>NC_083688.1:6743333-7068055 GCF_033118175.1 Dama dama | reverse complement strand
TTTTAGTCTGAGCACTTTCTTTTTCTATTTCTTTTTTATTATCATCATCCAAATATCTTTTAAATTCATCCCTGCTACAATCCTACTTCTCCCTCCATTCTGCCCTCATGGATCTGATTGTGTTACTTAAAAAAAACAAAAAAAAAAACACCTGTGTTGGCCCCAAGTTGTATTATAAAATTAAATCAGCCTCCAGAACTTATCTGTAACGTATTTGAGAGACTTTATTTTTTGGGGTTCCAAAATCCTGCAGATGGTGACTGCAGCCATGAAATTAAAAGAAGCTTGCTGCTTAGAAGAAAAGCTATGACCAATCTAGACAGCATATTAAAAAGCAGAGACATTACCTTGCCAACAAAGGTCCATCTAGTCAAAGCTATGGTTTTTCCAGTAGTCATGTATGCATGTGAGAGTTTGACTATAAAGAAAGCTGAGTGCCGAAGAACTGATGCTTTTGAACTGTGGTGTTGGAGAAGACTCTTGAGAGTCTCTTGGACTGCAAGGAGATCAAACCTGTCAATCCTAAAAGAAATTAGTCCTGAATATTCACTGGAAGGACTGATGCTGAAGCTGAAACTCCAATACTTTGTCCACCTGATGTGAAGAACTGACTCAATGGAAAAGACTCTGATGCTGGGAAAGACTGAAGGCAGGAAGAGAGGGGATGACAGAGGATGAGATAATTGGATGGCATCACTGACTTGATGGACATGAGTTTGAGCAAGCTCCGGGAGTTGGCAATGGACAGGGAAGCCTGGCATGCTGCAGTCAATGGGGTCACAAAGAGTCAGACATGACTGAGCAACTGAACTCTACTGAAAGTATTTGATGCTTATGTACACACGCATGATGTATTGGATACTTATTCTGCCTCCCTCTGCCCTGTGCTAAGTTGGTTTTTGACAAAACATTAATATACAGTAGGTGATATTTTGATCTCCACTGTACAGATAAAGAATCTGAGGCTTAGAACAGTTTAAAGCTGAAAGCCACAAACTCAGGCCCTGGAGCCCACTCCATGTCCCCTGCAGCATCTGTGTCTGACTCACCTCTGTGTCCTCCCCAGGGCCCTCCAAAGAGCACTGTTAAAGCCTACACCATGTTCCAGGCTCCCAGGAGTCTCACAATACAGCTCCAGCCTCATCCTTCATTAATAATTTACCAAGTACTCACCAGAACTCACCAGTACCAAGCCCAGAACTGGAAAGCAGGAGTTAAAAACGCATTCTCCTCAGGACATCCAATAGTGTTGTTATTCAGTCGCTCAGTTGTGTCCAACTCTTTGCGACTCCATGAACTGTAGCCCATGCAGGACCCTAGCCTCCCCATGGACAGGTTTCCCTTTCCTTTACTATCTCCTGGAGTTTTCCCAAATTCAAGTCCATTCAGTCCATGATGCTATCTAACCATCTCATCCTCTGTTGTCTTCTTCTCCTCCCACCTTCAATCTTGCCCAGCATCAGGGTCTTTTCCAATGAGTCAGTTCTTCACATCAGGTGGCCAAAGTATTGGAGCTTCAGCTCCAGCATCAGTCCTTCCAGTGAATATTCAGGGCTGATTTCCTTTAGGATTGACTGGTTTGATCTCCTTGCAGTCCAAGCGACTCTCAAGAGTCTTCTCCAACACCACAGTTCAAATGCATCAATTCTTCAGCGCTCAGCTTTCTTTATGGTTCAACTCTCACATCCATACATGACTACTGGTAAAACCATAGCTTTGACTATACAGACCTTTGTCAGCATTGTGATGTCTCTGCTTTTTAATATGCTGTCTAAGTTTGTCATAGCTTTTCTACCAAGGAGCAAGTGCCTTTTAACTTAATGGCAGTCACCATCAACAGTGATTTTGGAGCCCAAGAAAATAAAATCTGTCACTGTTTCCACTTTTTCCCCATATGTTTGCCATGAAATGATGGGACTGGATGCCATGATCTTAGTTTTTTGAATGTTGAGTTTTAAGCCAGTTATTTCACTCCACTCTTTCACCCGCATCAAGAGTCTCTTTAGTTCCCCTTCACCTTCTGTCATTAGAGTTGTGCCATCTGCAAATCTAAGGTTGTTGATATTGCTCCTGACAGTCTGGAGTTCAGCTTGGGATTCCTCCAACCTGGCATTTCACGTGATGCACTCTACATATAAATTAAATAAGCAGGTGACAATATACAGCCTTGACATACTCCTTTCCCTATTTTGAACCAGTCCATTGTTCCATGTAAGGTTCTAAGTTTGCTTCTTGACTTGCATACAGGTTTCTCAGGAGACAGGTAAGGTGGTCAGGTATTCCCATCTCTTTAAGAATTTTCCACAGTTTCTTATGATCCACACAGTCAAAGGTTTTAGATTAGTCAATGAAGCAGGAGTAGAAGTTTTTCTGGAATTCTCTTGCTTTTTCTGTGATCCAACAAATGTTGGCACTTTGAACTCTAGTTCCTCTGTCTTTTCTAAACCCAGCTTATACATCTGGAAGTTGTCAGTTCACATACTACTGAAGCCTAGCTTGAAGGATTTTGAACGTAACCTTCCTAGCTTGTGAAATGAGCACAATTGTATGGTAATTTGAACATTCTTTGGCATTGCCCTGCTTTGTGTTTGGAATGAAAACTGACCTTTATACCTGTGGCCTCTGCTGAGTTTTACAAATTTGCTGACATGTTGACTGCAGCACTTTAACAGCATCATCTTTTAGGATTTTAAATAGCTCAGCTGGAATTCTATTAGCTCCACTAGGTTTGTTTATCAGTAGTGCTTCCTAAGGCCCACTTGACTTCATGCTCTAGGATGTCTGGCTCTAGGTGAGTGACCACACCATCATGGTTATCCAGGTCATTAAGACTTTTTTTTGGTATAGTTTTTCTGTGTATTCTTGCTACCCCTTCTTAATCTCTTCTATTTCTGTTAGGTCTTTACCATTTCTGTCCTTTAATGTGCCCATCCTTGTGTGAAACATCCCCTTGATATCTCCAGTTTTCTTAAAGAGACTTCTAATCTTTCCCATTCTGTTGTTTTCCTCTGTTTCTTTGCACTGTTCACTTAAGACGGCTTTCTTATCTCTCCTTGCTGTTCTCTAGAACTTTGTGTTCAGTTGGGTATATCTTTCCCTTTCTCCCTTGTCTTTCTCTTCTCTTCATTTCTCAGCTATTTGAAACGACTCCTCAGACAACCACTTTGCCTTCTTGCATTTCTTTTTCTTTGGGACGATTTTGGTCACTGCCTCCTGTACAATGTCACAAACCCCTGTCCTTGGTTCTCTAGGCAGTCTGTCTGCTAGATCTAACCCCTTGAATCCATTTGTCCCTCCACTGTACAGTCATAAGGGGCTTGATGCAGGTCATACCTGAGTGGCCTAGTGGTTTTCCCTACTTTCTTCAGTTTAAGTCTGAATTTTTGGAATAAGGAACTCATGATCTGAGGCACAGTCAGCTCCTGGTCTTATTTTTGCTGACTGTATAGAGCCTCTCCACCTTTGGCTGCATAGCATATAATCAATCTGATTTCAGTATTGACCATCTGGTGATCTCCATGTGTAGAGTTGTCTCTTGTGTTGTTGGAAGAGGGTGTTTGCTGTGGCCAGTGTGTTCTCTTGACAGAACTCTGTTAGCCTTTAACTTGTTTCATTTTGTACTCCAAGGCCAATCTTGCCTGTTACTCCAGGTATCTCTTGACTTCATACTTTTGCATTCCAATCCCCTGTGATGAAAAGGACATCTTTTCTGGGTATTAGTTCTAGAAGGTCTTGTAGGTCTTCATAGAACTGGTGGTCACTTTTAGCTTCTTCGGCATTAGTCGTTGGAGCATAGACTTGGATTACTGTGATATTGAACGGTTTGCCTTGGAAACGAACCAAGATTATTCTGTCGTTTTTCAGATTACACCAAACTACTACATTTTGAACTTTTTTGTTGACTATGAAGGCTACTCCATTTCTTATAAGGGATTCTTGCCCACAATAGTATATATAAAGGTCATCTGAATCAAATTCATCCAGTCTTGTCCATTTTAGTTCACTGATTCATAAGATATTGGTGTTCACTCTTGCCATCTCGTGCTTCACCATGTCCAATTTACCTTGTTTCATGGACCTAACATTTCAGGTTTCTATGCAGTATTGTTCTTTACAAGATTGGACTTTACTTTCACCACCAGACACATCCACAGCTGAGCATCATTTCTGCTTTGGCCCAGCCTCTCTGCATGTCCCAGGCTGGGCTTTAAAGTCAGTTCCACCAACACTATCTAATTAATGGTTCTCAGTTCAAATAGGAAACTGTTGATATAAACAAATAGCTCTCAGGACGTAGATCAGTCACCAATGCTGGGCACCAAATGCATAATAAATATGTGAGTGCTTCATGCCATGCATTTGTTTAACAAAGATTTAGCTGGTGGCTTCTTTGAGACAGGCACTCCATCAAGCCCTGGGAATACAACAGTGAATGAGGCTCCATTCAAGCACTAAACAACTCAAAACCTTTTCCCTTTACTACATATCAGAAAGGGAAATTGGTGTCTGGGACATTTGTTTCCTCAGTTCTTCTCCTGAGAATCAAGGACAGGTAGTGCCAGTTACGTATAAACACAAAAATTAACCTGCTAACATTGGGAAGGAATGCAGTTACAGACATTATGCTCAGACCCTGTAAAATGGAAGGAAAATGAGAGGATTTCCACATTCACTGATATTCTTTCCCCCCAGGAATCTGTTTTGAATTAGTATCTGTAGAAGCTAAAATCAACAAAACCTACCAAATCTATAAGTAGAAGTGAGGCAAAACATTTCTTTCTTTCTTTTTAAAAAATTATTTATTTTTTGGTTGCACTGCATGGCATGTGTGATCTCAGTTCTCCAACCAGGGTTCGAACCCGTGTCCTCTGCATCCCTGCAATGGAAGCAAGGCATGGTAACCACTGGACGACCAAGAAAGTCCCCAAAAAGGCATTTCTGAAAGTCCGGCTTTGAAGGACTGGCGAGTGGCAGACTGATGCTTATTGTTCAATATTTAAACCCACAAAGGTCAGAGCAGGTGAGACAAAACACACGTGTTTGCCAAACATTTGGAACAAGTCTCCCGTTGAACTGCCTGGCTTTCAGGCTGGATCCCTTACTCTGCCGTATGTCTATCTCAAACAAGCTGGTTTGGTTCTTTTTCTTCTTCAAGTTCATCTATGAATTCGGGGCACAGCTTTGAATGCTTGCAGCTCTGTCAGCAGATAGCTTATTTCACTTAGGGGAAGCAAGTTTCTTGGGACCTGCCAAGAGGAGAGTGGACCACCTGCCTGATGTTATGTATCTTGGCGGGTCTTATCTTGTTGCCAAACTGGTATCAAAATACACACCCCTCCCCACACAGTGGTTTTGTTTCCTGGGGAAGCAGCTGCTGTGGACTTCCCAGTTGCTCACATGTTCCAGAGCAATTGCAAATCAGTCCTCAGCCATTATAACGATTTTGGTTTAATTACTAAATGGGGCACAGGAAGTCACTGCAAAACCCCCACACTTTCTGTGATTCTGACCCAAAGGTTCAACTTCCAGGACCTTTCAAGGCTTCTGATACCAGGACCCCCAGTCCAGGATCAGAATCTTTAAGGATGGGTGCTTGGGTATTCCAGATCCAGCTGAAGGCTGGCAGAATATACCATTCCCAAATATGCCACTTTGCCACAGTGATTATTTTGAGCTAAAGACACTTGAAAAACAATAGGTACAAGAAGGATGCTCTGACACTCCTTGCCTTTTCTTCCTGAAAACAGGAGAAAATTCCCTTGTGAAAGATAGCCTTCTGATGTTAGGAGGAAAGAAACAGTCTTATCATCAGCAATGGGGGATCGAGGCCAAAAGAATTCTATACAAACAGAACTTGTCAGAAGTAACTCCAAAATGAAGCAGAACCCAGGAGGCCACAGCCCCTTCCCCAAGTACAAGTCAGTTCAGTTCAGTTGCTCAGTCATGTCTGACTCTTTGTGACCCCATTGACTGCACCAGGCCTCCTTGTCCATCACCAGCTCCCGGAGTTTACTCAGACTCATGTCCACTGAGTCGGTGATGCCACCCAACCATCTCATCCTCTGTTGTCTCCTTCTCCTCCCACCTTCAATCTTTCCCAGCATCAGGATCTTTTCCAATGAGTCAGTTCTTTGCATCAGGTGGCCAAAGTATTGGAGCTTCAGCTTCAGCATCAGTCCTTCCAGTGAATATTCAGGACTGATTTCCTTTAGGATAGACTGGTTGGATCTCCTTGCTGTCCAAGGACTCTCAAGAGTCTTCTCCAACACCACAGTTCAAAAGCATCAATTCTTTGGTGCTCAGCTTTCTTTATAGTCCAACTCTTACATCCATACATGACCCCTGGAAAAACCATAGCTTTGACTAGACAGAACTTTGTCGGCAACATGATGTCTCTGCTTTTTAATATGCTATCTAGGTTGGTCATAGCTTTTCTTTCAAGGAGCAAGAGTCTTTTAATTTCATGGCTGCAGTCACCACCTGCAGTGATTTTGGAGCCCAAGAAGATAAAGTCTCTCACTATTTCCATCATTTCCCCATCTATTTGCCATGAAGTGATGGGGCCAGATGCCATTTTAGTTTTTTGAAATGTTGAGTTTTAAGCCAGTTTTTCCACTCTCCTTTTTCACTTTTATCAAGAGGCTCCTCAGTTCCTCTTGCTTTCTGCCATAAGGGTGGTGTCATCTACCTATCTGAGATTATTGATATTTCTCCCAGCAATCTTGATTCCAGCTTGTGCTTCATCCAGCCTGGAATTTCACATGATGTACTCTGCATAGAAGTTACATAAGCAGGATGATAATATACAGCCTTGATTGATGTACTCCTTTCCCAATTTGGAACCAGTCCATTGTTCCATGTTTGGTTCTAATTGTTGCTTCTTGACCTGCATACAGATTTCTCAGGAGGCAGGTCAGGTGGTCTGGTATTCCCATCTCTTTCAGTATTTTCCACAGTTTGTTGTGATCCACACAGTCAAAGGCTTCGGCCTAGTCAATAAAGCAGAAGTAGATGTTTCTCTGGAACTCTCTCGCTTTTTTGATGATCCAGCAGATGTTGGCAATTTGATCTGTGTTCCTCTGCCTTTTCTAAATCCAGCTTGAACATTTGGAATTTCTCGGTTCAAGAAATTGTTGAAGCCTGGCATGGCGAATTTTGAGCATTACTTTGCTAGCATGTGAGGTGAGTGCTATTGGACAGTAGTTTGAACATTCTAAGTACAAAGGCCCTTTCATATCTCCTGCCTCTTGTTTATAGAAAAGTTGAAATCTCCCAGGCCTCCCTGAATCACAAAAGAGCAGGTTCAAGTTAATGATTAGGACAACGGAGTCACAGATTCAGTGTTTGATGCACATTCCTGAATTGTTTTACAGATACTGTAAGAACTGCCACAACGTAGGGAAAAAGCTAACTGCTTGATGACCAGATTGCAACCATGACATAAGCTGCTCCATCTTTAGCAGTACTGAATCTATGGCTCTCACATTTCCCAGAATTGGCTGTAAGAGAATGGGATTAGCATTATTGCTCATAATAATCTATATATTTGTTGGCATCAGAATAATTGTAGCTTGTTCTGCCCACATGTGTAAATAGGTGAGTACAACTGTCAGCAAAGAAATTCTACATACCCATGTAGATATTTTCCACTCTAGAGATACGGTGCTCTATATCAGCATGAAGAAGCTACAGAAGATGATCTTTCACCCATGATGCCATAGAAATGGAATGATGTTCTCACAAGTAGGGATTTCTAAGCAGCTTTTGGCAGAAAAAAAAAAAAACAAAACCCTTTGCAGGAAAGAGCTCTCTGAAGGAGGCACCCCTTTATCTTGACACTAATCTTAAACAAGGCACCCCCATGCTCTACTCATCTTCAGCTCTAGCACTCCTTTCAAATCTTTTGATTACACAGTATTTGCCTAACTTGTTGGTTCTTTCCATAAATCCATGACGTAGAAATGAAGAATCAACAGATGATCAAATCTCTTCCACAGCTTCCCCTTCAGCAATGTCTCTAACAAACTGTGTGAACAAGATAACATCTAAATAAAGATCATGAGTCCTCAAGGACTTTCTTTACCTAAAATTCTTTTTGCCTTTGGCTTTTTTCTAATTGAGACAAAATTTAAGTGAAGATCATGAGGAGTCAGCAAGCTTGCACACAAGCCTGCACAGTGGGGGATGGTGACAACTCTGACCCCTCACCTCAATGATGAACTGAGATTGCTTCCCTGTTCCCGACACTGAGTCCATCTCCCCCAGATTTCTGGCATTCTGATAAAAGGCAGCTTTTGTATCAACACTGATAGAGTATGTATTGATTTTAAAAGCAGCAAGTAATGGGACCCAGTTCGATAATGACTCATCTTCCTTTGTGCGTGCATGCTCAGTCATGTCTGACTCTTTGTGACTCTGTGGACTGTAGCCTGTCAGGCTCCTCTGTCCATGGAATTTTCCAGGCAAGAATACTGGAGTGAGTTGCTATTTCCTCCTCCAGGGGATCTTCCCAACCCAGGGATTGAGCCCGGGTCTCCTATGTCTCCTGCATTGCAGGTGGATTCTTTACTGCTGAGCCATCAGGGAAGCCCCCATCTTCCTTTAGTCTCCCCAAATATTTTAGTTACTTTTCCACAGTTGCCTCTCTTCATTTAATCTAATAGAAGAGTATGTAGGGAACTTCTCTGGTGGTCCAGTGGTTAAGAATCCTCCTTGAAATGAAATCTCTGGTCCAGGAGGTTCCCAAATGCCAAAGGGCAACTAAGCCCATGTGCGACAACTACTGAGCCCCTGCTTTAGAGCCCGAGGACTGTAGCTACTGAAACCTCTGTGCCTAGATCCTGTGCTCGGCAACAAGAGAAACCACTGCAATGAGAAATCGGCTAGAGAGTAGCCCCTGCCCTCAGAAAGTAGAGAAAGCCCAAACACAGCAACAAAGACCCAGCACAACCAGAAATAAAATTAAAATAAATAAATAAAATTTTAAAAAATGAAAAGCATTCAGGCTTCACCACTTTTTAGGGTCTTCATTTCCCTGTGTCGGTGCCTATGTCACACAGAACTCACATTAAATAGACTTGAATGCTTCTGCCTTGCTAGTTTGCTTCATGTCTGTTTCATTCTTAGGTCCAGCTGAAGATCTTACCAAGGTGGAGATAAAGTTTTGCCCACCATACACCTGCTTGCAGTGTCTCACTCTGGTTGACAGTTTCTGCTCTCGGTTTTCCTAAGGGCAGCCCCCCTCCATGGGGATGCATGTGTGAAGGAGACCCCCTTTGTCCTCCATAATCCTCAAGGGTGGTGATCATACCAAACAACCGGAAAAAGTGAGAAACTAGCTCCTGCATACCCAGAGGTACATAGATTAGCTTCATGAAGTGTATATCCCACAAGTGGACTCCAGGCTCTATCAGCAAGCTCCCTGCTAGTCCATTGAGCCAGGCTGTCCATCCCTTTGCCCACTAGGAAGAACTCCCAGTCCTTCAGGCCAGAAGTTATGTGAACAGTGAGATGGGCAGCAACATTCAGAAGAACAACCATAACAGCCTCCGACTGGCAAGTGAATTGATCATAAGAGGAAATCTGGGAGACCAATACTCAATGAAAAAAAAATAATAATGGGCTATGAGAACCATCTACTTATATATAAGACCATGACAATACCTGTCTCCCAACTAGTCATGCCTAGGGCATGAGGAAGAGGCATATAATCCTCAGTTCAGAAGTCATGGGAGGCTTGAGACTTCTCTAATGGCCCAGTGCTAAGAGGCTAAGATTCTCCCAGTGCAGGGGGCCCACATTTGATCCCTGGTCCAGGAATTGGATCCCGCATGCCACAAGTAAAAGATCCTGCTTGCTGCAGTGAAGATGGAAGATCTGCATGCCACAGCTGAGACCTGGTACAGCCAAATAAATAAATGGTACCAAAAAAAGTCATGGAAGGCTCTAAAGAGAATCAGAAGAGCTACGAACTCCCTCGAGCTCCCATGAGTTTGCTCAACTTGACAGTCTCTGAATTCCTGCAGACGTCTTGCCTCATTGCATTCTACTTTGTATTGGTTTGTACTGTAGCACCTGGCACATCCCAAATCTACATTATCAGAGTGCTTTCACAAGCATTGCTTTAGTATTGGCATTAGCTCTATGGGAAAGATGTTATTACTCTCTATTTGTACTACTAAATAGAGTAAAGAATTTGTACTGTTCTTTTACAAATGAGGAAATTGAGGCTTAGAGAGACTGGTTCAAAGCTGCAAAAGATCTCCTTAAACATTTTTATTGGTATTTGTCTTGTTACATAAGGGTAATGTGTGTCAACTGTAGAGAAGACAGATAAACAAACAAACAAAAAAATACAACAAAACATATTACCTCCCAGAGATAAGCACAGAGATAAGGATGCTCTGAGGACACCCTTCCAGCCTTTTTTCCTACACTGAGAAGCAATATGAGCACAGACTCCACAGCCTGTCCAGAGCCAAATCTCAGCTCTGTGACTTCCTGGCATATGACCTCGGCAGGCTCTTTCAGCTCTCTGTGCTTTAGTTTCCTTGTCCATAAAACGGGGATAGTAACAGTACCTAATAGTGTAAGGACTTAAATAAGTCAACACCTCTGAAGCACTTGGAACAATGCCTGACACATAGAAAGACCTTAGTTACTGAGCTTTTTTCCCCTTGTTATAAAAATGGTAATAAATGGTATACATTCTTTTGTTACCTGACTTTTTTTTTCACTTCTTAAACTCAAAGTATTGTGAGGGTGTTTCTGTGCATATATACACAGTTATTTATGGTTGTTAACAGTATTCTATGTTGTGACCATCTGTCATTAACTTTGCCAACCTCCCTACTATTGTTTGCAATCTTTTGCTATTACATGCTGAGCTGAATATCCTTATGTATAAAACATCACTTCCTTAAATAAATTTCCTTTAAATAAATTCCTAGAGGTGAAATTACTAAAGTAAATATATAGGTCAGACTTTTAATGTATGCCCCCAACATCAAGGTAGGGCTTCCCTTGTGGCTCAGTCGGTAAAGAATCTGCCCGCAATGCAGGAGACACGGGTTCAGATCTCAGGAAGGTCCCCTGGAGAAGGAAATGGCAACCCACTCCAGTATTCTTGCCTGGAGAATCCCTGGACAGAGGAGGCTGACTGGCCACAGTCCATGGGGTTGCAAAGAGTCGCATGACTTAGAGACTAAACCACCACAAACATCAAGGTAAAAGTGAAGTCTCCGGCTTTGAAGATACTCTTCTCCCTCCTTGTTATTTATGGCTGCTTCTCTGACACTGGGTCTGTAAGAGGAGTTAGTGAATTTACACAGAAAAGAAATAGTCTAGAAAATTTGAAAAGGTTTTTTAAAGATGACATATTTTATGTGGCCCTTGTAAGGAATATGCCAGTTCTTTCTTCAGGGAACCATGGTGGTAATAGGCTATACCTACTCATCACAGTTGATGGCCTCCCTAGTCATCGATTTGGCAGCTAATGAGCAACAAACATCTGGAATTTTCCACTGACTCAGGCAGGCCAAAGTTTGTTCTCTGGCTGATTGCATAGGCTTGGGAAGAGACTGTGAGTCAAGCTTCCATGGCCCAAGAGCTTGTGTTTGCCACAGCACAAAAAAACATAGTGACACAGATTTAGTAAATGATTAAAACACTTTGGCCTAGTTGACACCATGGTGTGACTACACAGGCACCAAGCAGTCTCCTTTAAATTCACAGTTTCTAAAAAAATAAAAAATAAATAAATAAATTCACAGTTTCTAATGCATGGGGATGTGAATATCTTGCCCGAGGACAGTCTGATTTCTTGACTCCAGTTCACCATTGCTGAATTTTTATACCATCCGCTTGCCTTTAATGGATAGATCTTTATTTTATTTTGTTATAAGTAATACCTTGTGCAATTCAAAGCTATGATCTTTTGCATATTCCATGAACCCCTCATTAGATAATAAGGGATGAGTATTGAGCACTTTACAATGAGCAAGACAGTGTACCAAGCAATTTATATGCATTATCTTATTTAATTATCAACACACTCCTCCAAAGGTATGTAATATTATTATCTCCACTTAACAGATGAGAAAATTGAAGTTCAGAGAGGTAGGTTAAGTGATATTCTCAGAGTCATACACAGAGAACTCACACCTGGGTTAAGAAGATACCAAAACCTCTGATTTTAGTCTCTCTGCTACACCAACATAGTCTTCAGGGTCTGTATTCCTAGGAAATGCTCAGAATACAACTTGCTCTGGAATGGGAGGTTGCAACCCTTCTAAGTTCAGGCTATCTTCAGCCTAGTAACCTTGTGCATGTATCCTTAATGCCAATTAGAAAGGAAGCAAAGAAAAGCTAGACTATAAATACGTGGGATTATTTTCAAAGGGATCCTGCCCACAAAGGTGGTTCCTGCAGTGAAAGTATACTGCTAAGAGGCAGAAGCTGAGAGAACTTCTGCAGCCACCAGCTTAAGGAGGAGCATGACCCACTGCAAGGCAATTCCAGCCAGGTAAACTCATGAAGAGGAGTTCCTGAAGAACTCCCAAAAGTGCCCAAGAGAAAAAGAGGCAGCTTTAGGTGTCCATCTAGCTAGGAAAACATGAAGCCATCTGACAAGAGATCTATCTAGTATAGGAGGAACTTTCCTGCTCTCCTGTACCTTTCCTCCTCCGTGACTGAAACCTCAGTGGTGTCAAAAGCAATATAGTTAGCAAGCTGCAGAAGAAGAATAAGGAAGAATGGAACATCAACCCTTAACCAAGTTCAAAGTTCTGATCATTACCTGGACAGGCCAATTTTAATTACTGGGTCAAAACTGGGTTTAAAATTTAAAGTAATCAAAGATTTCTATTACCCACCCACCCACCACCAAAATGATGATAATGTAACGTAACTAGGAGTGTAGCACAGACAATATCAGACATTTGACCAATCAACATTAGACAGCCAGTAGGACCATTGGGAGCATACTGGATAAATATCATCCCTGCCTAGGAGTAATCAAAAAGGTCACCTGCCCGTAAAAATGGGTGTGTCACCCATTGACTGAAAAAGATAATCAACTTGCACAGATTTAAAATAATAAGTTTATGTACCTAATAACAGACCATCAAATGTATGAAGCAAAAACTGATAGAACTGAGGGAGAAATAGAGATTTCTACAATGATGGTCAGAGACTTCAACATGCCATTCTCATTAAAAAAATAGAATAATCAAGTAGAAGACAAGTAAAAAAAAAAAAAAAAATAGAGAGGACTGGTTTAACAACACAATAAACAAACCAGATCTAACAGACATATACAGGACCCTCTACCCAACAACAACAACATATACATTATTCTCAAGTGCTCATGGGATGCTTTCCACTGTAGACCATATTTTATGTCACAAATTAAGTCTCAATATATTAAAAAATATGGATATCGTTTAAAGTATCTTCTCTGACCACAAAGGTCCGTCCAGTCAAAGCTATTGTTTTTCTAGTAGTCTTGTATGGATGTGAGAGTTGGACTATAAAGAAAGTTGAGTGCAGAAGAATTGATACTTTTGAACTATGGTGTTAGAGAAGACTCTTGAGAGTCCCTTGGACTGCAAAGAGATCCAGCCAGTCCATCCTAAAGGAAATCAGTCCTTAATATTCACTGGAAGGACTGATGCTGAAGCTGAAACTCCAATACTTTGGCCACCTGATGCAAAGAACTGACTCATCTGAAAAGATCCTGATGCTGGGAAAGATTGAGGGTGGGAGGAGAGGAGGACGACAGAGGATGAGATGGTTGTATGGCATCCCCGACTTGATGGGCATGAGTTTGAGTAAGCTCCAGGAACTGGTGATGGACAGGGAGGCCTGACATGCTGCAGTCCTTGGGGTCGCAAAGAGTTGGACATGACTGAGTGACCGAACTGAACTGAACTGAACTGAACTCTGACCACAACAGGATGAAGTCAGAAGTCAATAATAGAAGGAAAACTGGAAAAGTCACAAAGTTGTGGAAATTAAACAAGACACTCTTAAACAATCAATGGATCAAATATATAAGAGAAATTAGGAAGCACTTACAACCAAATGAAAATGAGAGCACAACGTATCAAAACTTTTGCAACCCAACAGAAACAGGGCTAAGGAAGAAACGGGTATGTATAAACGATAAAAAACAAGAAGGATCTCAAATGAAAAATCTAGCTTTACAGCTTAAAGAACTAGAAAAAGAAAAGCAAACTAAGCACAAAGGTAGCAGAAGAAAGGAAAAATAAAGATTGGAACAGAGATAAATAGAGAATAGGAAATCAACAAAACCAAGAGTTAGTTCTTTGAAAAAAAATGCAACAAAATCGACAAATTAGCTTTATTGACTAAGAAAAAAAGACAGGACTCATATTACTCAGAATCTAGAGTGAAAGTAGAAACATTACTACCAATTCTACACACACACACAAAAAAAGATTATAAGAGAGTACTATGAACAACTGTACTCCAACAAATGAGATAATCTAGATGAAATGTAAGCATTTCTAGAAACACATAACCTACCAAGACTGAGTCATAAAGTAATAAAAAATCTTATTGGACCCATAACTAGCAAGGAGATTAAACCAGTTATCAAAATCTTCTGACAAAGGAAAAGCTTTGACCTAATGGCTTCACTGGTGAATTCTACCAACATTTGTGCTATTCTTAGTCACTCAGTCATGTCCAACTCTTTGCAACCCTACGGACTGTAGCCTTTCAGGCTCCTCTGTCCATGGGGATTCTCCAGACAAGAATACTGGAATGGATTGCCATGCCCTCCTCCAGGGGATCTTCCCAACCCAGGGATCAAACCCAGGTTTCCCGCATTGCAAGTGGATTCTTTACCATCTTTGCCACCAGGGAAGCCAAAATTTGAGAAAAACTAATACCAATCCTTCTCAAAATTGTCCCAAAAATTAAAGAGGAAGCAACACTTCCTAACTCATTTTATAATACCCTGATACCAAAGCCAGACAAGACACTACAAGAAAAGAAAACCACAGACCAATATCTCTTATCAACATTAACACAAAAACCCTTAACAAAATACTATCAAACTGAATTCAACAGCATAGTAAAGGGATAATACACCACGATCAAGTGGAATTTATTCCTGAAATGCAAGGATGGTTTAGCATAGAAAATTGATCAATTTTCTGAAGTTGATCACCACTGAAACAGAATGAAGGAAAAAAACCACATGATCATCTCAACTGATGCAGAAAAAGAATTTGACAACATAAAACACTCAGCAAACTAGGAATAGAAAGAAACTATCTCAATGTAATAAAAGTCATATATGAAAAACCCACAGCAGACATCATAATCAATGGTGAAAGACTGAAAGATTTTCCTCTAAGAGCAGGAAGAAGGCAAGGATGCTCGCTTTTGCCATTTCTATTAGACATAGTCCTGGAGTCCTAAACAGAGCAATTAAGCAAGAAAAAGAAGTAAAATTATCTCTGTTTACAGATATGATTTTTTATGTATAGAAAATCCTAAAATTCCACCAAAATCCATTAGAAACAATAAAAAAAAATTGACAAAGTAGCAGAATAAAAAGTCAGTGCCTCAAAATCAGTTGCATTTCTATATACTAACAATGTAAAATCTGAAAAAGAAATTAAGAAAACAACACAATTTACAACAGTATCAAAAAAATAAAATAAAATACTTAGTATTTAATTTAACCAAGGAGGTGAAAGTCTTAGTCAATGAAAACTAAAATAAAAACATTTTTTAATGCTAGAAGAAATTAAAGAAGACATACACAAGTAGAAAGACACCAGTGTTCATGGATTGAAAGACTTAATATTGTTCAGATGTCAACACTACATAGTGATCTATGCATTCAATGAAATCCCTATCAATATGCAATGACATTTTTTCAGACAGGAAAATCTGTCCTAAAATTCATATGCAATCTCAAGGGACCCTGAATAGCCAAAACAGTTTTGAAAACAGAAGAACAAAATGGAATGTCTCAAACTTTCTGACTTCAATACTTACTACAAAGCTATAGTAATCAAAACAATGGGAAACTGGCATAAACATAGGCATAGAGATCAATGGAATGGAACAAAGACCCTAGAAATAAACCCTCACATGTATGGTCATGTGATTTCCAACAAGGGTGCCAGGACCATTCAATGGGAGAAAGTATAGTCTTTTCAACAAATGTGCTAGGGAAACTGAATATACACATTCAGAAGAGTGAAGTTGGACATTCAATTTTATACCATATACAAAAAGTAACCAGAAATGGACCAGAGACCTAAACATCAGAGCTAAAACTCTTAAGAAAACATGGAACAAGATTTAGATTGGCCAATGTTATGTTGGATTATGACACCAAAGGCACAGACAAAAAAAGAAAAAATAAACAAATTGGATTTCATGAAAAACTTTTGCACATCAAAAGACACTATCAACAGAGTGAAAAGACAACCTAGCAAATGGGAGAAAATATTTGTACATACTATATCTCATAAGGGATTAATATCCAGAACATATAAAGAACTCCTATAAAAACAACAGCAACAAAATGACCCAATCCAAAAATTGGCAAAGAACATGAATAGATTTTCTCCAGAGAAGATATACAGATGGCCAATGAGTATATCAAAAGATGGTACACATCACTAACCATTAGGGAAGTGCAAAACTAAACCACAATGAGATACCACTTCACAATCATTAAGATGACTATTAAAAAACAAAAATAAAAAAGCAAAAAATAACAAATGTTGGTGAGGATTTAGAAATATTGCAGCCCTTGTGCATTGGTTTTGTTTTTCAATCTCTCAGTCGTGTCCAATTCTTTGCAACCTCGCGGACTGCAGCACCCCAGGCTTCCCTGTCCTTCACCATCTCCCAGAGTTTGCTCAAGCTCATGTCCATTGAGTTGGTGATGCCATCCAACCATCTCATCCTCTGTCGTCCCCTCCTCCTCCTGCCTTCAATCTTTCCCAGCATCAGGGTCTTTTCCAATGAGTTGGCTCCTCACAGCAGGTGGCCAAATTATTGGAGCTTCAGCTTCAGCATCAGTCCTTCCAATGACTATTCAGGACTGATTTCCTTTAGGATGGACTGGTTTGATCTCCTTGCAGTCCAAGGGACTCTCAAGAGTCTTCTCCAACATCACAGTTCAAAAGCAGTTCCTCTGCACTCAGGAATGTAAACTGGAATGGCCACTGTGGAAAACAGTATGCTGGCTCCTGAAATAATTAAAAAGTATAATTACCATAATTACCATATGGTTCATCACTTCCACTTCTGGGTACATACCCAAAAGAATTTAAAGTGGGGGTCTCAAACAGATATTCATTACATCCATGTTCCCATCAACATTATCACAATATCTAAAACATGGAAGCAACTCAACATGTCTATTGATGAGTGAATGGATAAGCAAAATGTGACATATACATAAAATATAATACTATCTCATTTTGAAAGGACAGGAAATTTTAACAGTTGCCACAGCATGAGTGAAACTTGAAAATATTATGCTAAGTGAAATAAGCCAATCAGCAATAGATAAATGCTGTGTGATTCCATTTATATGAATGGAAGTTCCTTGAGTAGTCAAACTCATAGAGACAGAAAATGTAATGGGGCTTACCTTGGGCTTGAAAGAGGGAGAAGGGAGAAGGGAGAGTCATTGTTTAAGAAGTATAGAGTTTCACATGATATTGTAAATCAACTACACCAGTAAAAACAAACAAACAACAACAAAAAAACATGAATATAGAGTTTCAGTTTTGCAAGATGAAAAAGTTTTGGAGATGGGTGATGCTGATGGTTACACAAGAGTATGAATATATACCTAAAAATTGTTAAGTTAGTAAGTTTTATGTTACATTAATTTACCACAGTAAGAAGAAAAGGAGGAGAAGGGGGAGGGGGAAAGAGGAGGGGGCAAGAGAAGAGAAATAAAAATACTTCTTTATACTTTGGAGCTTCTTTTTCAACATACCATGATACTGAGGGCTTCCCAAGTGGCGTAGTGGTAAAGAATCTGCGTGCCAATGCCAAGAGATGCAGTTTCGATCCCCAGGTTGGGAAGATCCTCTGGAGAGGGAAATGGCAACCCACTCTAGTATTCTTGCCAGGAAATTCCATGAGCAGAGGAGCCTGGTGGGCTACAGTCCATGGGGTCCCAAAAAGTTGGACACAACTGAGCAACTGATCATCCAAGATGATACTGAGACCCATTGTTGCAGCAAAAATAGAGATGAGATTTTTCTTACATAAAAATGAGACTTTTCTGAAAAGGAAAAAAAATGAAACAAGGAACAGGCTGGGGAAACAACATAAACAGGCCTGAAAGAGTTAAACAATCTTGGTTATTCTTTCAGTGTTAATACAGACAAACACTTGTAGCCAGACTTGGCCTTCACAAAGCTAATCTCTGACTCCATATGAATCACATTCTGCTCCTGGTATTCTCCCCCTACATGCCCTAGTAGCATTCTTTGTTTCAGAAAAGCCTTTAGACAAGACTAACCCCAGTCACCAAGTTACCTGATGCCAACTGTGGCCATTTTGAAATTTTGCAAAAGAAAAAATAAGGCAAGACCTTCATTAGGATATAAAACCTCTCCCTAGTCCCCAAGAAGTGAGCCCCAGTTCTTGAGCCGGTAGCCGACTATGTTCCCTCTTTGTCTGGCAAAGAGTAGAGCTGCTTTTTCTCGTGTCTCCAAAGCTCTGTCTCCATATATCTTTTTTGGCCTTAATGCACAGAGAGTCAGGATTTTGGCATCACTGTCCCTGACATATGTGAGGGTCTGGGGCAAGGGTGCAAATGGAGACCCACATATCATTTGTCTAAATAAGTAAACGGGACAAACTAAAAAATATTTAAATAAAAGATATCCTACCTTCCTACCTTGTCAAATTTATATTCACAGCAACAAAATCAACCACAAAACTTCATTATCATTTGAATGCAGTTGCTTTTTGTTTCAAGATCATGCAGCAAGATATCTGGAAAGCATTTTCCTGGAGCCAAAACAGTGTTAAGCTTAAGAGTGGATGTTGGGGGTTGTGTTGAGCCAGCACTGGGCTTCCCTGGTGGCTCAGACGGTAAAGAATCTGTCTGCAATGTGGGAGGCCTGGGTTCGATCCCTGGGTCAGGAAGATCCCCTGGAGAAGGAGATGGCAACCTGCTCCAGTACTCTTGCCTAGAAAATCCCATGGACGGGGGAGCCTGGCAGGCTACAGTCCGTGGGGTTGCAGAGTCAGACAGGACTGAGCGACTTCACTTTCTTTCACTTTGGGCGCCAGAAGTGCCCTGGTGTTCTTCCCTTGCAAAGCAGCCCATGTGGCCAAACAGTCCTGCAGCTCCCTAGGGCTGGCAAAACTAGGTTTATTTAGATATTCCTCTTCTCATTTCTGTGTTCATTCATTTGGAAATAGAAAGATAATCACCCGTTCACATAGTTCATTCTTAACAATGTTTTCTGTAGTTTAGAGATTTCATCTGGGTCTCTTACTCAGTCAACAAGAGGCTCAGCTCTTCCCAAGAGTGCAATAAGGAGTCAGCTGGTCATTTCAAGGCTGGATATGGGGAAGGATTCGCTTCCAAACTCACTCAGCTGGCTGTCCACGGGCCTCAGGGACTTCCTGCCTATTGACTGAAGAATTAATTTTCTTGTCACAGGGGCTTCTTTGAAGGACAGCACACAATATGGCAACAATTTCCCTCCGGGGGAGTTAAAGCAGGAGAGCAAGCAAGAAGGAAGTCACAGTCTTTTTTGCAACTTAACCTCAGAAGTAAAATCCCATCACTACTTTTGTACTGTGGTAAAATATACATAACACAAAATTTACCATTAACCCCTTTTGGGTGCACAGTTCAGTGGTATTAAAGGCATTCACACTGTTGTGAAACCATCACCTCTACTCATCTGCAGAACTTTTCATCTTCCTGAATTGAAACTCTGTCCTCCTTAAACAATAATTCCCCACTTTCCCCTCTCCCAGCCCCTGATAACGACCATCCTGTTTTCTGTTTCTATGATTTTGGCTACTCTAGGCACCTCACTTAAGTGGAATCATACAATATTTTCTCTCTGTGTCCAGCTTATTTCATTTAGCACAACATCATCAAGGTTCATCCATGTTGTAATATGTATTAGAATTTCAAAAAAAAAAAAGAATTTCCATTCTTTTTAAGACTGAAAATAATATTCCGCCGGTAAGGACATACCACATTTTGTTTATTCATTCATCTGTCGATGGACATTTGGGTTATTTCTATATTTTGGCCATGGTGAATAATGCTGCTATGAGCATGAGTGTGGCAAATACCTGTTCAAGTACCGCTTTCAACTCTTGTGTTATGTACCCAGAAGTGGCAGAACCATGTGGCAATTATATTTTTAGTTTTTTCAGGGACTACTCTTCTGTTTTCCACAGCAGCCGCACCATTTTATACTTCCATCAGCACGATACAAAGAGTTGGACACGACTGAGCGACTGAACCGTGACGGCAGTCAGCACCGCAGAAATGTGCCAATTTCTCCACTCCTTGGCCAACACTTGTTATTTTCTGGGACTTTTGTTTTTGTTCTTACAGTAGCCTTTCTAATGGTTGTGACACGGTATCTCACTGTGTTTTTGGTCTGCATTTTCCTAATGATTTGTGAGGGAGACCGTCTTTTTTCATATACTTATTGGCCATGTGTATATCTCTCTAGAGAAATATCTGTTCAAGCACTTTGTCCATTTTTTAATTGGGTCATTTTATTGTTGTTGATTTTTAGGAGCTCTTCATATACTCTGGATATTAATCCCTTATCAGGTACGTGATGTGTAAATATTTTCTCCCATTAAATAAGTTACCTTTTTACTCTGTTACGGGTATCTTTTGGAAACCATTAGGTGGCATTTGCAGGGGTGGGGGGAGTTGTTCCTGAGAAACTCTAGTCCTTTATGTCTTGGCACAGAGGGAATTCAGTGAGAGGCAAAGTGATAGATAAGATGGTTTATTAGAGTAGAATGCTCGTGAGGCTGACAAGCGGGTGAATGAGAGGGTGCCACACTGAGAACTTACTACAGTTTTCAAATCAAAGGAAAAGTGGGGAGAGAAAAAAGACCACTTTCTTCCTCATTCTGGAGTAGACATAATGCTTCCACCATCAGCTACTCCTCCAGGTTGGGCAGAGGAATTTTCTTGTCCCTGCATGGTCAAGTCAAGACTGTCACGATACTATGGAAATATTATTTCAGGTCTCAGTACAATGGGGGTCTTTACTTTGAAATGTCACCTTTCAGGGCTTCCCTGGTAGGTCCAGTGCTTAAGAATCCACCTGCCAATCTGGGAGACACGGGTTTGATCCCTGGTCTGGGAAGATCCCACATGCCTCGGAGCAACTAAGCCATGTGCCGCAACTACTGAAGCCCTCGCACCTAGAACCCATGCGCCTCAAGAGAAACCACTGTGATGACCAGCCCACACACCACAATGAAGAGTAGCCCCCACTCACGGCAACCAGAGAAAGCCCAGGTGCAACAAGGAAGACCCAGCACAGACAAATATAAAATAAATAAGTGAGTGTCACCTTTCCATTAACTATTGTTTTTTATGTGTGCAGAGAGCATGTCCTGGGAATCATTAACTTCCTGAGCTCACTGGGCAGGATGTGGGTCTCATGCCACATTGTTTTACTGTTTGAGGGCACATCTCAGGCTTCTGCTGTGTGGTTTTGTTGCTAAGCAAGCCTGCTTGGTTTTGTGGTTAAGTAAATCTGTTTTCTTAAGTGATCGTTGACTTACAAGGCTCTCCCATGTTTTTTCTAATCACCTACTTTGTCTCTTTACTTTGTCCCTGTCACTTTGAGGTTCACCTGTTTTTAGTTTTCATAAAGTTCAATTTGCTTAGTTTTTCTTTTGTTATCTGTGTCATAATCCAACATGTTTTTGCCAAATCTAATGTGGTAGAGCTCTTATTTCATGCTTCCTTAAAAGTTTTGCCTCTTTTGTTTAGGTCTTTGATGTATCTGGGGTTATGTTTTGAATATGGCATAAAATGAGAGTCCAAATTCACTCTTTTGCATGTGGATATTCAGTTTCCTTGCACATTTTTTGAAAAGATTGGCCTCTCCCCATTGAATGCTTTGGTACCCTTGTTGAAAATCATGTGACCATATATTTGAGGGTTTATTTCTAGACTCTCTATTCTACTCCAGTGTTCTGTATGTCCACGTTTATGCCCTTTCCCCATTGTTTTGGTTACTGTAGCTTCGTAGTAGTTGTTATGCCCGATGTCCGAATCCCCGAGCGGAAGAGAGAAGGCTTCCAAGACAATGCAACACGCAAAGAAAGGGAAGTTTATTGCTGACTCGAGTCAGGGCTCTTGCCGCAACCAACGCAGTGGTGCAGGGTCAAAGAGCCCCGGGCCCAAACGGTTACCCAAATTTATAGGGTGCGCATAAGCAGTTGGTAGCTGGCTTGAGCAGATTGGTTACCTGTTTGCAAAGTAATCTTATTGGCCCAAATCTTTGCGGGCTTTTTTTCAAACTTGAGCGTTTGCGGGCTTTTTTCAGCTTTCCCTGATAGGTTCCCTTTTGTTTGCTAGGCGTATATTGATTGGCTGGCTCCAGGTGGCCTGATAATCATGTTACCCTGGGAAACCAGGCCTACTCCTAATCTAGGCTGCCTGTCATGGCACAGCCTCACAGTAGTAAAATCAGGAAATGAGACATCCAACTTTGTTATCGTGTTTTCAAGATTGTTTTGGCTATTTAGGGTCCCTAACATCTCATTACTTCTGTTATATTCTGTTTGTTGGAAGCTACTAAAAGTCACTGAGTCTGGTCAACCATCATGAGAAGGAAATCACACAAAGGATATAAATAGTTATCCCTGAGTATCTCCAGGGGATAGGAACCAGGATCGCTCTCAGATACCAACACCTGTTGATGCTCAACTGTCTTGCATAAAATGGTGTCGTAGTTGCTTATAACCTAGGCACACCTTCCTGTATACTTTAAATCATCTCTAGATTACTTATAACACCTGATACATTGTAAATATTATGCAAATAGTTGTAAATGCAACGTAAATATTTTAAATAGTTGCCTGTGTGTGGGCTAAAGTCCCTTCAGTCATGTGCATCTCTTTGCGATTCCATGCCCACCAGGTTGCTCTGTCCATGGGATTCTCCAGGCAAGAATACTGGAGTGGGTTAATTATACATAATAGCCTGCCTCAGAGGACCCTGCCCCTCTGCTTGACTGTAAACTAAATTGCCTTTGTTCAGCTCAAGGAGAGATAGTTTGTCCCTGCCCACCTGTGAATAGAAGAGATTAACATGTGCCTTCCAAAGGCTGGCCACTCCCTTGCAGATGTTTTGCAAGACTGAAGACCCCTTCACTTTACTTTCCTACTGTCTCTCACACTCTATTCTGCCTTTTGACTTTAGTTTCTCGTTGCTTCTTTCTCTCTGATCTATAAAAGAACCTGGCATTCAGACCCCGAGAAGATGGTTGCTTTGAGGCGCTAGCCTGCCATCTTCTTGGTCAGCAGGCTTTCCAAATAAATTCATTTTCCTTGCCTCAAACACCTCATCTCTCAGATTCATTGGTCTGTTTTGCAGCGAGCAGAGCAAGCTTGGACTTGGTAACTACTAGAGTGAGTTGCCATGCCATCCTCCAAGGATCTTCTTGACTCCAGGGTTGAACCAGCACCTCTTAAGTCTTCTGTATTGGCAGGCAGGTTCTTTACCACTAGTGCCACCTGGGAAGCCACATACATGTACACATTCTCATTTAATCCTGACAATAACCCTGGGAATCTCTAACTCATTAGACCTAGTTTGTACCGGAAAGTATTAAGTTTTAAACAGATGAAACTGTTAGGGGAAGCATGCTGACTGAAACCGCCCACCCTGGCCAGGCCCTTTAGTAACCATTCACATGAGTTGTTTTATGACAGGAGATCCTGGTAAAGAATACAGAACTAATAAGCCACCACCAACCGGAAGAGTTCGGGAAAGGTCAAAAGGAGACATCACGTGTCTGTCCACTTCCCAGAATCCCTCTCGCTAGCATCCATCTTGACTGAGTGATGCATGCACCACCAGGAAAGACTGAATTAGAATGACTGGCTAAAAAAAAAAAAAATGATTGGCTAAAGACAACCCGGAAACTAATCCCATCACCATAAAACCCAAGACTGCGAGCCACGCGGCAGAGCAGTTCTCCTGGGTTCCCTGACCCTACTGCTCTCCACCCAGGTGCCCTTTCCCAATAAAACCTCTTGCTTTGTCAGCATATGTGTCTCCTCAGACAATTCATTTCCGAGTGTTAGACAGTTTCGGGCCCTGGAAGGGGTCCTCCTTCCTGCAACAAAACTATTTACCTACGCATCACAGTTACAAAATGATGGTGCTGAGAAGCTGAAGTTGAATGGTTCTATGAAGACCTACAAGGCCTTCTAGCACTAACACCAAAAAAAGATGCCCTTTTCATCATAGAGGACTGAAATGCAAAAGTAGGTAGTCAAGAGATACCTGGAGTAACAGGCAATTTTGGCCTTGGAGTACAAAATGAAGCAGGGCAAAGGCTAATAGAGTTATGCCAAGAGAATGCACTGGTCATAGTAAACACTCTCTTCCAACAACACAAGAGAAGACTCTACACATGGACATCACCTGATGGTCAATACCAAAATCAGATTGACTATATTCTTTGTAGCTGAAGATGGAGAAGTTCTATACAGTCAGCAAAAACAAGACTGGGAGTTGACTGTGGCTCAGATCATGAACCCCTGATTGCCAAATTCAGACTTAAATTGAAGAAAGCAGGGAAAACCACTAGACCATTCAGTGGTTGACCTAAATCAAATCCCTTACCATTAAAGAGTGGAAGTGACAAACAGATTCAAGGGATTAGGTCTGATAGACGGAGTGCCTGAAGAACTACGGGCAGAGGTTCATGACATTATATAAAAGGCTATGATAAAAAACCATTCCCAAGAAAAAGAAATGCAGGAAGGCAAAATGGTTTTCTGAGGAAGCCTTACAAATACCTGAGAAAAGAAGAAAAGCAAAAGGCAAAGGAGAAAAGGAAAGATGTATCCATCTGAATGCAGAGTTCAAAAAATAGCAAGGAGATGTAAGAAAGCCTTCCTCAGTGATCAGTGCAAAGAAATAGAGAAAAACAATAGAATGGGAAAGACTGGAGATCTTTTTTTTTTTTTTTTTTTTTTAATTTATTTTTATTATTATTATTTTTTTTTTCCAGTGGGTTTTGTCATACATTGATATGAATCAGCCATGGATTTACATGTATTCCCAATCCCGATCCCCCCTCCCACCTCCCTCTCCACCCGATTCCTCTGGGTCTTCCCCGTGCACCAGGCCCGAGCACTTGTCTCATGCATCCCACCTGGGCTGGTGATCTGTTTCACCATAGATAGTATACATGCTGTTCTTTTGAAATATCCCACCCTCACATTCTCCCACAAAGTTCAAAAGTCTGTTCTGTACTTCTGTGTCTCTTTTTCTGTTCTGCATATAGGGTTATCGTTATCACCTTTCTAAATTCCATATACATGTGTCAGTATGCTGTAATGTTCTTTATCTTTCTGGCTTACTTCACTCTGTATAATGGGCTCCAGCTTCATCCATCTCATTAGGACTGGTTCAAATGAATTCTTTTTAATGGCTGAGTAATATTCCATGGTGTATATGTACCACAGCTTCCTTATCCATTCATCTGCTGATGGGCATCTAGGTTGCTTCCATGTCCTGGCTATTATAAACAGTGCTGCGATGAACATTGGGGTGCACGTGTCTCTTTCAGATCTGGTTTCCTCAGTGTGTATGCCCAGAAGTGGGATTGCTGGGTCATATGGCAGTTCTATTTCCAGTTTTTTAAGAAATCTCCACACTGTTTTCCACAGCGGCTGTACTAGTTTGCATTCCCACCAACAGTGTAAGAGGGTTCCCTTTTCTCCACACCCTCTCCAGCATTTATTGCTTGTAGACTTTTGGATAGCAGCCATCCTGACTGGCGTGTAATGGTACCTCATTGTGGTTTTGATTTGCATTTCTCTAATAATGAGTGATGTTGAGCATCTTTTCATGTGTTTGTTAGCCATCTGTATGTCTTCTTTGGAGAAATGTCTGTTTAGTTCTTTGCCCTGGAGATCTTTTCAAGAAAATTATAGATACCCAGGGAACATTTCATGCAAAGATGAGCACAATAAAGGACAGAAATGGTATGGACCTAAAAGAAGCAGAAGATAGTAAGAAGAGGTGGCAAGAATACACAGAAGAACTGTACAAAATAGATCTTAATGACCCAGATAACCATGGTGGTGTGATCACTCACCTAGAGCCAAACACCCTGGAGGGTGATATCAAGTAGGCCTTAGGAAACATCAACAAATAAAGCTAGTGGAGGTGATGGAATTCCAGCTGAGCTATTTCAAATCCTAAAAGATGATGCTGTGAAAGTGCTGCACTCAATATGCCAGCAAATTTGGAAAACTCAGCAGTGGTCACAGGACTGGAAAAGGTCAGTTTTCATTCCAATCCCAAAGAAAGGCAATGCCAAAGAATGCTCAAACTACCGCACAGTTGCACCCATCTCACATGCTAGCAAAGCAATGCTCAAAATTCTCCAAGCCAGGCTTCAATAGTACGTGAACTGTGAACTTCCAGATGTTCAAGCTAGATTTAGAAAGTCAGAGGAATCAGAGATCAAATTGCCAATATCCACTGGATCATAGAAAAAGCAAGAGAATTCCAGAAAAACATCTACTTCTGCTTCATTGATTACACTAAAGCCTTTGACAGTGTGGATCACAACAAACTGTGGGAAATTCTTCAAAGAGATGAGAATACAAGACCACCTTATCTGCCTCCTGAGAAATCTGCATGCAGGTCAAGAAGCAACAGTTAGAACCAGATATGGAACAACAGACTGGTTCCTAATTGGGAAAGGAGTACATCAAGGCTGATATTGTCACCCTGCTTATTAAGCTTCTATGCAGAGTACATCATGAGAAATGCTGGGCTGGATGAAGCACAGCTGGAATCAAGATTGCCGGGAGAAATGTCAATAACCTCAGATATGCAGATGGCACCACTGTTATGGCAGAAAGTGAAGAGGAACTAAAAAGCCTCTTGTTGAACGTGAAAGAGGAGAGTGAAAAAGTTGGCTTAAAACTCAGCATTCAGAAAACTAAGATCATGGCATCTGGTCCCATCACTTCATGGCAAATAGATGGGGAAACAATGGAAACAGAGGCAGACTTTATTCTGGGGGGCTCCAAAATCACTGCAGATGGTGACTGCAGCCATGAAATCAAAAGACACTTGCCCCTTAGAAGAAAAGTTATGACCAACCTAGACAGCATATTAAAAAGCAAAGGCATTACTTCGTCAACAAAGGTCCATCTAGTCAAGGCTATGGTTTTTCCAGTAGTCATGCATGGATGTGAGAGTTGGACTATAAAGAACGCTGAGTGCCAAAGAATTGATGCTTTTCTTTTTTCCATTTATTTTTTATTAGTTGAAGGCTAATTACTTTACAATATTGTAGTGGTTTTTGCCATACATTGACATGAATTAGCCATGGATTTACATGTGTCCCCCATCCCGATTCCCCCTCCCGCCTCCCTCCTGATCCTATCCCTCTGGGTCTTCCCAGTGCACCAGCCCTGAGCATTTGTCTCATGAATCCAACCTGGGCTGGTGATCTGTTTCACCCTTGATAGTATACTTGTTTCAATGCTATGAATTGATGCTTTTTAACTGTAGTGTTGTAGAAGACTCTTGAGAGTCCCTTGGACTGCAAGGAGATCCAAACAGTCCATCCTAAAGGAAATCAGTCCCGAATATTCATTGGAAGGACTGATGCTGAAGCTGAAGCTCCAATGCTTTGGCCACCTGATGCAAAGAACTGACTCATCTGAAAAGACCCTGATGCTGGGAAAGGTTGAAGGCAGGAGGAGAAGGGGATGACAGAGGATGAGATGCTTGGATGGCATCACCAAGGCATCAAGGAACATGAGTTTTAGTAAACTCTGGGAGTTGGTGATTGGACAGGGAGGCCTGGCATGCTGCAGTCCATGGGGTTGCAAAGAGTCGGACGCGACTGAACTGAACTGAGAGTCAAACTGTTCGATTCCAAATTGTTGTTTTTAGCCATTATACTCTTTATGCCCACTTGGCTGTTTCAACAGCTCAGATGAATGTGAAATGTTAGCGGTTATAATTTAGAGCTTAAATTTACCACTGGCTAAAGTCTTAGATGACTGTTCACGAGTGGGAGAATGAGCTCTTTAAGTTGCATTTAGCACTAGTCAAATGAATCCTATTTTGGTTCAGTGTCAACTTGTTAGGGAAGTTCACTACTCACTGTGGAAAAAGACTGACAAACCCACTAACACAAACAGGTTGAAGAATTTCCTTCTTGCTCCACTGGGAACGATTTAGGTTCTCCAGGCTTCTATAAGAAGAACCTCAGCCTGATGGAAGCTTGTGCACATGATCTCAGGTGGCCTGGGTTCCCAACCAGAGATGGAGGCTGGGTCGTGGCGGTGGAAGCACCAGATCCTAGCCCCTAGACCAGTGGCCAGTGACAAGGGCACTGGCCCTTTGGCTTCGCAGAGAAGAATTTCCACACAGATGGAAAGTAGTGAAGCAAATAAAGTATTTATCAGGAGGAAAAAGAGTACAGAATGTGTGGACAGACACGCGGGCAGGCTCCGGGAAGAGTCCCTGAGTTGCTGAGTCATGCCCTCATGGCAGTTTGAATTACTTTGATGGGGCATTTCTTCCAGGTTTCCTTTGGCCAATCATTATGATTTGCCTGGTTCACAGTCCATATTTGGTGCATCTCAGGATCCTTTCCTGTGTACACACGTATCTCTTAGCCAAGATGGATTCTACCACAAAGGCCTATGGGTAGAAAATCCTCTGACATGACTCCTCTTTGACTTCCAAGGAGCCTTTTCTGCGAATGTTTGGTTGAGGGGGTCTCTAGACTTTGGAATGAGACGTACATGGTCTGTGCAGGGTTCAGCCTCCTCCCTTAATTGCCCTGCTGTTCTTGTCTTGGAGTTTCTGCCAATAGAGAATGAATCTCCAATTGCTTTGCCCTGGGGAACCCATCTGCCTCCTGCCTCAAACCTAACTTCATGGGCAACTGCCTGGAAATATCAAATCTCTCTCAAACTTACCCAGAGTTTCTGGGTCAGGTCACACACAAGATAACTTTGAAAAGACGGATTTCTACAGAACCTCTGAGCCTGAGAGGATTCTGCTTTCAAATAACTACCCCCACTCCCACCTCCCCCCAGTCAGATTTCTGCTACTTGTGAATGGAAGACCCTCTTCCTTCCCTGAGAAATGTGTTCCTAAGACCCTCTGCTTCTCTTTATTCCCCTTCTTTTGAGACCACATCTGCAAACTCTCAGAAAGAAAAGGATAGGTGGAGTTTTAAAGCCTAGAATAGAAAGCGTGATTTCGAAGTGTTTCAGGAACACTGAGTTGTTTTTTAATGTGTTTTGAAAGGTGTTCTTGTTTTCATTACATTTTAATGAGCAAATATCATGACCTGAGTGACTCAGCTTATACAAGGCACCCACTCCCTCTATGTCTATTTCTGAGCTCCAGTTCAGTTTTTAGAACTGGACTGAATGTTGTGTGGGTGCAGAGATGAATAAGACATGGTTCTTGCCTTTAGGGAGTTTTGACAGCAGGAGTCAGAAACAAGAGCAACTATGTACACTATATAACACAGAACATGAAAAAGTGCTCTGAGGGAGCTACAAATAACTATAAAAAGGTTTCTGCACCTTTGCACACAGCACAGCTTTCATTTACAGAAGCCCTTTCACTTACTTTCACAAGCACTCCGTGAGTTTCACCCCACCCCACTGGGTCAACACAACGTTCAGAGCACAAGCTCTGGAGCTCAATGGCCTGGTTTTGAATCTCAGCCCTGTTACTCAGGCAATGCACAAACCTGGGCAGGTTACTTAATGTCTTTGAGTCAGGTATCCTTGGTAAAATGGAGATGATTATCTCTATCTCACTGGGGGGAATGAGGGTTAAGGGAAGTGGTGTGTTTAAAGGGCTCAGAGTGGGACTTCCCTGGCAGCCCAGTGTTAAGACTCGGCCCTTCCAATGTAAGGTACATGGGTTCGATACCTGGTCGGGGTATGCTGTGAGGCATGACCAAAAATATTAATAATGATAATAATAAAATAAAGGGCTCGGAGCCCAGGAGGTACAGAATACTTAATAATATTTGCAGTTTTCTTAATAATATTAGCAGTTCCGTTCTATAAGGAAGGAACTAAGGTTTAGCTGACTTGGGCAAACTGACTTACCCCAAGTCATTCAGCTACTGGTCGTGGAACAGGGCTTGAACCCAAAAATTCTGACTCCAAGCCCAATGCTCTTTCTGTTGTTCAGTAGCCCCAAAGTTATGGGAATTTAGAACCTGAGCCGGGGTCTGGGAAAAGGAGCCGGGGGCCGGGGGTGGTCGTCCACTTGCCCTGCTAGAACACAAAGGCATTCACTCACTCAGGAAGTCATTCATTCACACATCAAACATTTGTTGAGTGCCTATTATGTGCCAAGCACTAAGCCAGTCCCTATTCACCTAATCTTCATGTCAACCCTTCAAAGTGAAAGTGAAGTTGCTTAGTCGTGTCCGACCCTTTGCAACCCCATGCACTATACAGTCCACGGAATTCTCCAGCCCAGAATACTGGAGTGGGTAGCCTTTCCCTCCTCCAAGGGATCTTCCCAACCCAGGGATCGAACCCAGGTCTCCTGCCTTGCAGGTGGATTCCTTACCACCTAAGCGACCAGGGAACACTTTGAAGCCAATGCATTATCCCATTTAACAAGTGAGGTAACTAAGACTCAGAATGGTGCAGTGATTTGCCCGGGGTCGCACAAATGAATAGAGAAGCAGAGATTTGAACCATGAACTGCCCATCCCAGAGCCTGTGCCCACTGCTTACACCAGGCTCCACTCCCAGCTTCAACACAACCTGGTCACCTCTAGGTCACCTGATCTGCACCTAGGTGAGCCTCCTTGCCCTTCACTTCCCGAGGGTAGGTCAGTAGCTGGGGAACGGAAAACGGGAGACACTGGGAAGACACTCCAAGTCCTGGGCCAGCCAGAGGTTCTGACTGCACAGCCCAAGATTGGGGTTCCTGCCTTTATTCACTCACCTATTCACGCACGGCAAATAGGGTTTATTTCGGCCAACTCCAGTCGACAGTGGCAGCCTGGAGTGCTGCTCTCTAGAGGACTGTGAGCGGCATTGGGCTCAGCGGGAATAAGGACCTCGATCATGTCTCTTTCCTTAAGGGAGGATACTAGGACGCAAGCAGCCTGAAGGCAAAGGTTTTGTTTTGTTCACTGCTGTAACCCCAGCATCTAGAATGGGCCCCAATAGGAATTAGGATCTTGATAAACATTCACTGAGGGACTTCCCTGGCAGTCCAGTGGTTCAAACTTTGCCTCCCAGTGCTGTGTGTGAGTTCGATCCCTGGTTGGGCAGCTAAGATTCCACAAATGCCTTATGGTCAAAAACAGAAAACAGAAACAGTATTCTAACAAATTCAATAAAGGCTTTAAAAATTATCTACACCAGGGCTTCCCGTGGTGGCTCCATGGTAAAGAATCTGCCTGCGAATGCAGGAGACATGGGTTCAATCCCTGATCTGGAAGGCTCTCACATGTAGCTAAGCCCCTGAGCCACAACTATTGAGCCCAGGAGCCATAGCTACTACCAAAGCCCACAAGCCCTAGAGCCCATGTTCCACAACAAAATAAGTCACTGCAATGAGAAGCCTGTACACCGCAACTAGAAAGTAGCCCCCACTCGCCACAACTAGAGAAAAAGCCATGCAGTAACAAAGACCCAGCACAGCCAAACACCATTCCAGGCACAGAGGGTGTTGCTGTTACTGTTGAGCCGCCAGGTCATGTCCGACTCTTTGTGACTCCGTGGACTGCAACACACGAAGCTCCCCTCCCTCACCATCTCCCAAGGTGTGTCCAAGTTCATGTCCGTTGAATCAGTGATGGCATCCAGCCATCTCATTCTCTGTCATCCCCTTCTCCTCCTGCCCTGTCTTTCCCAGCATCAGGGTCTTTTCCAATGAGTCAGCTCTTCGAATCAGGTGGCCAAAGTATTGGAGCTTCAGCTTCAACATCAGTCTTTCTAAAGAGTATTGTGTTGATTTCCTTTTTGATTGACTGTTTTGATCTCCTTGCTTTCCAAGAGACTCTCAAACATCTTCTCAAGCACCTCAGTTCAAAAGCATCAATTCTTCAGTGCTCTGCCTTCTTTATTGTCCAGCTCTCACATCCGTACTTGACTTCCGGAAAAACCATAGCCTTGACTATATGGACCTTTGTTGGAAAAGTGATGTCTTTGCTTTTTAACACACTGTCTAGATTTATAGAAGGGACCAAAATAGACATAGATCCTTGCCTTGTGGAGTTTACACTTTAGGGAAGAGAAACAGACAAATGAAAAACTAAGTCAAATATACAGTGATGTCAGATGATGATAAGTGCTTTGAAGAAACACAAGTCGAAGTAAGGAGAAAGGAAATCCTGAAATAAGTAGATTTGCCTCCTGGCAAATACCCTTTGAAGATTTGAGTCCAGGGCACAAAGGATGGTAGACCTGATCTCAGCCAAATCACAGAGTGCCTTCTCCCTCTTTCCTAGAGAAGACTATGCTGTATTTTCACACACAAGGCTATATGGATATATGATCCATATTGCTAAGTGTTGTGAGATTTTCTCACAAATGAGAATGTATTTATTGAAAAGTTTATTTCTATGCCTTGACTCCTTCTAGGTCTAACCAAATCCTTTCTCCTATAGATCTTCCCTGCTAGGTCACAGGTCCCACTTCTCAATCTGTTTTTATCTTTTTTCTTACATGGTTATATCTGTCAGTCCAGTTAAGTTCAGTCACTCAGCTGTGTCTGACTCTTTGCAACCCCACAGACTGCAGCACGCCAGGCTTCCCTGTCCATCATCAACTCCCAGAGCTTATTCAAATTCATGTCCTTTGAGTCAGTAATTTCATCCAACCATCTCATCCTCTGTCATCCCCTTCTCCTCCTGCCTTCAATCTTTCCCAGCATCAGGGTCTTTTCATATGAGTCAGTTCTTCACATCAGAGGGCCAAGGTATTGAAGTTTCAGCTTCAGCATCAGCATCTGTCAGTTAGCTGGTAGGTATTTATTTGTCTGCTTACGTGTCTAGAACTGTGTACAGTGAGGCTTCAATACTTGAAGGTTGTTTTTATTTTCATTTATTCAATGAGCACTTACTAAGTACCAACAGAAAGTCAGAGCTGGGTGGTCCACCCCATCCTCTAATGTTATAGGGGAAGCACCTAAGGCTCCAGCTTGTTCTAGGTCACACAGCCAGGATGAGGCAGAACTAGAACTTGAACTCCATCCAGTCTTGCCTCCACTGTTGCTTTGTCAACCATCCAGGTGTTCCCCACAAACTTTTGCTTTGGGGCTGCTTTCCATATTTTCTCATGGGTCCTGAAAGCTACTGGGAAATTATTTACCATTTAGAGATGGTAAGAGACTTTATTTGTGGTGGGGGGGCATCATGGCAAGTGTAGGGACCACTGCAATGGACTGGTTGTTTTTTTTTTTTTTTTTTGGCTGCATTAGGTCTTCATTGCCATGTGTGGGTTTTCTCTAGTTGCAGTGATTGCAGGCTACTCTTTAGTTGCAGTGTGCGGACTTCTCATTGTGGTGGTTTTTCCTGCTGTGGAGCCCGGAATCCAGGCTCTAGAGCTTGGGCTTCAGTACTTGTGGTGCACGGGCTCAGTTGCCCCAAGGCATATGGCATCTTCTTGGAACAGAGATAGAACCAGTGTCTCTGGCATTGACAGGCAGATTCTTAACCACTGAACCACCAGGAAAGTCGTTGCAATGGGTTTTTGCAGCAGGAGAGAGACTGGATGCAACTCTGAATACCGTATGGGTGGTAGGGCCCACATGGGACCTCATTGATAAGATGGCTCGTTATGTTGACCTCGAAAACAAAGAATAAATCACAGTGATCTGTGAGACTGACCAAATTGCCCAAGTGGCATCCTGTTATCCCAATGGTGCCTATCTTCTCAAAGCAGCGAGACCACCAGACTCCAGACCTCTGGCTATGTGACCATCCCTTCAGAGAATTTTTCATTGGTGGGGTATAAGAAGGACTCCGTCAGAAAGGGAGAATGCTGGTTCTCCTTAACAGCCAGTTCCCCTCTCTTTTCCCTCTAGTAAATTTCCTTTTCTTGCCTGACTGTCCGGCTCGCTCTCTTTTTCTCTGCACTCACCTTATAATGAACAAGAGGGGATTTATCACCAAGGGGTAGGGTGGGTGTGAGTGGATGGAGAATTACTAGGAGGAAACATCAGGAGTAAGGGGGAGGGGGTGGAGGTTCTTGCTAAACTGATCCAACAGGATTCCTGCTGAAGTCCAATCAGGGTGACCAAATATCACCTGGGGATGGTGGAGGATGAGGAATACAATTAGATATGGAGGGAGATGGGACATAGAGGATGAGGGATTCTAGCTAAACCAACCTAGCAGGATTCTTGCTAACACCGGACAGCACAGAGATGAACATGAAAATCCAAAAGCTGAAGCCTAATTGAAAAGTTCTGGGGAGCCTGAGCAGAGTTTGGTCAAGGAGAGAATCTACGTTGCTTCTCAGTTTCCAATTTAAAACCGTGAAATGTTTGTGTGTGTGTGTGTTAGTTTCTCGGTCCTTGTCCGACTGTTTGAAACCCCATGGACGACAGCCCACCAGGCTCCTCTGTCCGTGGACTTCTCCAGGCAAGAATACTGGAGTGAGTAGCCGTGTCCTTTTCCAGGGGATCTTCCCGACCTAGGGATCAAACCTTCATCTCCTCCCTTGCAGGTGGATTCTTCACCGTCTGAGCCACCAGAGAATCCCCAAATCATGTAATAGTTTAGTCAACTTTCTTTTCTTCAAAGGTTCAAGGTAAATGTATCGATAGCTTCTTGAGTCAACCCTGAGACAGGAGTGTCCAGCCAGTTGGACCCTTCGGCATCTGCCCAGAGTGGAAACTGCCTTTGCTGACCCTAAGGTTGCTTCATCACCAAGCCCAGCCAGTCAGGTGGTAGGAAGCACCTCCCTCTGACCCATTTCCCTGGACCCCTGCACGGAGGCCCCATAGCCTCCTCTTTGTTCAAGGAGGGATTCTTTCTGCTCTTCCCCTGCCTCTGGGCTCATTCTGTCCTCAGCGTTAACTCTCCTTGCCGTCCTCCACTTCTCAGAATTGGGAAGTGAAAAGCGGGTTCTCTCCCCTCCCCCCTTCTGCAGGACATTACCCCCACCCCACCCCGTACAGGCTGCCTTCTCCTGTCCCCTCTCCTCGTGTCTTGCAGATCCCTCCGTGTCAGCACCTGGACCCTGAACGAATCTTCTGCCTTTTTGACTCCTCCATAGACCCAAGCACCGTTCTAGACACATAAGCATAACTACTAGCTAAATGCCAGATAAAAATATAACCATTTATGAAAAAAACAAAAGCAGGTTGAAAAGCGGGACTCCTGACCCAGCAGGGAGGATCTACAGGGGAAAGGATTTGGTTAGACCTGGAAGAAGGTGGTGGTGTCTGCTCAGTCGTGTCTGACTCTTGTGACCCCATGGACTGTAGCCCGCCAGGCTCCTCTGTCCGGGGGATTTCCCAGGCAAAAATACCGGAGCAGGTTGCCATTTCCTTCTCCAGGTGATCTTCCCGACCCAGGGATCAAACCCACGTCTCTTGTGTCTCCTGCATTGGCAGGAGGGTTCTTTACCACCGTGCCATCTGGGAAGGAGTCAGGACCATATAGAAAAGCAGAGGGAGAGGGCATTGCAGGCTGGTATGACAGCAGAACCAAAGATGTGGAAGCAGCGATATGCAGGCAGGTCAGAATTCCAGACCTGGACAGGGGGTCCTCTCAGGGGTGTTTTTTGTTTTTTTAATTGGAATATAGTTGGTTTACAATGTTATGTTAGTTTCTACTGTACAGCAAAATGAATCAGCTATACATATATATATATATATATATATATATATATATATATATATATATACCTCCTCTCTTTTTTGGAGTTCCTTCCCACTGAGGTCAGCACAGAGCACTGAGCAGAATCCTGCGAGCTCTGCACTAGGTTCTCATTAGTCATCTGTTATATGCTTGGTATCAATAGTGTATATATGTCAATCCCAATCTCCCAGTTCATCCCGCCCCCTTCCCCCCTTTGTTGTCCATACATCTGTCCTCTACATCTCTGTCTCTATTTCTTTTTTGCAAATAAGATGACTTATACCATTTTTCTAGATTCCAAGTGTTAACACATGATATTTGTTTTTCTCTTTCTGACTTCCTTCACTCGGTATGAGAGTCTCTAGGTCCATCCACATGTCTGCAAATGACCCACTTTTGCTCCTTTTTATGACTGAGTAACATTCCATTGTATACCACATCTTCTTTATCCCTTCCTCTGCTGAGAGGCATTTAAGTGCCTCCGTATTCTGGCTATTGGAACTAGTGCTGCAGCGAACTCTGGGGTGCATGTGTCTTTTTGAATTATGGTTTTCTCTAGGTATATGCCCAGTGCTGGGGTTGCTGGTTCATATGGTGGTTCTGTTGTCAGTTTTTAAGGAACTTCCATACTGTTCTCCACAGTGGCTGTATCTATTTGCATTCCCACCAAGAGTACAAGACGTTTCCGCTTTCTCCACACCCTCTCCAGCACTTATTGTCTAAGAAGGGTTTGCAGATTTCAGTTTGTGACCCATTTGTGGATGATTAAAAAGTATGTTTTTGGCTACAAATAGCATTTTAAAAATAAAACAGAGTAGATTCAAAGAGAGTAAAGGGGATTATTACTGTTACATGAAATTGATATTGTAATTTTATATGCAGTATGTAAATATTATTGTTTTCTGGGTAGTTGGTTATTTAAATAATTAAATTACTATTTAAGTACAGTTTTCCTCTTTTACTAATGCTTGCTATAAAAGCTAATGGAAAACTTGGAATATCTCAAAGACAAATATCAAGTCTCAAATTATCCAATAAATGAAGTAATGATGTTTTGACCAGCAAATTCAACCATGGGAAGGAAATATTAAGGACGGTGGTCACTTGAATCTGTGTATCAAGAATTTGGAGAGGAGGAGCACACTCTGCACATTCAACAACCTCACCTGATCTTGGCTTATAGAGATCCACGCAGCTAATAAGTCATACACTCTTCACCAGAGCAGGGCTCCTGGAAACAAAAGTCCTGAAGAGATGTCTGCCTCTGATTAAATCAGTTTAAGATGATCTTGCGTCATTCACTTTTATTTCCCTTGGAAAGACCCACAGAACTAAAGCATATTGGGGAATAGGAGGAAGGTCAGCTGGGTCAATATAGTATCCTGTCCTGAATGCTAATCTTCTTTTGTTTTTTAATTAATTTTCATTGCCTGTTATTGTTGCTCAGCTGCCAAGTTGTGTCCGACTCTTTGCGACCCCGTGGGCGGCAACACAGCAGGCTTCTCTGTCCTTCACTATCTCCTGGAGTTTGCTCAAATTCATGCTGTCTAACCATCTCACCTTCCGCTGCCCTCTTCTCTTTTTGCCTTCAATCTTTCCCAGCATCATGGTCTTTTCCAATGAGTTGGCTGTTCACATCAGGTGGCCGAAGTATTGGAACTTCAACTTCAGCATCAGTCAGTCCTTCCAGTGAATATTCAGGGTTGATTTCTTTTAGGATTTACTGGTTTGATCTCCTTGCTGTCTAAGGGACTGTTAAGAGACTTTTCCAGCACCACAATTTGAAAGCATCAATTCTTCAGCACTCAGCCTTCCTAATGGTCCAACTCTCACATCAGTATTGTCGGCAAAGTGACGTCTCTGCTTTTTAATATGCTGTCTAGGTTTGTCACAGTTTTCCTTCCAAGGAGCAAGCATCTTTTAATTTCAAGGCTGCAGTCACTGTCTGCAGTGATTTTGGAGCCCAAGAAAATAAAATCTGCTTCCATTTTTTCCCCTTCTATTTGCCATGAAGTGAAGGGACCATATGCCATGATCTTCGTTTTCTGAATGTTGAGTTTTAAGCCAGCTCTTTTACTCCCCCCTTTCACCCTTATCAAGAGGCTCTTTAGTTCCTCTCCACTTTCTACCATAAGAATGGTATCATCTGCATATCTGAAGTTGTTGATATTTCTCCCAGCAATCTTGATTCCAGCTTGTGAGTTGTCCAACCTGGCATTTCACATGATGTACTCTGCATAGAAGTTAAATAAACAGGATGACGATGTACATTCTTGTAGTACTTCTTTCCCAATTTTGAACCAGTCGGTTATTCCATGTAAGGTTCTAGCTGTTGCTTCTTGACCGGCACACAGGTTTCTCAGGAGACAGGTAAGGTGGTCTGGTATTCCCATCTCTAAGAATTTTTCACAGTTTCTTATGATCCACACAGTCAAAGGCTTTAGCTTTTACAATGAAGCAGAAGTAGATGTTTTCTGGAATTCTCTTGCTTTCTCTATGATCCAACAAATGTTGGCAATTTGATCTCTGGTTCCTCTGCCTTCTAAACCCAACTTGTACATCTGGAAGTTCTCAGTTCAGGTACCGTTGAAGCCTAGCTTGAAGGATTTTGACCATAACTTTACTAGCATGTGAAATGAGCACAATTGTTCAATGGTTTGAACATTCTTTGGCACTGCTCTTCTTTGGGACTGGAATGACAACTGACCTTTTCCAGTCCTGTGGTCATTGCTGAGTTTTCCAAAATTTGCTAGCATATTGAGTGCAGCACTTTAACAGCATTATCTTGTAGCATTTTAAATAGCTCAGTTGGAATTCCATCACTTCCACTAGCTTTGTTTGTAGTAATGCTCCCTAAGGCCCACTTGACTGCACACTCCAGGGTATCTGGCTATAGGTGAGTGACCACAATATTGTGGTTATCCTGGTCATTAAGACTTCTTTCGTATAGTTCTTCTGTGTATCCTCGCCACCTCTTCTTAATCTCTTCTGCTTCTGTTAAGTCCTTAATATTTCTGTCCTTTATCGTGCCCATCCTTACATGAAATGTTCCCCTGATGCCCTCAATTTTCTTGAAGAGATCTCTAGTCTTTCCCATTCTATTGTTTTCCTCTACTTCTTTACATTGTTCATTTAAGAAGACTTTTATTTTTTAAATCTCTTCTTACTATTCTCTGGAACTCCGCTTTAGTTGTTTATATCTTTCCCTTTCTCCCTTGCTTTTGTCTTCTCCCCACCCTTTTTTAGATTTCTTTTCCCATGTAGGTCATTGCAGAGTATTGAGTAGAGTTCCCTGTGCTAAACCGTATGTCCTTACTAGCCATCTATTTTATATAGAGCAGTGTGTATATGTTGACTCCAATCTCCCAGTTTATCCCTCCACCTTGTCCACACCTCCCATAACCATAAGTTTGTTTTCTCCATCTGTGACTCTGTTTCCGTTTTGTAAATAGATTCATTCATAACCCTTTTTTTAGATCCCACATACAGATGATATCATACGACCGTTGTTTCTCTCTGTCTTACTTCACTCAGTATGACAGTCTTTAGGACTATCCATGTTGCTGCAAATGACATTATTTCATTCTTTTTTACGGCTGAGTGTAAATGTTACAAATGTACTGGGTCATAATGCAAACTGAATTTTTCATGGATTACAGTAAAAAAAAAAAAAGTTAACTTTTTACCAAACCAGCCTGCTCATTTCACAGATGAGAGAACTGAGGCTGCAACTGAGGAGCAGACACAGATCTCCTCACTCTCAGAGCTCCTTCTCCACAAACCATCCCACACCTGGAGCTAAGGCAGCGGGTAGAACTCAGCTCTTAAACACTACGGCTCCCATTCTTTTTACCAACCTGGGAACACTCCTTACTTATTCATTCAACACATACTTGAGTACTGGGCGTTCATGCCACGTACTGGGATAGTATGACGTTTATAATGGGAATGTAGGATTTACTACCCGACGCTGGTTTCTCTTGAGTTAACTTTTACATTTTTTGTTCCAGTTGGGGAAATTGGAGGACAATTATACTGATTTTTGTTAAAACAGTGAGGAAGATTTAGTTCAGGAATATTGTGAGAGGAATGTTGTAGCAGAGGAGAGAGATGGGACTCAGCTTCAAATACACTGAGTTCCCTACTTATGAACAAGTTCCATTCTGAGAGTGTGATCATAAGTCCAATTTATTCATAAGTCCAACAGTGAGCCTAGGCATCCCACTAACACAAGCAGCTATGTAGTACTGTACTGTAATAGTTTATGATATTTAGCACACAAATAATGCATTCATTAAAAAACACACAAAAATAAGGAAAACATTTTTAATCTTACAATACCTTAAAAGATTGAAGCTGAAATTCCAATACTTTGGCCACCTGATGCAAAGAACTGACTCACTGAAAAAGACCCTGATGCTGGGAAAGATCGAAGGCAGGAGGAGAAGGGAATGACAGAAGATGAGATGGTTGGATGGCATCACCGACTCAATGGACATGAGTTTGAGTAAAGTCCAGGAGTTGGTGATGGACAGGGAGGCCTGGCATGCTGCAGTCCATGGGGTCACAAAGAGTTGGACTCGACTTAGTGACTGAACTGAACTGATACCTTAAAAAGTACAGTAGTACAGTACAACAGCTGGTATACGGGACTGGCACCGAGTGGACAGGGAAGAAAAGTTACCGACTGGAAAAGGGAGAGGTGGTAGGAGATGGTAGAGATGAAGGATCGTCAGCAATAGGAGACCGAGGGCAAGCTGCAATTTCACTCACGCCTGACATCGATGGCATGGGTTCTGGTTCCTTGCTGGAACCAGATGCATGTTCGCATCTTTGAACGTTCAACTTGAACGTTCAACCTTCAACAACTTGAAGGTTCATACATAGGGGATTCACTGTACAGCAAAGGAAGCTGGGGAGTTAAAGCCAAGGAGCTGGGTGGGGGTGTCAGTGGGTGGAAAGTTACTAGGAAAAGTCTTTGAGGGCAGGGGGATTCTTGCTAAACTGATCTAATGGGGTTCTTGCCAAAGGCTGGCCAAGGACTGAGACATCACGATTGGGCGATGAGGAATTTGGATATCAATGATGGGAGGATGATTTAGCCTGCTTGTTTGCTAGGACTGGGCTGGGCAGGCCTAAGGCAGCCTAGGGGCCAACATCAAGGCCAAGTTGAAAAGGGGACTCAGAGGAGACCATCTACAGTTTTGTGCAGGAGAGAGTCTTAGTGACAGCATCTGTATCTGCCTCATTTCTCTTGTGTTTTCACTTGTTCCTGATATATATATATGGCTTTCCATTTTTTGCATACAGTTGATAGGTGGTATTAGTACAAGGGAAGGGCTTCTCTGGTGCCTCAGACAGTAAATCATCCAGTCCCAGTCCCAGGTTCCATCCATGGACTGGGAAGATCCCCTGAAGAAGCGAATGGCAACCCACTCCGATATTCCTGCCTGGAGAATTTCATGGACAGAGGAGTCTGGTGGGCTATAGTCCGTGGGGTTGCAAAGAGTCAGACACATCTGAGTGACTAACACACACACACATTAGTTCGAGCAAAAACTGAAGTTCAAGGAAATTCAGTAACTTGATCAAGGTCACACGGCTGTTCGGTGGCAGAATCAGGAATAGGTCCACCTGCTTCAAAGTCCAGAAGCAGTGGACTGCTTAACCACCATGCTGCCCGTTGCTTCTCATGGCCAGAACCCAGCTGGAAAATGAAAATCCAGTCCTCTGCTATTGAAGACGCCAGCCACCCACAGGTCCTGGTTGGGAGCCCAGATGTCATGTGCCTGCTGTCTGAGCCCAGTGGTGAGAGACGAACGGAGGCTATTATTAAACTCTTTCTGGTTCCTGAGTCTGGCAGTCTCTGATCTGCCCTCAGGCCCTGTCGACATTGCTATTTATAGAGCCGATAGTTTCTGCTAGGGCTGGGCTGAGAGCCAGTGGAAATACCCATGTGCTTCACCTGGGCACCAGAGCTCAAAGTCTGGCTCCAAACTCAGGTTCTATTGACAGAGCCTCTAATTCATCTCTTCAGCTATCCTCTATCTCTGTCCCCAAGACCCCCCATAGGCACTGAGCCCCTCAACACCTCTGGCCTGGATCTGTGGCGGCTGAGAGAAAAACACTTTTTAGCTAGCTTTTTAGCTAGCAAGGGGGACTTCCCTGGTGGTCCATGTTCCCAATGCTGGGGGCCGAGGTTCGAGCCCTGGTCAAGAAACTAGATCCCACACGCCACGCAACTAAAGATCCTGCATGCTGCAACTCAGACCCAGTGCAGCCAAATAAATAAATAAATAAAAATATTAAAAAAAAAAAAAAAAAGAAAACTAAGAAAGTCTCCTTGGCTCCCTGCAGTGGGACCAGAAGGGGGCATTTTTGTCTTCTCCCTTATATATATTTTAAACTCCCAAAATGTCTGTGGTGACCATTATTACTCTTTTAGAAGGAAATGGCAACCCACTCCAGTATTCTTGCCTGGAAAATCCCATGGACAGAGGAGCCTAGTAGGCTACAATCCATGGGGTCACAAAGAATCGGACACGACTGACTTCATTTCATTTCATCTGGGTGAGCTGACTGTTTTGAGCAGCCCCCAGCAGTCTATGACTCACCATTACCGCACTCTCCTCCCAGGTAGCTAATTGATTGACGTATTGAATTTCTTTTATCCCCTTTCCTCCCATGCCTTCTTCTGCACCATGCCCCCTCCATGACTACAGGTAACCTCTCTCTTTTTTTTTTTTCCACAGGTAACCTCTCTCTCTTTTTTTTTTTCCCCCACATGTAACCTCTCTTATGTACCTTTTAATTTATATTTATTTATGGCTGTGCTGGCTCTTCATTGCCACGCTCGGGCTTTCTCTAGTTGCAGCAAGCAGGGGCTGCTCTCTTGTGATTTGAGTTTCTCCTTGGGGTGGATTCTCCTGTTGTGGAGCGTGGGTTCCAGAGTGCACAGGTCAGTAGTTGTGGTGCTGACACATTGCCCATTGGCACGTGGAATATTCCAGAACCGGGGATGCAACCCATGTCCCCTGCGTTGGCAGGCAGACTCTCAACCACTGAACCACCTGGGAAGTCCTCTAGGGTACCTCTTTAGTCACCAAGTACCCTTGACTTTAAATGTATCCTTGTAAAATATGTTGTTGCGTGTGTGTAAGTGTGTTTTAGCTACAAAAATAGTAGGCATGCCACACATCTTATTCTGCTTCTCTTTTCTAAACTTTCATATAAATGAACCTTGTCTGTGACTTCTGTCTACTTTCATAATCAGAAAAAAAGGCCCAATAAATAGTCATGGTGGGGGCTGATGGATTTCAGGGATAACTGTGAATGGATATGAGTCACACGCCCTCTTCTTTTGAAATATAAATCCCTCAGAAAAGGGAAGAATAGGTACCCTCAGCGAGGGGATGTGTGTGCACTCGTCTATGAGTAGTTACCAGTTATGCTCACTGAGACGGGCCAGAGAGGGAGAGGTTGGGACAACATGGAAATGCCAGAACCAGGAGGATCCTCGGGCAGAAGTTGTCAATTGGAGGCACACAGGATAGATCCCGCCAAAGAGATGTTGTTTGTTTAAACACGTTTGATTTTAAAAAAATCAAAGAATTCCAGATTTGAGGGATCTCTTGAAAAATCATACAGTTTGGCCACCCAACTGAACTCATTCCTTCAAAGAACAATCAGCAGGACTTCCATGGTGGTCTAGGGGTTAAGAGTCCACTTGCCAATGCAGGGGACACAGGTTCGATTCCTAGTTCAGGAACTAGGGTCCCACCTGCCTCGGGACAACCAAGCCAACTACTGAAGCCTGCATGCCTAGAGCCTGTGCTCTAGAACAAGAGAAGCCACCGCAGTGAGCAGCCCGTGCGCCATAACTAGAGAGTAGCCCTCGCTCACCATAGCTAGAGAAAGGCAGTATGCACCAAGAAGACCCAGTGCAGCCAAAAATACATACATACATAAATTAAATAAAATAAAATTTTTTTTAAAAAATCACCAAAGAAAAACGAACAGTCAGCAGAGCCGAGGACTACAGCTTCCTTTCCCCATGGCAAGGGCTCTGCAGCTGGCCACAGGCCTCCACTCTCTGACATTACACCCAGTTCTCTGCCTGCCCCCATTGTGTTCGCAATACTTGCCTTGCATCCCATCAAATTCTTAAAGGGGCCATGACCCTCCCAAACCTTAAGAACTGTATTGCAAAGATGCCGACCACCACTGCCCCTCTTACACCAGTGAAGCCTCACTAGTGGATCATGACACTTCTCCCTCATGAGCTTAAATTCAGAATCCCTTCTCAACATTATGCTCTAGGCAGCAATTACCAAAATACCAGACTTGGCCCTCAAGGTAAAATCTATTTGCCATTTCTGGAAACCCAATCATCTCATCCTCCAGAGTTGGAGACTAAGGCTCAGAGACAGGAAGTAATTTCCCCAAGATCTGCACAGTTTGAGGACAACATTGCCTAAGGATTCATATTAAGCATCCCCCCCAACAAAGTCAATCCTAAAGGAAATCAGTCCTGAGTATTCATTGGAAGGACTGATGCTGAAGCTGAAACTCCAATACTTTGGCCACCTGATGCAAAGAACTGACTCCTTGGAAAAGACCGTGATGCTGGGAAAGACTGAAGGCAGGAGGAGAAGGGGATGACAGAGGATGAGATGGTTGGACGGCATCACTGACTCAATGTACTTGAGTTTGAACAAGGTGTGGGAGTTGGTGATAGACAGGGAGGCTTGGTGTGCTGCAGTCCCTGGGGTCGCAAAGAGTCAGACATGACTGAGCAACTGAACTGACTGACTGACTTCTTTATCCATTCATCTGTCAATGGACATTTAGTTTGTTTCCATGTCTTGGCTATTGTAAATAGTGCTGTTACGAACATAGAAGGTGCACGTATCTTTTTGAATTAGACTTTTGTCTGGATATATGCCCAGGAGTGGGATTGCTGGATCATATGGTCACTCTAAGTTTTCTGAGGAACCTCCATATTATTTTCCATAGTGATTGTACCAACTTGCATTCCCACCAAGAGTGTAGGAAGGTTCTCTTTATCCACATCCTCTCAGGCATTTGTCATTTGTAGATTTTTAAATGATGGCCATGAGCAGGGAGGGAGCAGGTGGAGAGTACGAGGCGGCTGTCCAGTGGAGCACTGATGACTTCCCTGCTGGTTCCGTCACCATCAAGAGCCAGGAAGGGACCCTCGGCTGGGAGAGTGTGCAGGCTGCTGGGCAGGGAGCCCCTAGACTCTTCACAGGCTGCTCTCAAATACTTTTGAAAAGTGTGGAGCTTCTCCCTCAAGGGTCCAAGGCCTGTCTTTTCCAGAAGACGTTTCCGGGACTGAGAACAAGGCCCCAGAGCGGACTGATGCAGCTGGCTGGGAGAGAGGAGGGAGGTTGGGTTTTTTTTCCTTCGCTTTTGGTCTCAGCAGGGACAACACCCAGGGCCAGTTGGATTTACGAAGGCTTCATAGCCCTTGGGCCCTTATCTTATGTTCCCCAGGGCTAGACCTAAGCACAGTTATGGAGCTGAACAGGCAACCCGGTGTGGAGGAGTAGTTGTTTCTCCCCTTCCAGCCTGTAGGGAGGGCCCTAAACTCATCTGGGGACCACGGGAGCTTCCGCTAGAGTCCAGGCCCGCTTCAGAACACACAGGAGGTTCCTAGTCTGAGAAGGAATATATGTACCAAAATATACATACCATTTTAATACTTCTGTATCAAATGTTGCTAATAGTTATGTACTTTTTCTTTCAAACTTAAATTTATTAAAGGAGTAATTTTAAATTTTCTTTCAAAGAACCAAAAAAAGAAAAGAAAAAAAAAGAGAGAAAAAATAAATAAATAAATAAATGATGGCCATTTTGACTGGTGTGAGATGGTACCTCACTGTAGTTTTAATTTGCATTTCCCTAATAATTAATGACAATAAGTATCATTTCATGCGCCTATGGGCTATCTGCACAGCGTGTCTGGACTTTAATAAGCTCTCCTGGAGATGCCAATGAAGATAAATTTTGAGAAACATTGACTGGGACCAAGTTCCTCATTCCTGGCTGAAGAAACTGACACCAGAAAAAGTGCTTTGACCAAACAAGATAGATTTGCCTCAAACAAGAGTCTAAATCCAGGTGTAGCCCAATTCCAGAGCCTGCATTCAAACCACCCCACTATGTCAGAGAGTTTCACTTACTTTCAGCTTAAACTCGCTTATTAACTGAGCTTATTAAGTGTACAAGAGTGTCTATCTCACAGCAGGCTTGCCAACATTGCTATCAAATTTTTGCCCAATTTAATTAAGTGAGCTACTGTGTCTTAAGCATGCCCTATGCAACCGCCTGGGCTTCACAGTTGGCGCTAGTGGTAAAGAATCTGCCTGCCAATGAAGGAAGAGATGCAGGTTCCATCCCTGGGCTGGGAAGATCCCCTGGAGGTGAGCATAGCGACCCACTCCAGTATTCTTGCCTGGAGAATCCCACGGACAGAGGGACATGGCAGGCTACAGTCCATTGGGTCACAGAGAGTTGGGCTTGACTGAAACATCTTAGCACTAAAAGGGTGCCGATAGTAAAAATGTGTAAAGGTTCACTAATCCTTTTCCATTTAATAAATGAAGATAATTGTATGTCAGGATTTTTGAAGCGGAAAACAGCAATGTTTGGAGATAGCATGTTATCCCACAAGCTTACCAGAGCATCTTGTTTTCATTTCCCAGGTTAACTCAGGTGTCATGGATATTGGAAACTGAGTCATCTAAAGGGGACAAGTGGCCTAGACATTACCAAGGCTGCTTCCCTGAGGCCTGGTAGGAGAGACACCACCCAGGGAAGGTGCTGTGATGTGCTAAATCACCTCAGTCGTGTCCAACCCTTTGCAAACCCATGGACTGTAGCTCACCAGGCTTGTCTGAGAATCCATGGGATTCTCCAGGCAAGAGTACTGGAGGGAAGGTTCCTCTTTGAATCAGGCCCCAAACATGGGCAGTGCTCTGGGCCCAGCTATGGGCAGAGGCATCCAGTAGATGGCAGCGTCTCACAGAACAAGGGCTGGTGAAGCCGGCTGTTCCCTAGGAAGGAGAAAATCAACTCTGGGAACCTCCCCCGCAGGTGCACTTTGCCCTCCCTGGGGAAAAGAGAACGGACTTCCTGTGTGGGCCCTCCCAGCCCTGCCCGTGGTACCCAGGGGACTTGGACATCCTGGACTGACTGAGCTGGAAGGGCCCTTACCCATAACGCTGTTCAGTGCTGCCCAAGGTGTGGACAAGGACGAACAGCATCTCCTGGGACCAACACCTGGGAGTTTGTGAGGAATTCAGATTCTCAGTCTTCACTCCAGGACACATAGTCAGAAACTTGGGGTGGGGTGGGCCAGAAGTCTATGTGTTAACAAGCCCTTTAGGTGACTCTGGAAATTCTACAAGCACCTATCTTTTTTTTTTTTTTTAATTTTAGAATATAGTTGATTAACAATGTTGTGTTAGTTTCAAGTATACGGCAAAGTGATTCCGTTACACACATACATGTATCCATTCTTTTTCAAATTTCTCCGTTTAGGTTATAATAGAGTATTGAGCACAGTAATGAAGAAAAAGAAACAGTTTAAAGAAGAGCTCTAAAAATCTGCACAGGAGTCCCTGTGAGTATTTTGCCAAGTCCTCAGCCAACATGTGTGTTTTAAAACTAGCACTACCATATGATCCAGCAATCCCATTCCTGGGCATATATGCAGAGAAAATCATGGTTCAAAAGGATCCATGCACATCAATGTTCATAGCAGCATTATTTACAATAGCCAAGACATGGAGGCCGTGTAAATGTCCATCGACAGAAGAATGGATAGAGGAGATGTGGAATGTACATACAACAGAATATGATTTGGCCATTAAAAAGAAGGAAATAATGCCCCTTGCAGCAACACGGATGGGCCTGGGGCTTATCACCCTAAGAGAAGAAAGTCCGACAGAGACAGACAGACACCGTACATGTGGAATCTAGAAAAAACGGCACCTCTCATTTTAGAAATGGGGAAATGGAGGCCAGGCAAAGGAAATAACTGTTACACAGCCAGGTAGCAGCAGAATCCGGATCCCCAGTGTTGTTTCCGCCTTAGCCTCTAACTAGCTCCCTCCTTTTCTTCATTCATCATTCTTTTCTCATAGACCTGCCTTCAGCCTACCTTTCCACTCTCTAGGCTGCAATGGGGAGCCAGGCTTCAGGGGGGAGGGCAACCTCCCCTTTCTTCTTGATGGGATCTCCTCAAAGCCAGGGGTCCAGGAGTCAGGGTCATGACAGCATCTGCTGGATCTTTCCTAACTCATCCCTGGTGTTCCCCAATTCCCATGCCGACAGAAGTCTGATGTAGGCGGCAGGTGACCCCCACGCCCCAACTACATCCTGTCTCTTTTTCCCTCTTGCTTAATACCCCAGTGTCTCTTCTCATCCTTACTGTCAATTACTTGCTCCTAGGAGTGCCCCCCACATGCACAAGGGATAAGTTACCAGATGAAAGGCCTTCCAGAGTGGGGTTTGCTCAGAAGGGACCTGGGCTAGGTCTAGAACCATTTCTCCACCTCAGTGCTATTGACATGTTGAGTATGGATGTGACAGCTGGACTATAAAGAAAGCTGAGTGCCAAAGAATTGATGCTTTTGAACTGTGGTGCTGGAGAAGACTCTTGAGAGTCCCTTGGACTGCAAGGAGATCCAACCAGTCCATCCTCAAGGAGATCAGTCCTGGATGTTCATTGGAAGGACTGATGTTGAAGCTGAAACTCCAATATTTTGGCCACCTGAAGCAAAGAGCTGACTCATTTGAAAAAGACCCTGATGCTGGGAAAGATTGAGGGCAGGAGGAGAAGGGGACGACAGAGGATGAGATGGTGGGATGGCATCACCGACTCAACGGACTTGAGTTTGGGTAAATTCTGGGAGCTGGTGATGGACAGGGAGGCCTGGTGTGCTGTGGTCCATGGGGTCGCCAAGAGTCAGACACGACTGAGCGACGGAACTGAACTGAGCTGGGTAACCCCTGTGTCCACTGCAGGCTGTGTGTGTGTGGCGTTCTTGGCCTCCGCCCACCAGGTGTCAGTAGGAACCCTGCCAAGTGTGACATCTTCAGATATTGCCAGATGTCCCCTCTGGGCAGAGTTGCCAGATAAAAGTATAGAACGGCCAGTTACATTTCAACTTCAGATAAGAAACAATAATCTTTCAGCACATGCAGGTCTCAAATATCACCATCCTATAATTTTACTCGCTGAATCTATTAACTCCACCCCAGGGGCAAAATATCCCTTCTTGAGAATTACTGGCCCAGATCTAACCCTTGGGGCCTGGACTGTGAGGGGCAGTAGGTGAAAAGATCTGATGAGATCATCAAAGGCCCCAGGAAGGCAAGAACTTTATCATACTCATCTGTGTATCCCTAGGGAGAAGTAGACTCTCATTAAATATTCTATCTGATGACAGGTATGAGGAACGTTTGAACCATATCAGGTTCAGGACTGGGCATTGGGTACACACTCCCTGCCCTCAGGGAACCCATGGTCCAGCAGACAGAAACTGAAAATGGTGTTTGATTTGACCCACTTAGCACTTTTAGAAGATTTGACTTTCGGGTCAACATTCTAAAACTGGAATCCACTATGTAAAAGTCATGATTTCTAGTGTCTCTTAAAAGATGTGGTACATCTTTCAAATGCTTGGAACATCTGGCAATTAGATCTGCACTCCCAGGTGGCAAGTCTTGCCTGGAGCTGAGAGACGGTCCCGCTTTTCCCCACAGTCCCCACCACAGACCCTCTAGCTCTGTACAGCACCCTGCACCCATTTACATCGGTTATCTGCCTGGTGCCTGAAGGCATTTGGATTTCAAAGCTCTGGTCTGATGGGAAAGAAGCATTAGCATAGAATGTCCTGTTAGGTGATCTGTGTAAGGCTGGTACTTGATCCCCATTTTATAGATGAAGAAACTAAGGTTTAGGGAGGTTAAGTGAATTGCTCAAGATCATGACAGCAAGGCAGGGTGGGAACCCAAATCCCAGGACCCCTGGGCCTATGCCCTGGCCAGAGATCCCCCTGAGAAACAATTCAACTGCAAGGGCAAGAACACCGTGGCACCGGGAACCCAGAGGGGAAGTGGTAACAGGGACGGAAGACCAGAGCTCCCCACACTCACTCATCTCTGAGAAACCAAACGTGCAAGAAAGCTGGTTTGAGGAGAGCAGCCCCAGGAGCTCCGCCTGGGACACAGGATCGGTCCTGAGACACACGACCCCCTGGACTCAACGTCCGGCAAGGTCAGGGAGCTCAACCACGGCCAACCGTGAGTAGATTTTGTTGTTGTTTTTTTTAGGGCTTCTTCCTCATTCTAGAAAACCTGTGTTCTCACTGTACCTCTTCCCTCCAGGGTGGTAAGAAGCTGGGTGGGCCTGCCTGGGGCCAGGGGATTGATGTTTCTGAGGACTCCTGGAGTTTTTAAGGTCTAGTCCCTAGGAGGCTCATGGCCTGTGTGGTCTTCACCGTCAAAGCTAGGATGAGAATCAGCTCTCAGCTCCGTGTCTACCGAGGTCAGGATTCACGGTGATGCTCACAGCCTCAGAGAGCCTCGCTGTGTGCCAGGGACTGCTCTAAGGACCTTCGTGGTTTAATTTTACTTAATCCTCACAACGGTCTACCGAGGGGCTGTTGTCATTCCCCACTTTACAGACGGGGCTCGGTGACTCACCTGAAGTCACATGGGCGTTAAATGAGAGTGCTGGGCTTGATCTTAGGCATTCTGGCTCCTCACACACTTCAGCCACTAGGCTCTCCTGCCTTACAAGATGCAGGCTTAAATAGCAGCTCATGGGCCAGGAAAAAAAAAAACAAACCCAAAAGACTAGGGCCAGAAGAGGTCTTGGAAATCATCTGGTGAGTCCTGGCCTCCACTGTACAGATGGGGAAACTGACACCCAGAGAGACACAGCTTGCCCGGCTGGGGTGCCTCAGTAGTGTTGTGTGGTCTGGTCCACTCTAGACCCAGGAGGCCAGAGATCCACTTCGCTGGAGGTTCCACTCAGTGAACAGTAGGGTTGACAAGTGTACCCCGGAGTCAGTGCTGGAGGGTGAACCCCAGCGCTGCCCCTATTAACCCTGCTGCTGCTGCTGCTAAGTCGCTTCAGTCATGCGGCCTCAGACAGATCATGCCACTTCTCCCCCACTCAGCTTCCTCTTCTGAGAAGTTCAGACCCGAGACCATCACTCACAGGCTCGTGGGAGGGTTGATGAGATGATGCCAGCACCAGGGTGGGCACGTGTGCTGGGCTCAGGGTGAGGCTGAGGGGGCGATTCTGACCTTCACCCCATCCACCCTGGCCCTGGACTAGAGATGAGGATGAATGAGGCTGTGGGCTGCTTTCCCCTAGAATGGGTAGCATGTAGACACCTCCAGGGCATGAAGACCAGGACTGAAGTGGAGAAGGGGCTGCGGAGGAATTGGGGGGGACCCTGGGGGGTGGCACGCCGACAACACTGGCCCCAGCTCGGTAACTACCTTCTGGCTCAGCCAGAGATGGTCCTTGACCTGCCCTGAGCCCAAGCATCCGTTTCTACCAATGACGCACGTCCTTTACCCTTTGGTGGATTAAGGTCAGATTGAGGTGGGAAAGGGGCTTCCCTGGTGGCTCAGATGGTAAAGAATCTGCCTTCAATGCAGAAGACCCGGCTTCAACCCCTAGGTCAGGAAGATCCCCTGAGGAAAGGAATGGCAACCCACTCCAGCTTTCTTGCCTAGAAAGTTCCACGGACAGAGGAGTCAGACGTGGCTGAGCACACACACAAGGTGGAAAACGACAGCCCGGGTCAGCTGAGTGGAGCCCTAAACGCCAGTCTTTTCTCTTCCCTCCTCATCTTGTCATCTTTCTCCCTGATCTCAGATGTGCATAACATGTTCTTTTATTCATTCTTATTAAAGCACATTCAATAGGACTCCAAGCCCCCATCCTGCTGAGCAAGTCAGAAAGCAGATCTCAGGGTGAACTGAGCTATACCCTCCACTACCCCTCACCCTTAGGGTCACTTACAGAGCAGAGAGTGAAAGAAGCCCCGGGCTCCTCCGATGATGAACACCCCCTTGTCAAAGGGGTTTGATCCCCTGTAGTCCAGCCCTATCCCCTTCCCCGGTATGCCTGGAGCCCAGATTCTTTGCCAAGGCTCGAATGCCCTGTGTCTTGGGTTCACCCTCCAGGGTATGCCACCTGGCAACTGCCCCCAGAGGTCCTGCCATCTCCCCAAGGCCCTTCCAGGCCCCCAACACTCACAGGACTCGTGACCTCGGGTGCCTCCCCTGTGTGGGACCGTCTCTCCTTTCCCCTTGGCTTTCGACCGCAGGTGCGGCTCTTCTCTCTCCACCCATGGGACATCATCTTAACCTTCTCACTGAGCTTAGGTTTTTTTTTTTAACAAAGGACAGGAAGAAGGGCTGTCTTCAAACAGCTTCTGCTTTCTGCCCCTGCCCCTGAAAAAAGTCCCTGAGCCGGGAGAGACCAAGGGCACTCTTTGAAGGGAGACAGGCTGCCTTAACTTACAGAGGAAGAAAACCAAGCCTCAAGAGCAATGGGGACACACGCAAGGTCACATGGCCAAGGAAGAGAAGGGCCAGTGTCAAGTCCTGCGCCGTGGGCTCCAAAGCTTGTGCTGCCGATCACTGAATCTTGTGGAGGACCCAAGTCTCCCTCGCCGATTAGTCAGACGACCTTGGCTGAGTCACATCACCTTCGCAAACCTCAATCTCTTCAACTCTAAAAATGAAGCTATGGTAGGATTACCTACCCATCTCAAAGCAGTGCTTGTGCGTTTTCTGAAGTCACGCGAAGAGCCAACTGATTGGAAAAGACCCTGATGCTGGGAAAGATTGAGGGCAGGAGAAGAAGGGGACAACAGAGGATGAGATGGCTGGACGGTATCATCAACTCAACGGACATGAGTTTGAGCAAACTCTGGGAGATGGTGAAGGGCAGGGAAGCCTGGCATGCAGCAGTCCAGGGGGTCACAGAGAGACGGACATGACTGAGTGATTGAACAACAGCAGCGACGTTTACTGAGCATTCTAGTACGACATGCTGGAGCTCTGCTAGACCTGCAGATTTTTCAATTCTCACAGCAGCCTGTGGGGGAGATGCTATCGCTACCCACATTTGAGAGGTGAGAAACTGAAATTCACCCAGGCATAAAGCCTTGCCCAAGTTCGCACGGCTGGTCACGTGGCAAAGCGAAGCCCTAAACCCAGGTCTGTCTGAATCCAGAACTGTGGTACACTGTGGCGAAAATCAGACAGGAGAACAGACGTGCAAAGTGCTTCCTAAGCACTAAGGTGCAAGGTGGGACCCAGGGTCAGCCCTCATCCAGCAGAAAAGGACAAGACCTTTATTCTGTTTTCCCATCATATTCTGGAGAGGTAGGGTCTGCAGGGTGTCCTGCCCCCACCCTCAGGCAGCAAAGACCCCCAAAGGAAAGAAAATGGCAGACCAGGGCAGATAGATGGGGTAGGTCAGGCAGGGAGGAGCCTCCCCAGTGACATCACACCCAGCATGGGAGAGAAAGCTGTGAGTATTCCATTGACGCGGGTGACTGCGTGGGTGGGTTGGGCATCCTGTGGGTTTTGCTGCTTCTCTTCTCCTCCCCACCTGCTGACGCCCCCAGAGGGGAGGCCCCGGATCCGCTCACCCAGCGAGTCAGAGGCAGCCTCTCCCACCAAAGTCCCCCCGCCTTCCTCTCCCGGGGAGTTAGGGCCACCCCAAAGTTCCTCTTTGAGAATCACAGCTGCGTTCAGTGTTGCCTCTGTCAGAACAGCAATAAGCCCATCCTTTACGAGTCTTCAGGGATCTGTCTGGATCCTGGGGGATCCGACGAAGCCAAAAGCAGGGACTGGGGCTCCATGGACCATCTCTGAGTCGTCATATAACAGCCACTGGACAGGTGAGGCTGCCAAGGCTCAGACGTGGCAGGTAAATGGCAGAGACAAGAGTCAAGCCCGGGGCTGTCTTTCCACTGTTTTCCACCAGCTCATCCCAACAAGGAAGAAGCTATTCCAGAAGGTTCACAGTAGTAGAACATTTCCATTAAAAAAAAAAGTGAATACTTGTTTTGCCATTTAAAAGACATTTTTCTCAGTGTGAGAACTTCTTAAGATAAATGGAAGAATTGGGAATTCCAGTGGTTAGGACTGAGCATGCTCACCGCCAGGGACCTGGGTTCGATCCCAGGTTGGGGAACTAAGATCCCACAAGCCACGTGGCACAGCCAAAAAATTTTTTTAAATAAAATAAATGGAAGAATCAAAAGCAATAGTTAGTGGTGATCAAACAGATGATACTCTCATGACTTCCAACCAGGCGGTTCATCTTTGGACCACTAGATTGGCTTTGGCTAGTACATGCTTTTACACTGATCTTCATCTTATGTTGTTGAATTTATACCTCTGATGAACCAATGATTAAAGAAAGGAATCTGGGACTTCCCTGGTGGTCCAGTGGTGAAGAAGCCATGTTGTAGTACAGGGGAGTTGGGGTTCCATCCCTGGTCGGTAAGCCAGCTTGCCACAGCTGGAGGGTCAGTGCCCTGAAACAAAGATCCTGTGTACTGCAACTAAGACCCAATGCAGCCAAATAAATAAATACATTTAAAAAAAAAAGAAAAAGAGAGGAAGCAAAGGGAACTCTGAGGCTGAATATACAAGGAAGTAGAAGAAGGAAGAAAAGACTCCTCCACAGATTTGCCTCCAGATTTACCATTTGCATTTATCTGATCAAATTCCTTACATGGCTTACCAGGAAAATTCTGTTACGAAATGTCAAAGATGGTTAAAAAGAAAAAATAATGTGTACTTTTTATTTTCCTGTGTTGCACAGAAAAGTTATCTATACCTGCAAGGCATATGCAGAGAGGTGCTTATACATAGGGACCTGAGAGCTATTTTATCTTACCATACAACAAGCATAATGTTCTTTTTAAAAGGGACAATTCAGCTTTTTAAGCAATCAAATGAGAGAACGCAAAACCCCAGCTCATGTAAATGATCCCTCGAAGCTTTGGGGATCTCAGTTCTTGGACTAGGGATTGAACCGGGGCCCCTGGCAGTAAGAGTGCCGAGTCATAACCACTGGACCACCAAAGAATTCCCCATTTCAGCCTATTTTAATGTCCATTTGGTCCCCCCATGAAACATCATTTTAAAATTTGTTCAGCCACCATGCATTTTCTTTGGTCATGAATTTAAAGTAAATCAAGCACATATGTCACTGTAAAGCGTGGAGAAGTAAAAATTTGTTTTTACATATTAGGCATATAAGTTAAAGAAATGTTAAGGAAATTTTGGAAATAAGACACACTACAAACAGTACTTTTGACTTAAAACACTTCCTTTTTCATGGACCATAGAAAATTATGACACAGTCCACATAATTCTCATTGGGGTTTGTAAAATTATACGTTGCTGTGAAATAGTTCCTGAGGCAGAAGAGATGAAAGATGGTGTAGTCCAATCACCTCATTCTATTTTATTTCTCTCTTTAAATTTTGGGTATGATCCTTAAGCAACCTGGCAGAGAAAATGCGCACAAATAAACAGTAATAGGTAATACTGAACTTCCCTGGTGGTCCAGTGGTTAGGAATCTGCCTGCCAGTGCAGGGGACATGGGTTCGATCCCTGATCTGAGAAGGTGCCACATGCCGCAGGACGACTAAGCCTGTGTGCCCCAACTACAGAGTCTGCACTCTAGAGCCTGTGGTCCTCAACAAGAGAATCCACCACCACAAGAAGCCTGTGCACCGCAACTAGACAAAGCCCGAATGCAGCAATGAAGATCCAGCACACCCCAAAAAAAATAATTAGCTAATGTTTATGAGGATTTATTAAGCGCCAGCCAGGCAACATGCTGTGCGTTTTGTACATACCACCACCCCATTCAGTCTTCACAGCAGCCTTGAGGGGAGATAATCTCATTATCCCCATTTTACAGATGAGAACACCAAGGCTCAGGATGGTGAGGTGATTTGCCCAAGAGACCACGGATTTCACAAAAGGCAGAATCAGAACTCATATCTGTGACTCAGGACTGCCTCTTAAACCGCTATCTAATCCCTTCTTCTTCTGAACTGATTCTTACCTGCTTACCATCTCTCTTCACAGAAGTAGGAGATAGAAATCCAGGTTACCGCTCAAGTTACTGCAGGAATCAGTCTTGTTGGATCCGATCCCAAATCCCAGGCCAGAAAGGCTAACGTGCTTTCCTCTTCATGGCCACAGAGGCCAGAAGCCAGACAGATTCCCCAAAGCACATGAACGCACTTTATCATAACGGGCTATCTTGGAGCGCCCATAGGGGTTAACTCCCAGATCGCTGGCCTCTCCTCATCTCTCCATGGCTTTGAGTACCCACACTGAGTGTAATTTATCACCAGCCCCTGTCCAGCCATCCTGGTGACCCTCTAGCCACTCTGTCACCACTCACAGATCTTGGAGGCCTGAAGTTCTACATACAACTCAGCCTCTTTGCTGGTGCCAGTTTCCTTAATTATACGGTGGAAGTCATACCAGTTCCCTCACTGACTTGTCCTGTAGAACATTTGCGTTAAGTGTAAAGTGTGTAGCTTGGGGTCTGGCCCAGAGTATACAGTAAGCACTCGTTCAGTGTTACTTTCTATCTTTGTCATGATCACCGGTGTGTTTCAAGGGCTGAGCCTCCAGGGCTATCCGCATCATCGCCCACCACTGCCGCTTCCGATCTGGGTCCAGCCTGAATTGTAACCCCCTCCCCTACTGTTGCAACCCTAGAAACAACCAGAATCGAGATTAGGGAGGGACCCCACTGTTTGGGATCTGACCAAGTCAGGAAGAGGCAGAACAGCCTGCAAAGAAACCACAGGGGGATTCAGAATACTCACCACACGCGGTTAACATTTTCCCACTCTGCTGTGCAGAGAAGCCACCGTAAAAAGCCCTCAGCGTATTTTAATGGCCTCTCTGCACCGACGGTTACAACGCCTTGCTTGTCCTACAGAGAACATTTCACAGGTGGAAGGGGTAATCAGCCTCTTCCAAGTGCAATTAACAGTTTTAACAAAGCTCCCAAACCCATCCACTCCCCTCACCATGGTTCCCAGTGACTCCTGACCAAGCTTTCACCAGCAGCAAGTACCCCCAGGGGTAAGGCGAGCCACAGACTCTTACCAGCATTGACACTGTAATGATTGGTGGTGGTGATTTAGGTCTTGAGGTCGTGTCTGACTCTTTGTGACCCCATGTACTAGAGCCCACCAGGCTCCTCTGTCCGTGGGATTCTCCAGGAAAGAATACTGGAGTGGGTTGCCATTCCTTTCTCCAAGGAATCTTCCCAGCCCAGGGATTGAACCTGGGTTCAATTGAACCTGGATCTCCTGCAGTGCAGGCGGATTCTTTACCACCTAAGCCACCAGGGAAGCCCTAACTATTGAATTTCTAAAATTTTCTGTAGCAGGTTTTCTTTGAAAGAGGACGATAGAACTTTAGCTCCTACTATAAAGATGAGGATAGGGACTTTCCTGGTGGTCCAGTGGTTAAGAATCTGCCTGTCATTGCGGGGGACATGGGTTCAATCCCTGGTCAGGGAAGATTCCACATGCCTTGGGGCAACTAAGCCTGTGCACCACAACTATTGAGCCTGTGCAGAACTAGAGAGCCTATGTACTGCGATGAAGACCCAACGTAGTCAAAAATAAATAAATTAATATGAAGATAAAAAGCACAGAATCAGAGTGATGCCCTGAATCACAGAGGTACTCCCTGTAGGGCCAGAACTAAGAAACATGTTTCAGACAGACTGCCAAGGTGCCCTTCTTGAGTCTCCGAACCCTGGGATCTGCTAAAGCAGGAAATAGGGAAGGCTATGTACTTACAGTATTTGAAGAACTGCTCCCCACCCGCCCCCGCCAAGGATAGAGGTCCCCAGGAGAAAGGGGCCAGACCCCAGTGAGCAGGAGGTGTGAGGCTGATGGACCTGGGCCTGGGTTCCAGTTGGGCTCTGCTCTCTGTATGACCTTTATCTCCATGTGCTTCTGTCTCCTCGTCCGTAAATGAGAGACATGAGGACAGAACCACCCTGCACGCCTCACTGCGCAGAGTGACTGAGTTTACATGCAAAGCCCAGCGCTCGGCCCCCCGTCATAAGGTACGGTACCCCCTACGCTGTGGTCCCACTCTGGCAGGTACGTGCCAGGCAGCAGGTCAGGCTCTGAAAGGTTTCTCCTAAGTCTTTTTGCCACAGATCCTTAGCGAGGCACTTTTGAAATGTTACGCCAGGCATGCCCTTCTGGCTGATATATAGTCCATTTCTTCCCCCTTAAAAGGATCAGTTGTATCTATGCAGGGAATTTTTTTTTTTTTTTTTTAGCTTTTTCCTTATTTATTTATTTTTGGCTGTGCTGGGTCTTCATTGCTGTGATCAGCCTTTCTCTAGTTGCGGTGTGGGGGCTTCTCGTTGAGGTAGCTTCCTTTGTTGCATGGCAGAGCAGGGGCTCTAGGTACACGGGCTCAGTAGACTTCGTTGCTGACAACTTAAAAATGAAATTTAATCAACCTGTTACATGTGAAAGAGATAATGCATTTTTAATGCCAATAATTTTGGGGGGCATATCTGCCCCCCATGTGGGATCCTCCCACATGTGGGATCCTCTCAGACCGGGGATGGAACCCACGTCCCCTGCGTTGGAAGGTGGTTTCTTGGCCACTGGATCCCCAGGGAAGATCCTGCTCTGAGCATCTTGAAGAAGGGAACCCTCCTTGGGGATTTTCACAAATGTCAGAGAACTCCTTCAACCAATTCACCTGACAAATGCTCCTTGAGCAGCTTCCACAAGTCCGGGAGTTCTGGGCCCCCGAGACACAGCAGAAAGCAAACTGGACGATGAGCCCCGGCTCTCTTGGAGCTGACTTTTCAGTGCCCTGGCCCCAACGGTGGTGTCAGAGGCCTTGGTTAGAGGAAGCAGTCTGAGGAGGGAAGGTAGAAAAGGACATCAGGGAAGAGACTGTTGTTTCCTGAAGTGTGAGAAAGACCTCCGCCCCGCTCCACGGATGGGTTCCGGCACCGCGTGGAACATAGCATCCTGGCTTTGAGTTCTGACTCTGCCGCTTCCAAGCCGTCTGACCTTGGGCAAATTCCTCCAGCTGAACCTCACTTCCCTGATCTATAAGATGGCAAAAATAAGACAACCTATCTGCAAGACCAGTTGGCGGGATAAAAGAGAGAGGGCATGCAGGTAAAAGGCCTCCACCTAGTACCTGCCACAAAGGAAGCCCCAGGGGACAGCAACAAACCCCCTCAAACACTTTAACCACAACGATGTATCACAACAGGCTGAATGCAGAAGCAGAGACGAGTGTCCAGCCGCTAGGCAGCATAGAGATCTGCCCCCAAAAATTATTGGCATTAAAAACACATTATTTCTTTCACATGGAACAGATTGATTAAATGTCATTTTCAAGTTGTCAGCTTTAATTTCTAAGCAGTCACTGTTTGAAAGACGTAACCTGTATCAAAGAAAGCCCTTGAGGATCTGGGCAACTTTCGAGATGGTAAGGGGGTGCTGAGCCCACAGAGTTTGAGAGCTGCGGCTCAAGGCTTTCTCACTTGAGCTCTTTCGCAACCTGACAAATCCCCTCACCCACTCCCCGCCTCCACCCTGCCCTGCCCCAGCCCACAAGGTTAATTGCACAACTCAAATTGAAAGGACCAAATGAGAAGGCTTTTGAGATCTTACCTGGTGCAGATGGACTTTCTGAGAAGGGGACTGTTTTGCCCGAGGTTGCTACACAACAGTTCCACTCAAAATTTGGACTGGAATCCAGACTCCCGTCTCATTAGCCCAGGGCTCTCCCCATAATTGCAGTCTGATGGGTGCTGGCTGCCGCTTCTTTTTTAAAAAATATTTATTTGGCTGCGCAGGTCTTAGTTGTGGCAGACAAGATCTTTGATCTTCATTGCAGCGTGGAGTCTTAGCCACTGGACCACCAGGGACATCCCTATGCTGACTTCTTTGCCCCAGGCTGGTTAATAACCCACCAGGCTCCCAGGCACATCCTCAGCTTCCTGTTCACTCAGTTCCAAAAATTCTGAATGGAAATAGGGTCTTCTCTCTCTGCGCCCTGAACATCGTCCCACCTCTTATTCCTGCCTCCCAGGAACCACCCCTCTGCACCCATACAGCCCAAGGGCATAGCAGACATGGCTATGTCTTCACATTCATTGCCAGCTAACAAAGAACTTGAGAAAGAGAGGAGAAAGTTACAATATGTACACACCTTATAGGTACATGTAAAACCTGCCATCGGTGGCAGACGAACTCTGTGCCAGGCATTGTACTAAGCATGATGTTATCCCAACTAGTTCTCTTGCTTCACCATCACCAAAGAAATACATACTATATGTTATTCCCATTTTACAGATGAGGAAACTGAGGGCAAGAAGTGAATGAAGTAAGGACTTTAATCCGAGGGCACAAAGCTAATAGTCAGTTGAACCAGGGTTGGATCTCAGCTTGTCTGGCAGATCTGTTGGGGTGAAGAGATGAGACTGGGACTTCACCAGGCTGATGGGGACAGGACTAAAATCTAGGCCAGAGAATGGTGGCAATGGAGGCATGACTGAGTGAAACTGGTCAGTAGAGGAAAAAGACAAAAAGAGAAAAGAGATGTGATTCGCCCCAGGATTAAAGACAAAAGACTGCCAGTGTCAGTGTCACCTGGGCAGAGTCATGCATTAGATCCTGCCTCTTTGTCAACTTGAGTTTGTCAGAACACAAAGGCTCAAGTCCTGGCTTGGCCTGCCACTTGCTGTAAACTGGGGGCAAAGGCCTTGCCCACTCTGAACCCATTTGCTCAAGGAATACTACCTGCCTCATATAATGACCATGAGCCCTCCCCTGCTGTCAAAAAAAGGAAAGTGAAGTCACTTAGTCATGTCCGATTTTTTGCGACCCCATGGACTGTAGCCTACCAGGCTCCTCTGTCCATGGCATTCTCCAGGCAAGAATACTGGAGTGGGTTGCCATTTCCTTCTCCAGGGGATCTTCCCGACCCTGGGAGCGAACCCAGGTCTCCCACATTGCAGGCAGACGCTTTACCCTCTGAGCCACCAAACTGTCAAATAAAATATACTCTGAATGTGGGTCTTATGAGTCCATTCTCTGAAAAGGAAGTAGCTGGAGTGTAAGGTAGTTGAAAAGAAGACATTGAAAAGACTCAACAAAACTGTCCTGTGGGTAGATTTCAGATTAGTTAATTTACCCAGTAATGGTCTGGAAGATGTAAAAAATGTGAACAATAAGATAGGACCCTGGGTCTTCAGAGGAATGAATAAGTGCACAGATTTCTGAACCCCCGGCCAGTCTCTTAGCATCCCTGGACCCCAATTTCTTCATCTATAAAATTCGGAAAAAAACTCTGGTTTCTCTTCAGATCGTATAAATCTTTCGCCTTTTAAAATTCGGAAAATAAGATCAGGTTTAAATGAGGTATCAAAGAGAGGGTGGTTGTACAATACAAAGGCCCATCACTACTACCCTTCCATCTTCTTTTCATAGGGCAGTTCAGGGGCGACACAGAGTTAGTGACTTCTCCATAGAACTAACCAGTGTCAGAGCCAGGTTCAGTGACTGCCTGCAATGCAGGACACCTGAGTTCAGTTCCTGGGTCAGGAAGATCCCCTGGAGGAGGGCAAGGCAACCCAGTCCAGTATTCTTTTTCTGGAGAATTCCATGGACAGAGGAGACTGGCAGGCTATAGTCTATGGGGTTGCAAAGAGTCGGACACAACTGAGTAACTAACCCTTTCACTTTCTTTCACTTTCAGAGCCAGGTTCAAACCCTGAGTATCTGCTTCCTAACTTGGAATCCTTTTCTTTCTACTACATCACACGCACACTCTGTCTTTCAGTTGGGCAGCCAAGCTATTGCTTAATTGTTTTAAATAATTATCTCATCTGGACGTCAAGCATGCAGATATTACAGGGGGAACATTTTTGCAACTCAAAATAAACTTGTGAACAGTTTTTTTTGTGTGTAAACAGTTTTTAAAAAAGAATGCAGGTATTAATTTCCCCAGTTACAGATGAAGAAACTGAGGCTCAGAGAGTTTGAGTAACTTGCCATAAGGTCATATAACCCATCAGTGGCAGAGCTGGGATTTGAATCCTACAATGATTCATTCCAAAGTCTTGACATTTAACCTTCACTAAAGTGGAAAGAGGCCTCAGGCTTCATGTAGCTCAATTCCTCCTGGGAGAGAGGCTAGAGATGATATAGATGGATGAGGAAGGAAGATCCAGGGAGAATGAGTATCCAGATAGCAGGAAGTAACTTCATGGAATCCTGGGTGGGGATGATGAATGGTGTGTAGATAGCAGACTTGGAAGAGAATCCTTCAGCCCCACAAGGCAGACTCACGGGGACTGGGTTTCGTCCACAACCAATAGGCATTGAGAAAAGAACTATAGAGGAGACCTCAATAATCTTTTGCCCCAATTCTGTAAATTACAAATTCCTTCCTAAAAGGACTGGAGGTGGCCTATGTTATGAATTAGGGCAGTGGAAATAGAAGCAAAGCACTAGAAACCACTAAGAGGACCAAGAAGTAAATGAGGAACCAATCTTGAATGACCCAGCACTGTTGGCCTGTATTGCATTCAACTCGGAGCTTCCTGGCAGCTGAGGGGAAAGGAAACATGAGAATCTGAAGAAACCCTCTTTTTTTCTAATAGCCGTTCATTCATTCATTCAATAAGTTGATTTTAAGATACATAAGAGGCTACTTTTTACCAGGGCCCTGTGCTCAAGGGCTGGAAATCCAGGAGGAATATATTAGAGAAATCAGCTTGAAAAATAACCCCTTTGCAGCTCTTTGCATCTCTCCTCTTTTAAAAAAAAAAATTATTTATTCATTTTTGGCTACACTGGGTCTTCATTGCTGCTCACCGGCTTTCTCTATTTTTGGCAAGTGGGGGTTACTCTCTAATTCCAGTGCAGGGGTTTCTTGTTGTGATGGCTTCTCTTGCTGCAGAGTGCAGTCTCAAGAGGGCACAGGCTTTAGTAGTTGCAGCACTCGGGCCTCAGTAGTTGTGGCTTAGTTGTCCCAGGCCATGTGGAATCTTCCCGGACCAGGGATTGAACCCAGCTCCCCTGCATTGGCAGGCAGATTTCTAACTACTGGACCCCCAGGGGAGTCCTAGAGCAGTTTCTATATTCTGCCTCCCATCAACAACCTTCTCCTCTGATTCATATCATTGGAGAAACTGTAAGTTCCTTCCTCCACATGCTGTCCTACCTCCCCTGCCAAATCCATTTTAGGAATGACTATCCTGGTGGTCTGTTTATAAGGTTAAAGAGCCTGGACAGTTACCAAACTTCTAGTTAGCTTTCTGCTTTTGACCTGCTGCTTGTGGTTCCCACCTCTTTCCGGAAGTCTGGATCTGTGGGCCAGAAGCACTATGGTGAGAAGCTGACAGTGAGGCTTAGGGCTCAGGAAGACTGGGGCCAATGGGCAATATCTGCTGTGGCTTTGGAACGTGGACCGGTGGCTTGGGGGCCATCGAATTGCCTTGCTTATGTGGGCTGAGTTCCATCTCCATAGGGCTGCTTTACCTAGCTCAGGCCCTTCATGAGAAGCTCTCCACCAGGAATCTACTGCAGACTCTTCTTGGTGTAAGGGAGAATAGGATACAAAGATGCTGCTGCTCCCTGACCCAGATTCTATTCTCAAAATTAGAAACTCACAGTCCAGGAAGCAATACAAGGAATAGGCACAAATAATGGAAGGTAGGCAGTGATCCATGCAGTAGGACTCAATGAGTTTCATCCATGTGGACCGGTAAGAAGAAACCAGAGAATGCTTCCTGGAGGAGGTGATTTTTGATATAAGGCCTGAAAAAATAAGTAAGTTTGGGCAAAGGAATATAGCCCACAGTCCAAAACTCCAGAAAAATCTGTTGCAATTGCAACCAAGTGCTACCAAGCACAGAGGGACGCTAGGAGAAGAAAGGGGTAAGGAAGGCCCCATGACACTCTTCCTATGGTTGGGTATAGTGCCAAGAGCCCAGCCAGCTGGGAAGCAAGTAGAGAGCCTGACTCTGATCTATTAGTAATGGATCATCTATGCAGCTCAAATAAGGTTGGTTTTTTTTTTGGGGGGGGGGGCGGGGAGATAGTCTGGCCTTCATGGTATAAAGTGTCCCCTAAGGATGAATGAAAAACTTTCTTTTCTCTTTTAAATTTTATTTATTTATTTATTTTTGGCTGCACTTGGTTGCCGCTCATGGGCTTTCTCTAGTTGCAGCGAGCAGGGGCTACTCTTTGTCGCAGGGCTCGGGGTTCTCACTGTAATGATGGGCTTAGCTGCCCCACAACATGTGGGATCTTCCTGGACTGGGGATTGAACCCGTGTCCCCTGCATTGGCAGGCAGATTCTTAACCACTGGACCGTCAGGGAAGTCCTGAAGAAGTTTCTAGATGCCTATGTTCTCAGACAAAAGTCGAACGAGCCCAGACTCCTGTAAGAATTCTATAAACCATTATTTCCTGTCTTTAATTAGACACATACTGTAAGCCACCATACATTTTGTAAATTTCTATTACTTGATTGCACAGTGATGTGATATGGGTAGTGTTTCTCCTGGTTTACAGAAGCTCAGGAAGGTGAAGTAACTTGCCCAACATCACACAGCCCACAGGTACAGAATTGGAATTGAATCCAGGGCTGGTTGAATCCAGAGAGGTCTGGTTGCCAAGCCTGTGTGATACTGGGATCCAACATGGTGAGTTTCCCAGAGGAGACTTAAGAAGTGACCCAGCAATCTACTTGCTTTGAAGATGAGAAAAGACCCAGATAGGGGAAAGGACCTGCCCAAAGTCACTTGGTAGCAGAACAGGGACTGGAACCCAGGCCTCCTCATTCCCACCCAGAGATAAAAAATGATGGTTCCTGGACTTCCCCAGTGGCCCCGTGGTTAAGACTCTGCCTTCCAACGCAGGGAGTGTGGGTTCGATCCTTGGTCGAGGAACTAAGGTCCTACATGTGGTGGAGTGTGGTCTGACATTTAAAAAAAAAAAGCGTGCTGCCAGCCTACAATCTCAGCTTCTCACTGCAGGAGTAGCAGCCACCATCAAAAGGCCAGGGCCAGCTCCCTCACCTGTGATCCCTGGTGCCTTTGGGCTTTCTGCACAGCATAGAGAGGAGCCAGCTGTGACTGTGATGTTCTTTCACTTCACACTTTCAGTTTGGGTCAGAAAAACCCCCGGGCGCATCTTTTCTGAGCAGCTTCCTGGCTCTCAAGGCTTTCTTCCCAGACACTCTGCAGGAGTCCGAACTCCAGGCCCTGCACATCCACTGCAGAGAGGGCATGCTCTCTGGGGAGAGACAGTCATGTAGTTTAGGGGCTTTGGCATTTTTCTATGGTGGGAAAAGCACTTGGTTGTTATTTCTCTTTCTTTTTTTCCCCTTTATTATTTTCAACTGAAGGATAATTACAATATTGTGTTGGTTTCTGCCATACATCAGGTGGTTTCTCTTTTCATATTACATATGTTCAAGGTCAGGTCACAAAATGGTTTTGAAAACCAAAACCTAATATTTGGAACTCCACTGACACAGCTGATTTTAAAAAAAGGAAGAAAAAGAACCCTTTCCTCCTCCTAACAAACACACAGACGTGAAGCCTCTGCTACACTTTGAAAGGACTGGTGCCCCATCATAACCTCCCCATGGACATGGTTAAAAAGCCATGGGTGGGGTGGGGGTGGCGGGAGCGGCGGGGATCATCAGCCAGTTTGGTTTTCCCAAGGAGAATGGGACAGGTCTTGTCATTGTCATTTCACAAATGAGAAGAGGGGCTCAGGAAGTTGAAGGGACTTGCCCAAAGTCACATGACCCGCCATGGCAGAGGTGGAACTGGAACAGCGGTGTCGTGCAGCAAAGCATTGAGCATCTCTGTCTGGGGCTTTCAGACCAGTCTTCGCCCTGGAGGAAGGCTGGTCTGGAAGACAGAAGCTCTGACTCCACAAGAGATTTCTCTCTGCTCAGAGGGGAGGCAGACAGGGAACTGGGTTTCCCGTGGCTCTGTGCACCCTGTTGTCGGATGTTTTCTTGTTAGGTCCTCCATCTAGAAGTCTGCATTTCCTGCCCTTACTTAATTTGGACCATAACCATAGGGTGGTGGCCACGCCAAGCCTGAGTGAGGCACGGATACTGGCCACCACCACCCGAGCATCCCCCTTCTAGGCTGGACTCTGCGTGGGGTAAGCCATTCTTTAATGGGGGCGAGAGGGATGTCTCCTAAGGGAAACAGGGGAAGAGAGTTGGAGGGAAAGGGGACTGGAGCTGCAGGGGCGCGAGGAGGAAGCACCCAGCAATGGCAGAATGCAGGTGTGGGAGCTGATAAAGGCTTACACGTCTCTTCACTCATTCAATCCAGGGCTGAGAACTCGGCTGGCACCATTTCCGGTCTCACTCAGGGGTGGCCTTGGCAACATTCAGCAAAGGGCGTCCGTCTCAGGGAAGGACTCCTCTCCAGCTTTTCCAGGTAGGGTCACTTCTCCGCGCACAGCACGAGGGATTTGATTGCGGCCTGGGGGACGCGGACGTGCACTCGAGTTCCCATTCTGGTGCTGACTTGTCAGGTGACCTTAGAAAATTATATCCCCACCTTAGACTGTTTCCTTGATGGTAAAATGATAGAGGTGTATTAAATGAGAGATTTTCTATCTGGTCCTTGGAGCCTGAGGGCTCCACAGAGGAATCTGGGCTGCCTGGAAGAGAGGACATAGGTAACATGAATTCAGCTTTTACCTGACTTATGAATATGGGTTCCTTTGAGGGTAAAAAGCATTCTGCCCTCTAAAAAATTAAAAAACAAACAAACAAACCCAAACACTGGGTTATAAGAGCTGCCACTCATTAAGCTCTTACAATGCACCAGGCACATTATTCTTAACAACTTCACCAAGCAGGTTGAATTATCCCATTTGAAGATAATAATAATAATAAGCACTTCCATATGTTTTATTAATTTACTTAAATCCTCACAAAAACCCATCTTACAGATGAGAAATGGGAAAACAGAGGCATTAGGATCTTGAATAAGGTCACCGGGCGAGGATTAGAACCTACCCATGTGCTCCCCTTTCCTCTCACACTCTTACTTGGGATCTACTGCATTGGAGACAGCCCCTTTCCATCCAAATGGGTTGCATTCATTAAGAAGTTTTTGAGCATTGACCACATAGCAGGCATTGTGTAAGGCACTGAAGACCCAGAAATAATGCTCAGTCTCTAACCTCGACAAACTGTCCTCCTTCAAGTAGTTTAACATCTCTGAGCCTCCATTATCTATGCAATAACAATAACCACAATTCTATCAGAGGTTGTATGGATTACATTAGATGGTGGTGGAGAAAAAGTATTTTGTATAAGTTAAATTGCATAGCATGTTGGTTGGTGCAGTTATTAATTTGGCTGGAGAAAAGACTAATCAGAGCAGATTATAATATACACAGAGTAAGCCTGGGAGAGTGGTGTGTGACTATGGTTCGAAGAAGACATCACAAGATAAAAGATGAGTCCAGAAGGAAGATGAACCGGGAAAGGAACCCCTGGGGCACAGGAGGGTAGAAAGCAGAACTAGGACTTACCTGGAGGGTCAGTGATTAAGACTCCAAAGCAAGGGGTGTGGGTTTGGAGCAGAACTATTTGAGGAATGGTTAGGCAAACAGTTGAGTCCAACTGGGGCTGCCAATGGTTCAACTGGAGTTGAACCCCAGTTCAGTTCAGTCGCTCAGTCGTGTCGGATTCTTTGTGATCCCAATGGACTGCAGCATGCCAGGCTTCCCTGTCCATCACCATCTCCTGGAGTCTGTTCAAACTCATGTTCACTGAGTCGGTGAACCCCAACTCTCACACTTAAATAACTAGGTCATCCTGAGCAGGTTACAAATTAGGAACAGCTCAATAAAGTATAGAGATCTCTTCTATACTTCTTCTACTTCTTCTAAGTATTTTTAAAAAATATTTACTAGCCTGCAGTGGGTCTTAGTTTCAGCACACAGGATCTTTCATTGCACCGCAGGTTTAGTTGCCCCTCGGGAGGAATCGAACCTGCGTCCCCTGCATTGCAAGGCAGATTCTTAAGCACTGGGTCACAAGCAAAGTCCCCTATTTTATGTATTAATTCACTAAATCTTTATAATAAGGTTACCAACATTATTTGCATTTTATAAATAAGGAAATTGAGTCCAGGTTGCCCAAAGAGTTTATCATTCCTAAGTCTTCTTCCTCTACAAAGTGAGCATAAGCATACCTACCCTGGAGGTTATTGTGAGGGAAGATATGAAAATGTGGCTAAGGTCTTCCCACACACCAGGAAACCACTGCTCAGAGCCACAGACATCTCGTGTCCCACCTCCCACCCCCTGAGAACCTCTAACAGGACCAGAAGTAGGGTCTCACTGGGGGAACAAAATTTAAATGGGTGCCAAAAAATTATAATAAATTCTGTTTTGAGTGTTAAGTAAAATATTTAAACTTTATAAAACATTATTGTGTTTTACTGTAGCTACTTTTCCACTTTTCAAGAATAACTACTGTTTAGTGTTTTACTATTTAATGTTTCGAGACCGAAAAACAGCCAGTAAAGAATACACAAGACATCTACAGAGAGGAACACGCTTTTTCGCTTTGCCTCAGGGAAGGTGTTGATTTCTAGTCTAGTTTGGAAAAAATCCTGCCCTCCCTCCTACTTCTCTAGTTCCTCTGCCATTATCTTCCAGTTCCCTTTATCTGCTTTTCAAAACTTCTACATTCTCTTAAGGGATTGGACTTCTGGCTCCAGTCGTGTTGGTAAGATTTACCCCCGTTGATGCGTTTAGTTCTAGTTCATTTTTTACTGCTTTATGTAGTTCTTTGTAGGCATGTACTATAATTTATCTATGTATTTTCCAGTTGATGGACTTTTGTGGTTGGTGGTGCTTTTTTTGCTATTTCAAAAATGCTGAAATTGACATTCTTGAACATTTTCAGGCGCGGAATTGGTGCAATCCAGGGCAGTGACTCTCTTTAGCTTCATTAGATTTTGGGAAACTGCTCACCACAGTGTTTGCGCCAACTCCCTACCATCACAGCGCTGACAATTTGCCCTCCACACCTCTCCAATACTTAGTGTTGTCAGGTTCATTTTTTGGTTGATCCGATGGTAGTGAAACTTGCCTTTCTGTGGATGCTATTGAGGTTAAATATCTGTTCAAAGGATTATTGACCATTTTCTTTCATGCCTGACATTTTTCTTATTTGGAGGCTCTCTTCTTTATCTTGAGGAATCTTACCTGAGGTCTGTTTGTTTTATGATCTTCTCAAAGAAATAGTTTCGGTCTTTGTCAGAGCTTCTTATTTTCAGTTGCTTTACTGTGTCATCAGTTTCTGCTCTTATATTTCTGCCTTCCACCTTCTCTGTATTTTTGCTGTTGCTCTTTGTCTAATTTCATGAGTTGGATGTTTAGCTTGTCGACTAAAAAAAGATGTACAACTTAAGAATTGCGAGTTAAGTTTTATTTGCGGGGCAATGAGGATTGCAGCCCAGGAGGCAGCATCTCAGATAGCTCTGAAATCTGCTCCGAAGCCACAGTTGGGAAAAGTCAATACATAAGGTTTTGGTGAAGGGGCAGTTGAATATCATGAAGTACTCATTCTACAAAAGGATTTTTGTTAATTAATCATGAGGATCTGATGTCACTGTGAGGGAATTTAGTGCTTCTCTAGATATGAGGAGATGCAAGGATGGAGATCATAAAACCCATTCCTGAAAACATCCAACTATCTAAAGACCTGTCCCACCAGATTCCCTGGAGCACAGAGTGCCTCACTCCACCCTGAACTCCCTCAGCTGAAGTCAACAGCTGCAGCAGTGTGAAGTTCAATCTCCATAGAGGAGGATAGCAAATGCCTTTGTTGTTCACTCGTTGGCAGTGCCTTTGGTAACTGCCAGTTTGTAGTTGACCCCTTGTGGTCATAAATCCGACCATACTTTGGGGGCCATTTCATGACCATTTTGTCCTGCGCTGCTGGTATCAACTAAAAAAAGATGTATAGCTTGAGAGTTGTGAGTTAAGTTTTGTTTGGGGGAAAATGAGGACCACAGTCCAGGAGGCAGCATCTCAGACAGCTCTGAGAGACTCCTCCAAAGCGGCAGTGGGGGAAAGTCGATATATAAGGTTTTGGTGAAAGGGGAGTTCAATACCATGGAGTATTCATTTTACAAAAGGGTTTTTGTTAGTCATGAGGATCTGATGTCACCATGAAGGGATTTAGTGCTTCTCTAGATATGAGGAGATACAAGGATTGATAAAATTGTTAAAATTGTAAATATTGATAAAATCTGTTCCTAAAAACATCCAACTATCTAAAGACCTGTCCCACCAGATTCCCTGGAGCACAGAGTGCCTCACTCCACCCTGATCTCCCTCAGGGGTTGTTGAAGGTCAACAGCTATACCAGCAGGGGTTCAATCTCCATAGAGGCAGGTGGCAAATGCCTTTGTTGTTCATTCACTGGCAATGCTCTCGGTAAGTGACAATTTGTAGTTGACCTGGCCCCCTTGTGGTCATAAATCTGACCATACTTTGGGGGACATTTCATGACCATTTTGTCCCATGTTGCTAGGAAGGCTCGTTCCCAGTTCTGAAGGTGTTTGTTGATAAGACATTCAATGTGCTGTTACTGGACTAGGTCTTAATAGTCAAAGATCTCTGGACACCTGTCTGCTAGTTATGGTCCAAGAAAGTATTTCCTCTCATTGCCTCTTTTCATACCTAGAGTTACACTATTACAATCATTGATTATATATCAAGCTACACATTTGATCAACTGCTTCAAGTCTAGTCATCATTTTCGTTGGAGGCTCAGTCTTACACTTATTATACAAGAAATAATAATCTTGTGAAACAAGCAAAATACAAATGGTATAGTTAATAACATTAGTGGAATTAAAAGTAAATATTTTAGCCATGAGTCTCCCACACCAAACCAGTTTCTTTTTTTTTAAGATCGTCAAGACTAGAGAATGGGTCTCTTAAAGCAGAAATCTGATTTTTCATTTGGGTCATCAAATGTGTTACATTGAAGGATTTACCAGGTATGAATATACAGCATTCACTTTGAATTACAGTATAGACATCTCCCTGAGATGCTGTAAGGCCTTGAAGTTGTGTAGCACTTCCTTTCTCATCATAGAGATCTCAGAATTCAATAGGCTAATAGCCCAATTACTATCATTTAAAGCTTATGAAAGTTGTTAAGGCTTAGATATGATCAATTACATCCTCCAACCCTGTTGAAGGCACACTCACACACATACAAAAGCTGATAACTGGTCATAACTAGTAGAATACAGATCTTTGACCCACTGGGATCATACCAATGATAGATTGGTTGGGGTTACCTCTAATTTGTTAACAAGTATGACCTTAAATTCATAGGAATTCCAGGCTACACCTTCGTATCCATCCCTGTAGATGTCAAGGCCATAAATTAGTGCCACAAATCCACTGAGTTCCATACTAATCACGCTCTTTAAGGGTAATAACAGGCATAGTTCATAAAGCACCCAGCCTTGTCTCATAATTACCAGGTTGATCATTTTTAGTATGATTTAACCATTCCCAACATAGAGGAGCCTTTAAACTTAAATGACCATAGCCTGGTGTTAACCATGTACATCCTCCCCATAATTGTGGCAGTTTTCCTTTTAATAGACGAGAAGTTAATTTTTTGAGACTTAGCTCATCACTCGATTGAGTTTAAATGACCCTAAGAGAAAACTTAAATCTATGGCCAGCATCAGAGCAGGTATTATTAATTGGCCAGGTAAGAGGATCCCATCTAGTAATATTATGAATAGATAGAATAGGACTGAACACTTATCTAAAATAAATTTCCTAGGGGATATCCAATCAGAGCCCTAGAGAACAGAAATCCACCAAGGTAACCCAGAAGTACTAGGCACAGGTAATTGGCCACAAACCAACAATTGGATTGAGTTTTAAACTAGCATAGAATCGTGTCCATGATAGAAAACATTTGATTAATAGGTCTAAGTCCAGGGAATCAAGAAAACGTTATAAATGATCACACAAGTCAGCATCTTGGGCAAGCTGTCTGTTTCTGATGTCATCTTCTTCTTGTCCTGGTGTAGTGTGTTTCCTCTGTTTGAGCATCGTTCTAAGGTGAGTTTGAGGTCAGTAGGCCTCTCTATAGACCAGTCCAGCTTAGGGGCCTTTGGAAGTGGGAATTAACCTGAGTCAATTTCCTTTCAATTTCATTAGGCATGAGCTAGTTAAGAGTACCTGATAGAAAGGTCCTTCCATCCAGGTTAGAGAGAGTACCTTAAATTATGTCTTCTTCCAGTCTTGTTTGCAGGTCATGTGTGAGGCATCTGATCTTCATCCAAAGACAGATTACTTACTGAGATAAGCTTCAGAAACAGCCCTAGAGTGTCCTTCAATAATTCAATTAAATTTTACATTACTATACCCTAACAGCAAAGAACTATCCAGGAAATGAGTCTTAGTAGATACAGACCTCCATTAACAAATGGGGATTTAACATTCATTGAAACATCTCTTTCTCCCTAAAGAAAGAAAGTGAAGTCACTCAGTCGTGTCCGACTCTGTGATCCCAAGGACTGTAGCCAGGCTCCTCCGTCCATGAAATTTTTCAGGCAAGAGTACTGGAGTGGGTTGCCATTTCCTTCTCCAGGGAGATCTTCCCAATCCAGGGATCGAACCTGGATCTCCCACATTGCAGGCAGACACTTTACCATCTGAGCCACCATGGAAGCCCCTTCTCCCTAAAATCACCATCATTTTTACCAAATATAACCTAATTAAGACCTGTTTGTAATATAGGTCTGGTCTCAATAAACCTGGCATGATTTATATAACCAAAATTAATCATAGACTTTTTCCTTTGCTGAGACTTTCATAGTCTCAGACTGAACTTTTAAAATAAAATCTTTCAGGACTAGGAAAGTCATGCCAAAGGCTTATCACAGATTTTGCCTAACAGATCTAAGTAAATTCCTCCCTTCTCAAGGTCTCCAAAATCCCTTGAGATTTCTGTACCTGTTATTGAGATAACCTTCCTGACTTACCTGATAAAGTTACTGGAAACTAAGAGCTTCCAATCTCTGGAGGGTTCAGACAGAGAGAAAAGATAAATGTCTCAATTTGTTTATAAAATATAACTTTACCAAATTACTGCCATAATTAGTTTGAGGGAAGTTTTTTTTTTTCATTACACCTGGAAAACACAGATTCAAATCAGTAATTTTTCAGATAGAAACCATAAAAGTTATAAGCATATTTACCAGTTCATTCAGTCCTTTTGTGAAGTCAGCAGGTTTTCTATTAGAATCCTTACTCAGTTCAGAAACTGGCATTTATTCAAAAGTCCTTTTTATAAATCTTCTTGAAGAGGCAAAACTTGGTTAATGCTTTGACAATAAAGAGATAGTAACTAGAATTATGCCTGATAACATTTTACCCAAGCATATCAGAATTTTAGGAACTCCATACAGTTTCTAGGATATCTATATTAGTAACATTTACCATACAATATAACCTGAGACTTATTACTCACTTGACAACATTCCCCCATGTAATTCTGTATACAAAATTAGCCAAATTAGTGTAATATCTCTCTTTGGGATGTTTCAGGGGCCCTCTGAAGAATCCAGAAGTTAGCTAGAAATCTTTTTCATTAGAATGATTTAGGAAGTTTTGTCAACAAAAAGGTTTAGAACTCAGTCAGATAGAATTTTCATTGTGAAACAATAGCTAGTCACTTAGTCAAAGTAATGATAAAAGATTTTAGAACAGATCATTTAAGAGATAAAGAAAAACTTATTCCTGACTATGTACAAAACTCTTTCTTTATGGCTCACCTTTCACAAACCTTATCACTTCCTGTATCCATTACTGTGTTCTTCCATCCTAAAAAGCCACCTGTAAGTCAGACTTACTTCCTTTTCCCTTCACAAAATGCAGTTCCATTCCTCATATTTTCTTTACTGAAAACGCACTTCCTACTTCCCTTAAGCAACCAAGAACTGACTTTTATATTAGCATTTTGTAGATTGGTGACCATAAATACCAGTGATAATTTCTAAAACCTTTGCTTTCTTAGAGAGAACATTTTAGGATGGCCCCAAACATCATTCATTTTTAATCCCAGAACTCTTTAGTTTCTCTGTAAGAGGAAATTAGTGTTCAGTTGTAAATGTTTCAAAATCTTATTTTATTTGGAAATGACTTAGCTATTCATACACTTCCAACACTTAATTTAGCACAGCTCTTAGAAGTTCAAGTTACCCCAATCTGGAGAGACTATTTTAGACAGACATGCCTAAAGAATAATTATTCTTAACATTTTTTTTAGAAGTTTCTTCACTCAAGGTAATTTCCTTGCTGACAAACTTGTAACAGATATAGTAATATTTAACTTATATTAAACCTACGTACAATGAAAATATTCTGCTTAATTCCCAAACTCAGTTATGAATACTAGTTGTAAAAAAAAAAAAATGGTTGGAATAAGGTTTTAAAAGACTTTGATCCCATTTTTTTTTTTCCCTTTTGGTTTCAGAAATTAGAGATGGTCTAGAGTGATCCAGAGAGCTCTGGTCTAAAGGTATAGGAGGAGTTATTTCCTCAGGGCAAGAATTCTTAAAAAGATCATTTTTCTTCCTCAAGCTTTCTCCGGAGTCTAAAGAATATTGTGACCATATTGTCAAATATAGTATTTTTCTGTGATCATAGTTTTATAGCCAGTATTTAGACCAGATAGTGCTCAAATTGGCCCTTATAACAAGTGCAGATTGGTCTCAGCAGGGATTGTCCCTCTAGGGAAGTGGGGGTCTTAGTTTGATCAGCCCCAGGCTGTTGATTACAGGAGGAAGTCCTGGACATAAGGGAACCTTAGTTCATTTTCCTATCCTATTGTCAGTAAAGATCTAATACTTTTAGGACATTTTTCTTGTTATAGCTATAGATTGACTAGTCAAAAAAATTTTTGTCTTTCCAAGGGGTTCCCAGGGGGAGTGTGGAACCTTAGAGTGAGCAATTCCCGTATTAGCTGGAGCAGTATGTACCACATGTCTGCTCACGCAAACCAAACCAAACCAGAACTCCACCCGCCAGGAGTCACACTCTGAAACAAAAGGCAAAGAGATGCCCAGAAATCAAAAGCCAAGTGGCATAAATGCCAAACGTGACTTCCCAGTTACTCTAGACCTGCGACGGCAGAGTCAGTGCTAGCAGCCTTTTTCAGTTCTGATAGTTTCAGGCAATTTCTTGTTGGTTTCCTGTGAAGTTACTCTATCATTTCCTCTTTTAGATGCTTCTAGATACCAGTCAAAGTAAGCCTGGCCGGCCTTTTCTAATTGTGCATGCAAAAATATCAATTTTGAAATATCAAAAGAACCCCAATTTGGCCATTTTAGGTTGAGATCTCTTTTAGTATAATTTTTTTAATTAACTAGGTACTTGCAAGTATGAGCTCTATAGGTATTGTACATGAATCTGGCTGGAGTGTTAGTCAGAGGCTGGTTTTCTAACACCCCTCTGTTTCTGTTTTTGAGAGATTCCGTTTCCCATTTTAAGCTGAATTTGTCAGGGATAAAAATCACTAGCGAACTTGGGTAGTGGGCCCATGTGCTGCTTGTAAGATTAACTCCTCCAGGAGTCACCCCAGAGCCCTTTCAGCTCGTCTTACGTGTCTCAGATTCTGCCTCCGGCAATCAACGACCACCGCGGCTGCTCAGGTCGCTGAATGGCCAGTTCTTATGTGCGCCCCCCGGATGAGCAAGTATTTTAATTAACGAGTGGAGTTCCCTATGGGACCACTGCACAGCATGAGGACTAGGCCTCCACCACCCCCGTAAATTTCTCAGTCACCTGAGAAAACCCAAACTGGCTGGGAGGAGTCTTGTCCCTTTTCTCCGGAGCAAAGCTCTCGTGTAGTCTCCTCACTTTTATCCTGACAAATTCTATAATGGCAGTCGAACTGAGGAAAAGTGTCAGATCAGCCTCTTACTTAACCACTTAGCTAAGACCATTCAGTCCCCTACAATGGGGCAAGCTCAGCGCCTTTCAGCTGAGTCCTAGGTGTTCCTGGATTTTTTTTCCCAGTCAAGTCCCCCTACCCAGTACCTTTCCACTGGGTGGGTAATTCCCCCGGCATGTTTCAGCCAGCCCCCCACCCGGTATCTTTTGCCTGGGTGGGGATTTCTCAGTATCTTTCAACCAAGCCCCACTTGTGTCTAGAACATGAGTGGATATGCCCCGGATGTTCCACCCAGGCCCCCTGCCAGTATCTTTCCTACTGGAAGGGGGCAGGTAACCTCCTCCACTGCCAAATAAAACTCAGAATCTCAGCCAATACAGGAGATTTGAGAACTAGTAGAGACTTACCCAAATTCGTCTGCACTCCCCGAGGAGGCGGATGGACGCAACGGGACACTGCTGGTACCAAAGCTCCGGTTCCTGGTGGAGTCCAGTCGAAGGAAGGAAGTCCACTCTGGGTCCCTTCGTGGTCGCCATAACTGTTGACTAAAAAAGACATACAACTTGAGAGTTGCGAGTTAAGTTTTATTTGGGACAAAATGAGGACTGCAGCCCGGGAGGCAGCATCTCAGATAGCTCTGAGAGACTTCTCCAAAGCGGCAGCGGGGGAAAGTCAATATATAAGGTTTTGGAGACAGTGAAAGTGAAGTCGCTCAGTCGTGTCCGACTCTTTGCGACCCCATGGGCTCTAGCCTATCAGGCTCCTCGGTCCATGGGATTCTCCAGGCAAGAATACTGCAGTGGGTTGCCATTTCCTTCTCCAGGGGATCTTCTAGGACCCAGGGGTCGAACCCAGGGATCGAACCCAGGTCTCCCGCATTGGAGGCAGACGCTTTAACCTCTGAGCCACCAGGGAAGCCCAAACTAACAGCTGAGACATCGCTAGACTCAAAGCCGAGTTAGGTTCTAGAGAAGGAGGAGTTCAATACCATGAAGCACTCATTTTGCAAAAGGTTTTTTGTTAGCTATGAGGATCTATCTGATGTCACCATAAAGGGATTTAGTGCTTCTCTAGATATGAGGAGATGCAAGGATTGAGATCATAAAATCCATTCCTAAAAACATCCAACTATCTAAAGACCTGTCCCACCAGATTCCCTGGAGCACAGAGCGCCTCACTCCACGCTGAACTCCCTCAGAGGTTGTTGAAGGTCAACAGCTATAGCAGCAGGGGTTCAATCGTAGAGGCAGATGGCAAATGCCTTTGTTGTTCATTCATTGGCAATGCTCTTGGTAAGTGCCCATTTTTAGTTGCCATGATGATGCCTGATTTTTTTAAAAGTTTATTGGACCATTTAAAAAGTCTTTATTGAATTTGTTACAATGTTGCTTCTATTGTTTATATCTGGCCCTTTGGCCGATGAAGCTTGTGGGATCTTAGCTTCTCAGCAAGGGACTGAACCTGCCCTGCTTCATTGGAAGGTGAAGTCTTAACCACTGAACCCACCAGTGAAGTCCTGATGCCTGATTTTTAAAAGTCTAAATTAGATCATTTCCGTTTGTTGTTGTTCAGTCACTCAGTCGTGTCTGCCTCTTTGCGACCCCAGGGACTGCAGCATGCCAGGCTTCTCTGTCCTTTGCCATCCCCTGAAGCTTGCTCAAATTCATGTCAGTGATGCTGACATGAGGTTAAAGCGTCTGCTCAATAGTCAGTGATGCTGTCCGACCATCTTGTCCTCTGTCATCCCCTTCTCCTCCTGCCTTCAATCTTTCCCATCATCAGAGTCTTTGCCAATGAGTTGGCTCTTCGCATCAGGTGGCCAAAGTATTGGAGTTTCAGCTTCAGCTCCAGTCCTTATAATGAATATTCAGAATTGATTTCCTTTAGGATTGACTGGTTGGATCTCCTTGCAGTTCAACAGACTCTCAAGAGTCTTCTCCAGCACCACAGTGCAATAATGTTACTCACTTCCTAAATAAAGCTTCAACTCTATTCCTCTCTCTTGGCTTATGTTACTGTCATTCACAATTTTACTTACACTCTGTTTTTATACCCTCCAAATCAGTCTCAGTCACTATTATTATTATATTATTATTGTTTTATACAGACATTTGTTTTTATTTACTCATACATTTATCCACTTATTTGTTCACAATTCCTTCTTGCCTTTCTGTCCTTCCCTCTATGGAGAATTTCCTTCTTCTGATGGCATATCCTTTAGATTTCCTTCAGTGAAGGTCTGTTAGTGAATAACTCTGTTTGTATTATTTTGAGTGACAGCTAGCTTTTTGCCATCTATCTTCTGGCTATCATTACTGCTCTTGGCCAATCTGCTTTTAAATTTCATTGTGATTCCTTTGCAGGTATTGTGTTTTTTTAATCTCTGATTGTTTTTAATTTTTTTCTCTTTGTCTTTGGTATTCTGAAGTTTTATTATAAAAAGACTATTGACTTTTATTTATTTATTTCCTGGAGAAGGGCATGGCAACCCAGTCCAGAATTCTTGCCTGGAGAATTCCATGGACAGAGGAACATGGCAGGCTACAGTCCATGGGGTCACAAAGAATCAGGACAGGACTGAGCAACTGGCACTTTTTTTTTTCTTTTTTCATTGTATAGCATAGGCAGGTATATTCAATATTCTATAATAACCTATAATGGAAAAGAATCTGGAAAAAAAGTATATATATATATACATATATATATACACACATGTATACACTTAATCACTTTGTTGTATACCTGGAACTAACACAACATTATAAATCAACTACAGTAAAAAAAAAAAAAAAAAAACCCTGCTCGAAGTTCACTGTCCAGGAGAATTTTGGGCAATTCTCTACTAGCATCTCTTTGACTATGACCTTCCCAATGCCCTCCACCAATTTCTAGTCTTCTCTTCTGAAACTCCAATTAGATATATTTTAAACCTTTTCTTTCACTCCTTCCTGTCTCTTAACCATTCTTCCATATTTCCCATCTCTCTATCTCCTTGTGCAGCCTTTTGAGAAATTTCCTCAGATCCACTTTCTAGATCAGAGCTTTTTGGCTGGCTAATCTCTTCTGCTCTTTCACCTCCTCTTAAGGCTTTCCGTTTTCAATGACTTCATTTTTCACTTCCAGAAATTCTACTTGATTCTTCTTCAAATCTGCCTAGCCTTTCATTAAGTAATCATGGTTTTGATTCCTTATTGTTTAATCATATTAAACATATTCAGATTTCCCTGGCAGTCCAGTGGTTAAGATTCCATGCTTCCAGTGCAAGAGGTATGGGTTCAATCCCTGGTCCAAGAACTAAGATCTCGTGCTACAAGAAAAAGAAAAAGCTTATATATATATTCTATAATATAAACCAAAGAGTTATATGAAGTTCTTGGAAGTCTAATTCTGCCGTATGACATTTCTGCTAACTCTTCTTCATATTTACTTGTGCTTTTTGTAATTCTGCATCATGAGCTCAAATTCCTTGGGCCGTTATATGTGGAAATCTTGTGTGACCTGGATAAGAGAGTATATCCCTCTAGAGAAATTCAAAGTTTGCTTTCTAATAATGTCCCTTACAATATTTGGGTGCCCTGTTTGTTTTTCTCAATACTTAGGACACACTTATACTAAAGATGATTCATTACCTGACATTCAAATTTACCTGGACTCCTATATTTTATCTGGCATTTCTACTGGTGTGAAACCCAAGTCTTGTCTAACCATCCCTAAAATGTTGTTAAACCTTCAGCATCTTACTTACCAAAACTGGCAAACAAAACAAAATAAAACATAAATGCAAAAAACCCTCCACTTTATCACTCTGGATTCCATTTTTTTTCTTGGTTTTGATTTCCTTTCAGTTTTTTTTAATATAACTTTATTTATTTTTGGTTCTTCTGGGTCTTCATTGCTCTGCAGGCTTTTCTCTAGTTGTGGAGAATGGGGCTACTCTCTAGTTTCAGCGCATGGGCTTTTCATTGCGGCAGCTTCTCTTGCTGTGGATCATGGGCTCTAGGGCGTGCAGGCTTCAGCAGTTGTAGCTCGCAGGCTCTAGAGCAGAGGCTCTAGTTGTGGACCATAGGCTTAGCTACTCCCCAGCATGGGGGATCTTCCCAGATCAGGGATTGAATCCGTGTCTCCGGCATTGGCAGGCGGGTTCTTTACCACTGAGCCACCAGGGAAGCCCTCCTTTCAGTTTCTGACCCTTAGAAGAGTTTCATACTTTCAAAATGAAGTTTTTAGCGTAGTTTTTTGCTTAAAGCCAAAAAGCTTGCAGGTCACTTTTATTTCTTATTTTGCTTTATTGAGGTATAATTCTCATGTGACATAATACTATTTCCAGGTGTACAACATAATGATTTGATATTTGTACATATTAGGAGATGATCACCATAATAAATCATTAACATCATTATTACACAGTTGCAATTTTTTTCTTAAGATGAGCAATTTCAAGATCTATTCTCTTAGCAACTTTCAAATACAGTATTAGTAACTATCCCCAAGACTTTATAATTGAAAGCTTGTACCTTTGACTACCTTCAGGCATTTCATCCACACCACCCTCCCACCAATCCCTGCCTCTGGCAACCACCAAGCTAGTCTCTGTATCTTTGAATTAGTTTTTGGGTTTTTTTTAGTTCCACATATATGTGAGATCATATGGTTTGCAGGCCACCTTGGCTTCTTGATGTACTTTCCTGGTGGCTCAGACGGTAAAGCGTCTGCCTGCAATGCGGGTGACCTGGGTTTGATCCCTGGGTGGGGAAGATCCCCTGGAGAAGGCAATGGCAACCTTGTCTGGAATACCCTTGCCTGGAAAATCCCATGGACAGGAGTCTGGTAGGTTACAGTCCATGGGGTCGCAAACAGTCATACACGACTGAGTGACCACTTTTTGCACTTTTTCAACATCTTGAATTCCCACATGCCTCTTCTAAGGCAACCAGTACAAACCTAGTACATCCTCACTAGGATGGAGAAAGGGTAAAATAGAGAGAAAGTGACAAAGAGAAAGTGTGGGCCACAAAGTCGTGTCTGACTCTTTGCAACCCCGTGGACTGTAGCCCACCAGGCTCCTCTGTCCTTGGGATTCTCCAGGCAAGAATACTGGAGTGAGTTGCCTTGCTCTTCTCCAGGGGATCTTCCTCACCCAGGGATGGAACCTAGGTCTCCCGCATCACGGGCAGATTCTTTTTTTTTTTTTTTAGTTCTACCACTTTATTGCTACCAACCCATCTCCCTCCACCCTCGTGCACACATGCTCAGTCATGTAACCCCATGGACTGCAGCCTGCCAGGCTCCTCTGTCCATGGACTTTTCTAGGCAAGAATACTGGAGTGGGTTGCCACTTCCTTCTCCAGCAGGCAGATTCTTTACGGTCTGAGACACTAGGGATGCCGCAGAGAGCAGCAAATATGATCCAGCCACACGGGTGAAGAGTTTGGCTAGAGTCAGTGATCATGTGAGGTCATTGCACTGATTTAAAAAGGCTCATTTTTTCTTCTTGTGCTACAGCAAAGACTTCTTGGCAAGCCCAGCAGAAGCCCAGGGACCCACCCCATGGAGATATGCCTGAAGATAGAGGCAGCCAATGGCTCCATCGATGGCTTGAATTTCAACCCCATGAAGGAGTACATGATCCTGAGCGGTCCCCAAAAGATCGCTATCGCAGTTCTGTGTACCCTCCTGGGCCTGCTGAGTGCCCTGGAGAACCTGCTTGTTCTCTACCTCATCGTGTCCTCACACCGGCTCCGCAAGAAGCCCTCCTACCTGTTCATTGGCAGCTTGGCTGGGGCCGACTTTCTGGCCAGTGTGGTCTTTGCCTCCAGCTTTATACATTTCCACGTCTTTGACGGCGTGGATTCCAAAGCTGTCTTCCTGCTGAAGATCGGCAGCGTGACTCTGACCTTCACGGCCTCCCTAGGCAGCCTGCTGCTGACTGCCATCGACCGCTACCTCTGTCTGCGCTACCCGCCTACCTACAAAGCTCTACTCACCCGCAGGAGGGCACTGGTGACCCTGGGCATCATGTGGGTGCTCGGCGCACTGGTGTCCTACCTGCCCCTCATGGGATGGACCTGCTGTCCCAGGCCCTGCTCTGAGCTTTTCCCCCTGATCCCCAATGACTATCTGCTGAGCTGGCTCCTGTTCATTGCCGTCCTCTTCTCGGGCATCATCTACACCTACTCACATGTCCTGTGGAAGGCCCATCAGCACGTAGCCAGCTTGGCTGAGCACCGGGACAGACATCTGTCTGGAATGGCCCGGATGAGGCTGGATGTGCGGTTGGCCAAGACCCTGGGGATGCTCCTGGCTGTGCTCTTCATATTCTGGTTCCCGGTACTGGCCCTCATGGTCTACAGCCTGGCTGCCAGGCTAAGCGACCAGGTCAGAAAGGTCTTCGCCTTCTGCTCCTTGCTCTGCCTTGTCAACTCCATGGTCAACCCCATTATCTATGCCCTGCGGAGTGGGGAGATCCGGTCCTCTGCCCACCACCGTCTGGCCCACTGGAAGAAGTGCGTGAGGGGCCTTGGGCCAGAAGGAAAAGGAGACATCCCCAGGTCCTCAGTCACTGAGACAGAGGCTGATGTGAAAACCACCCCGGGGCTAGATTCCAGAGAGCTATCCTGGCCTGATGAGCTCTGATCACTGATGTGATCACTTTCACAGTGTGAAATAAGTCAAGTCAGAAGTCATTTCACTCCCTGGAGGAGGATGAGTGGCCTTGATCCTCTCATCTGACTTGAACCAGCCCTAGAGGCCTGGACACTTAGCCCTTTCCATGGAGTGTTGGTACTGACTTCTGGAAGGCAGCCTGGTCATGCCTGTCTGCATGACCTGATGACAGTCTGTTGGGCAGCCAGGCCCTGTGAAGGGTGCAAGGTGGGCAGGGGGCAGGAGGCAGGAGGCCTGGGACAGGCTCAGTGCAGGTCAGAACCACCTTCCCAATCAAACAGCTTCATGCCTAAATTCTCCAGAGACCCCAGGAGCCAGGTGGAGCTTTTATGCTCAGCAATGAGGGGCCTGGAGGAGATCTAGGAAGAATGGATCATTCTCCTGGGATCTCAGGATATCAGATGGGATAGCTGGCCAGCCCTTCTTCCTGCTTGTTAGGGGCCTCCTTGGTTCTAGAGCTATACCCGAAGGTCACCCTTCCCACAGAGGGCCAAGAATTAAAATGTGATGAGGATCAAGGATGTCTATCCACCTCTTGCAGAGGTAACTGACAAGCCTCCAGTTCAGAGCATCTTATTACTGGGGCAATGGCCCTCTCTTGACACCCTGATAATCCCCACTCACAATCACAGTGTCTCCTAGGGACCTGGGGAATACAGAGGAGGCTGGGATCGCTTGAGATGCAGAATCTTCAGAGAATTCTGTTGGTCTTGCTAAGTCCGTTTTGGTGGTACCACTGGAAGCAGGCAGTGTGCCAACCTAATCCAACTCCGAGAAAAAGGAAGATATTCACAAAGATTTTATAACTCCCCAAATTGTTCCCAGCCATCCCTCAATTCAGCCCCTTTGTCTCCTCTACCACCCGAACCCTAGAATAAATAATAAACAGACCAGGCGGGAGGAGGGGGAAATTCCCTTACTATGTGCCAGGCATAGGGCTGATGTCCTACAGTCCATCAGCTCCAGCAAGGATTCAGCCCCATGCTTTTGAAGATCCCAGGATACCATGTTTTACATTATTAAGGAGGCTGGATTCCTACCAAAGGGGCTTAAAGCAGTAGGCAGGAAAAATTGTTGATGGCAAGGAGGATGCATTCTTATGCAATTATTTGGGGCTACAGATGGAATAAAAGGAAATGTAATGATTGAATGTGTCTTCATTTAATATTTACAAGACAAGGTGTTCACCATTCATTCGTTCATCCATCCATCTCACCAATACATGCTAGGCTCTGTGCTAGATCCTGGATGTCCAGCCATAAATGAGACTCTGCACCTGTCTAATGGGGCTCACATTCTACATTCTGCTGGGAATAGAGCCAATGAAGAAAGAAAGTTGATGATTACTGGTGGTACAATGAAAGGAATCATCAAGGTCATGGAAGAGAGATTAATTGAGGCAACTTTAGGTAGGTAGACCTACTATGTGCTTTGGTCATGAGTCGATTGGCATTTATTGAGATGTTACTATGTTCCAGGCACTGGGCTAAGTGCTTTTATGTATTTTAAATAATTTATGTGTTTTAAATTATTTGGCTGTGGTGCGTCTTAGTTGAGACACACAGGATCTTCCATCTCCATTGTGGCACTGGGGATCTCTTAGTTGCAGCATGTGGAATCTAATTCCCTGACCAGGGATTGAATCCAGGACCCCTGCATTCGGCGTGTGGAATCTTAGCCACTGGATCACTAGGGAAGTTCCTGGGCTAAGTGTTTTTAAATGAGGAATCTCAGTCTCACAATAATCTGATGAAGAGGGTTTGGTAGCCTCAGTTTACCGAAGAGGACAATCTCTAAGAGGCAAAAATCACTTGACTGAGATCACACTACTGATATGTACCCAAAGCTGGGGTTTTCAACCCAGTTCTGTTTGACTGCTAAGCCTACCCTCTTCACCACTAACTTCTTGGCCTAGTTCAGTCAAATTCTGCTTGATTCGGATAGTGATAATAAACAAGACTACAAATAATAATCAGACTTCAATAATAATAAGTCTAACAGTGACAAATATGTATAAGTGATAAATATGACTTATTAAATCTAATACTAATACTGAATTTTCATGACACCAAACTGCTGCAACCCTATCATTATGTCTCAACATACTTCATTTTACACCCTATATTAACTTCCTACAGCAACTTTCCACAAACTAAGGGGCTTATAGCAACAGAAATTTATTCTTTCACAGTTCTGGACTCTAGAAACTAATCAAAGTGTCAACAGGGCCATACTCTCTCCAAAGTTTCACTGGAAGGATGTTGTTGTTGTTCAGTTGCTAAGTTGTGTCCAACTCTTTTGCCATCCCATGGACTGTAGCCCGCCAGGCTCCTCTTTCCATGGGATTTCCCAGGCAAGAATACTGGAGTGGGTTGCCATTTCCTTTTCCGAGGGATCTTCCTGACCCAGGGTTCAAACCTGCGTTTCTTGTATTGGCAGGTGGGTTCTTTAGCACTGAGCCTCCTGGGAAGCCCCCAGCGGGTGGACACTTCCTCCCTTTTTCCAACTTCTGGCAGCTCCTTGTGCCCCTTGGCTTGTGGCAACATAAATCCTACCTCTGCCTCTGTGTTCACGTGGCCTTTCCCCACTCTTTGTTGCTGCGTGTCTTTTTTTTTTTCAGTTGAGGTATAGCTGATTTCCAGTGTTATTACTACATTAGTTTCAGGTATAAAACAATGAGTCAACATTTTTCTAGACAAATAAACTCCATTAATTTATTATAAATATTGGCTATATTCCCTGTGTTGTACAATATATCCTTGTAGCTTATTTATTTTATACATAGTAGTTCAAACCTTTTAACCCCAACTCCACTTGTCCCTCCCCGCTTCTCTCTCCCCACCAGTAACTACTAGTTTGTTCTCTACATCTGTGAGTCTGTTTTTGTTTTGTTATGTTTATTTTTGTTTGTTTTTTAGATTCCACACATAAGTGATAACATATGCACTGTTTCCCTGTCTGGCTTATTTCACTTAGCATAATACCCTCCAGGTCTATCCACGTTGTTGCACGTGGCAGAAATTTATTCTTTTTCATGACTGGGTGGTATTCCATTCCACAGCTTCTTTATCCATTCATCTGTTGATGGGCATTTAGGTTGCTTCCAGTTACTGTAAATAATGCTGCTATGAACATTGGGGCTCAGGTATCCTTTCAGATTAGCATTTTCATTTTCTTCGGATATATGCCCAGGAGAGGAATTGCTGAATCATGTGAGAGCTCTATTTTAGTTTTTTGAGGAATCTCTATTCTATTTTCCACAGTGGTTGCACAAATTTATGTTACTACCATCCGTATACAAGGATTCCCTTTTCTCCACATCCTCATCAACGTTTGTTACTTGTGTTCTTTTTGATGATTGCCATTCTGAACAGATTGAGGTGATATCTCATTGCGGTTTTGATTAGCATTTTTCTAATAATTAGCGACATTGAGCTTCTTTAAATTTGTCTGTTGGCTGTATGTCTTCTTTGGGAAAATGTCTATTCAGGTCTTCTGACTATTTTTCAATCAGGTTGTTTTGTTATATTGTGTTGTATGAACTATTTATACATTTGGGATATTAACCCCTTATTAGTCATATCATTTGCAAATATTTCCTCCCATTCAGTAGGTTGTCTTTTCATTTTGCTGATGGTTTCCTGTGCTGTGCAAAAGCTTTTAAATTTAATTAGAGCCTATTTATTTTTTATTTTGTTTCCTTTACCTTAGGAGACAGATTGTAAAAAAATAGGGCTATGTTTTATGTCAAAGAGTGTTCTGCCTATGCTTTCTTCTTTTATTTTATTTATTTACAGCCTTACAATTAGGTCTTTTATCTTGGTGTCTTTTTTTAAGGACACCATTCATTGGATTAAGGCATGACTTCATCTTAATTTAACAAATGACATCTCCAAAGAAAGGAACATTTACAGAATTTGAGTGGAGATGAAGTTTTGGGGGACACTCTTCACCCCGTACAGCCCCCAAGGACAAAACCCAACCTCCTAATACACCCCAGGGGTCATGGGCTTGTCTTCCCCCACAAGATGAGCTCCTTGTTCACCTCTTGGTTTCCAGGGTTCCTTGAAGAACCATTATAGAGTCTTAAGGGAGCTGGTCAATATCTGTGGCACTGAACTGCTTCTGAAAAGCTTTAATTGCACTTAGGAAAATAGGATTTTATTTTAACTCAAATACCTATCCTTTTGTAATGTAAAGAAATGGGATGGTTTTTTTAAGGTGAATATGTGACTCCTTAAACTTGGGACTGAAGTGACTTAGCAGCAGCAGCAGCAAACTTGGGACACGCCATTCTTTATTCATTGATGGGGTCTTATCTCATTTCAGCCAAGAAAATGCCCAAGTGCCTGGCATAAGTTGATACTCAGTAAATATTTGTTTAATGAATAAAACTAGAGTTTAAAAATCATTGAATTAAATGCACTTCCACATTTTCTTCCTCTCTCCTTTCACAATCACACCCTATTTCTGCTTTAAGTAAAGAAGCAGAGTTTATGGAGGGGGAGAGCAAGGGAGAAAGGGGACCCCAGATATCACTGAGAACTCATTGTTTAGATGAGGAAATGGGCCCAGGCAGTGGACAAGACCTGCCCAAGGGGACCCAACAAGGTGGTGTCTAATGCAAGAAACCTAGGTTTCCCAGCTTCCAGGTTTTCCAGGCTGTTACAATGCCTCTCACCTGTGCCTGCAGATTTACGTTTTGGCTACAAGGCTAAGGAGGAATAAAGGTCATGGTGTCCTATTTTATATCCCCCAAGATGAGCTCTGTAGCATCAAAGACCATTACTCACCCTGATCACTAGAAGTCATGTACGAATGTTTTGTTGTTGTTTTAAGTGTCTGGGCTTGCTGCTGTGGACAATATTACAACATAACCTTGCAAAGGAAGTAACAAGATAAAATGGTTGTTCACTGAGCAACAGCCATTCTGTTTATCACTCCTAGAATGAGGAAGTGCTGGCTTCTGTCAACACAGGCTTTAACAGGCTCTTTTGCACCTCCTGGGGTACAAGAGAGAAGTAGCATTTGAGAGACACAGGTTCTGCATCTGCAGACCTGGGTTCTGGTCCCACCGCTGATCCAAACTAGTTACATGATCTTGGACAACTCCAATCCCCTCTCTGGGTCTCAGTTTCCTCTTTCTTAAAATGGGAAGAAGAGTAAAGAACAGGATGGTGTCAAAGATCTCCAGAGTTCCTTCCAGCTCCAACCTGCAGCAGTTCTCTCACTGATAACGGAGGTACCAAGTGTGCAGTCGGGATGGTCATTAGATTTCCCACACCTGATGACCTCACCGCCTACCTGAACATGCACAGCATCTACCAGCTGTAGAATCTACTGACCTTCCGGCCAGACAAGGTTCCCAGAGACACTGCTTAGGCCTGAGGCTCTCAATTTTCTCACTCTGTTTCTCTAAAAATATTCCTTTGAGTCCACCTGTGCGTAGATCTTGATTTTCTAAGTAGATGTCAAGCTCTTTGAATTGCCTCAAAAGGCCCAAAGCAAGTTCAAGACATGTACGTGTGTGTTAGTCACTCAGTCGTGTTCGGCTCTTTGCGACCCCATGGACTGTAGCCCACCAGGCTCCTCCATACATGCGATTTTCCAGGCAAGAATACTAGAGTGGGTTGCCATTTTGTGTTCAAGGAGATCTCCCCCACCCTAGAATCAAACCCCAGTCTCCTGCATTGCAGGCAGATTCTTTACCATCTGAGCCACCAGGGAAGGCCCTTCAATACATACTAGACAAATTTTGGCAAAATAGTTACACCTGTGGGATTGCAGAGTCAGACACAACTGAGTGACTGAACACACACATAGAAGAGAAAGTCAGGAGGCAGGAATACCAGATGGAAGAACATTGTCACAGCCTGGCAGAAATGAGGGGCAGAAGGATGATGGGAGGAAGCATTATAAGGGCAGAGATGGGAGGACCTGTTCTTTCAGCACCCACTTTGCTCCCACCTCTCCCTTGATAATGCTTTCTCCCATCGTCCTTCTGCCCCCATTTCTGCCAGGGTTGTGACAATGCTCTTCCATCTGGTATTCCTTCCTCCTGACTTTCTCTTCTATGTGTGTGTTCAGTCACTCAGTCATGTCTGACTCTTTATCATCCCATGGACTGCGGCCATTTCCTCCTTCAGGGGATCTTCCCCACCCAGGGATCAAACCCGCATCTCTTGCATCTCCTGCATTGGCCTGCGAATTCTTTTTATACAACTGCACCACCTGGAAAGCCCTTTCTCTTCTATAGTACAACTCAAAGAATTCCTTATCCCTGTTTATCTAACCTATATGCAGAGTACATCATGCAAAATGCCAGGCCAGATGAAGCACAAGCTAGAATCAAGATTGCCAGGAGAAATATCAATAACCTCAGATATCCAGATGACACCACCTTTACGGCAGAAAGCAAAGAGGAACTAAAAAGCCTCTTGATGAAGGTGAAAGAAGAGAGTGAAAAAACCGGCTTAAAACTCAACATTCAAAAAACTAAGATCATGGCATTCAGTCCCATCACTTCACGGCAAATAGATGGGGAAACAATAGAAACAGCGATAGATTATTTTCTTGGGCTCCAAAATCACTGCAGACGGTGACTGCAGCCATGAAATTAAGACACTTGCTCCTTGGAAGAAAAGCTATGAGAAACCTAGACAGCATATTAAAAAGCCGAGACATTACTTTTCCAGTAGTCATGTATGGATGTGAGAGTTGAGCCATAAAGAAGGCTGAGCGCCAAACAATTGATGCTTTCCAACTGTGGTGTTGGAAAAGACTCTTGAGAGTCCTTTGGACTGCAAGGAGATCCAACCAGTCCATCCTAAAGGAGATCAGTCCTGGGTGTTCATTGGAAGGACTGATGCTGAAGCCGAAACTCCAATACTTTGGCCACCTGATGCGAAGAGCTGACTCATTTGAAAAGACCTTGATGCTGGAAAAGATTGAAGGCAGGAGGAGAAGGGGACGACAGCGGAGATGGCTGGATGGCATCACCGACTCACTGGACATGAGTTTGAGTAAACTCCGGGAGTTGGTGATGGACAGGGAGGCCTGGCATGCTGCGGTCCATGGGGTCGCAAAGAGTCGGACACGACTAAGTGACTAAAGGGCAACAACAAACAGCTCCCAACACTAACGTCAACGTGGACCACTCTGTTCTCTGCACACACCGTACATTTAACACACACACCCCGCCCACAATTTCACCCGGCAGTGAATTCTCTTCTGAAGTGTTCAATCAGTGGTTATCTGAGCGCCATCAACGCCTCCCTGCCTCTTTCTCCCTTTGAGCGCCGGAGGGTGGCAGGGACCACCCGCCCACCCGGAGGAAAGACCCCCAGTAGCCAAGCAGCCCGGGTTGCCCCACCCCCTTTTCCCTTCCGAGCCAATCAGGAACTAGGGTGGGCGGGACCGCTTGCCCCGCACCTGCGCGTTAAGAGGCGGGCGACGAGGCACCGAGTCAGCCGTGCGGCATCCCGTGATGAGGTCGCGGGTGGTGGTCGCCGGGCTGTTGCTTCTGCTGAAGCTGGTACTGGTGCTCGGAGCGGTGCGGCTCCCGCGCTGCACCGACCCTAGGCGCTGCACCGATCCTCCGCGCCGCTACACCCCGGACTGGCCGAGTCTGGACTCCCGGCCGCTGCCGGCCTGGTTCGATGAAGCCAAATTCGGGGTGTTCGTGCACTGGGGCGTGTTCTCGGTGCCCGCCTGGGGCAGCGAGTGGTTCTGGTGGCACTGGCAGGGCGAGAAGCTGCCGCAGTACGAGAGCTTCATGAAAGAGAACTACCCGCCGGATTTCAGCTACGCCGACTTCGGGCCAAGGTTCACGGCGCGCTTCTTCCACCCCGACAGCTGGGCTGACCTCTTCGAGGCTGCCGGGGCCAAGTGAGTGACGCCGCCGCGGGAGCGGGCGGGAAGCCCCTACCCGGGCGAGGGCTGACTCTCGAGCGCCGGGAGTGCCTTAGGCTGGTGGGAATCGAGCGGGGTGGGGGCGGGGAGGAGGCGAGGAGACTTGCCGGATCACACTGGTGTCCCTGTGACCGCAGATGTTGCGGGTACTTTGTTTTGCCTCCCGAAGGATGCAGAATTGTATGTGGCACGCCAGATCTTACTTAAGGTTGAGGATTAGAAGGAAATAAAGGTTTCAGGTTGGTGGTGGACTTGGGAAGACCTGAATATGGGGCAGGATTGAGCTAGGTGATACCTAAAGTCAGTCCCCTGCGGGTCAGCAAGACAGTCAAGGTTCCAGGATTTTCAGCCAGACATCGGGAGTCTGATCCTAGTTCAACTGTGAACTTGAATAAGGCCTTTTACCTCCCTACGGCCTCCTTCCCTGGCTGTACCCAGGAATTGTGTTCTTCCTTTCAGCTTTAATATGTCCCAGAGGGAAGGAAGTTCTGGTGCCCAGTGTATTTGGGCAACAATACAGACTCTGTGCCATCTGCTCTTCTCAATGCCTTGCACATAGAGAGTGCTCATGAAATTGTTTTGAGAACCGTTGCAGCTTGCATGTGAATGGTTCAGAGAACTGAAAGTGTAGAGCTTTGATGGGGGGAGGCTAGGACTCCCAAGGCTGTTGAAGGCTGGGGCCGGTCCTGAAGGAGTCATCCTTGAAGGCAGGATGTTGCCGGTATTAAGTCAAGGAATGGTGACCCTCAGCTTCAAGGATGAGCTTGGCGGCTGAGAGAGCAGTGCTTTGGAGGAGATTTTGAATGAAGACAAGTAGGTTTCCCAGCCTCTGGCTTAGGGCAGTCTTCCACCATTATCTCGTCTCAGACGACCCAGGTTTTAGTTTCTCTTGGACTTTAAGTCCTCATATACTAAAGAGAAATTACAACTGATATTTAGTGTTTGCAATTAAATGCATGGGAATATAAGGCTTGACTAAACCGAGGACGAGTTCACTGTCTTCCAGAAGCCTTAGAAATCCATAATTTTCAAATGAAGAAGTTAAAATCTGGGAGATATCCTTTGTCCAGGTCAAATGCCCCTACTATGGACAAGATGCTGCTGCTGCTAAGTCACGTCAATCGTGTCCGAGTCGGACAAGATGACCGGCCCAGATAGAGGAAGGGAACTAATGTCCTGGACTCCAAATCCCATGACCCTAAGATGAAGGTTCTTTCCACCACACCAGGGGTCTGTAACCATGACTAGAGGGATTGGTCCTCTGCCTGGTTTTTTGTAAGTTTCTTGAGAAAGATTTTTACATTTTCAAAAACCTGTTTTTAAAAAGAAGAAGAATATGCCACAGAGAGGACTGTGGTCCCCAGAGCCTGAAATACTGTCTAGCCCTTAAAATCCTGAGGTTCCCACATCAGCTGGGAATTAAATCATCCTTTTGGGCACCAACTGTTTTTCTGCGATAAAAGTAAATGAAATGTTGAGTGATTTGATTGTAATTTCAACACTTGCCTTTTCTCCCCTTTTTCTTTTGGCCTTTTGTCACCTCTGTAAATGAGAGGCAGCTGATATGGGCTTGATAAACACCTTACTTTTCTATCATCTGCTCTTTCAGTAGAGGTTTCTTTCTCCTTTAGGGCAAAGGGTTGGTTTTTGTTTTTTTTAATGCTTAACATTAATACACAGAAGAGCTCCAGAACTGGAGAGCCAGTGTATACATATTTTCCCTTACCTATTCCTTTCTTCTTTCCTTCCTAGTCTCCTTCTTGTCTGGGAACTAAGGACTGTGGCTTCCTCAAATTTGCTTTCATTCCTGGAACAATACCCAAGGGGTGTTGTGACTGATGCAACTCCTTGGGTATCACTCATACAAGTTCAGTTGACCTTTGAACAACACAGGTTTGAACTTCTTGGGTCCACTTATATGCAAATTTTTTCCTCAAATTTTTTTCTTTGTGTTTGGGCTAGACCACTTCAGTGTCTTTGTTGTTGAACTCTTGGGATTCTAGGTGGCCAGGGCATTGTCCAATATTAAAAGAACTTTAAAACGCAGTTTCTTACTGGCAAGGTACTTTCTGACTTAAGGGACATAGCACTGATGGAATCAATCCAGAAAAAGGGTTTTCATTGGAAAAATTTTTGGAGATTTGTTATAATTTGAAAAAACTCAGAAATATCAAAAATTAAGAAAAGAGTATGTTACAACTGCGTAAAATATATAGATACTAGTTTATTTTACCATTTGTATGTGTCTGCTCAGCCACTCAGTCGTGTCTGACTCTTTGTGACCCCATGGACTGTAGACCACCAGGCTCTTCTGGCTCTTAGGTCTCCTGCATTGGCAGGTGGGTTCTTTACCACTAGCGCCACCTGGGAAACCCATATTAAATCATAAATGCATAAAATTAATCGCAGTACATACTGTCATAATTTTGTACCCACCTCCTATTGGTGTCCTGTTGCTGAACTCAACTGTTGTGTCCACTTAAGATGCCAAGTGATGCTAATCATTTTCGCATGAGCACTTATCCCTCTGGTAAATTGCCTATTGCAGTAAAAAGTCATCTCTCATGTTCTCGAGTATTTTTCATCTTATTTAGTGCAATATCATAAACCTTGAATAACACCTTGACACCCATACAAAGCTCCCCCAGTGATGCCAGAAGTGCTCCCAAGAAGCGGAGAAAATTAACATTACAAGAAAAAGTTGAATTGCTTGATATGTATTGTAGATTGAGGTCTGCAGCTGCGGTTGCCCACTGCCCTTGCAATATAAATGAATCCAGCGTTAAAAAAAATAATAATAATGAAGCTGTCATTGCAACTATGCCATAAGGTGTGAAAAACCTTCCACTTCTTGCAAAATATCTTTTTATCTCATTGAAAATGCAGCTTTGATGTGGGTGCAGGATTGCTGTAAGAAAGGCATACATAAAGACACTAAAATGATTCGGAAAAAAGTAAAGTCGTTTCATGACAACTTAAAGCAAAAGGAAGGTGAAGGATCTAAAGCTGGAGAATTTAACGCCAACAAAGGATAGTTTGATAATTTTCTAAAGAGGTTTGGCTTTTTAAATGTCAAGATAACAGGAGAAGTAGTTACTACCAACCAGGACATGAGTTCCCAGAGGCCACTGAGAAAATCATTGAGGAGAAAGGATTTCTGCCTATGCAGGTTTTTTTTTTCCCCCTTTTGTTTTTTGGTGGCCCCAGATGGCATGCGAGATCTTAGTTGGCCGACCAGGGGGCAGTGTGTGCCCCCTGCATTAGAAGTGCAGAGTCTTAACCACTTTACCACCAGGAAAACCCCTGAACAGGTTTTTAATACAGATTAAAGTGGACCTTCCAATGGGGGAGAAATGCCTCCAAGAACATTTATTAGTAAGGAAGAGAAGTAAGCACCAGAATTTAAGGGAGGAAGGGACTGGCTAACTACTGTTTGATGCAGATGCAATCAGGTTTATGATTAGGACTGTCCTTTTCTATAAACCTACTAATCAATGAGCCCTGAAGGGAAAAGATGACACAAACTGCCAGTCTTTTGGTTGTAAAGCAAGTAGGCCTGGACAACGAAAACCCTTTTTCTGGATTGCTTCCATCAGTGCTTTGTCCCTGAAGTCAGGAAGTACCTTGCCAGTAAGAAACTGCCTTTTAAAGTTCTTTTAATATTGGGCAATGCCCTGGCCACCCAGAACCCCAAGAGTTCAACAGCAAAGACATTGAAGTAGTCTACCCCAAGCACAACATCTCTAATTCAACCTGCAGATCTAGGGGTCATAAGGATCTTTTCTTTTTTTATTAATTGATTGATTTATTTGGTTGCATTGGGTCTTAGTTGTAGCAGATGGACTCTCCAGCTGTGGCATGCGGGCTTTGTTGCTCCGGGGCATGTGGGATCTTAGTTCCCTGACCAGGGATCGAACCTGCGTCCCCCATTACACAGCAAATTCTTAACCACTGGACCACGAGGGAAATCCCCATGGTGGACCTTAAGGATCTTTAAGGCTCATTACACATGGTACTCGATGAGAAGGATTGTCAACACAATGGAAGAGAACCCCAATATATCATGAAAGTCTGGAAGGATTACACCATTGAAGATGCCATTGTTGTTATGGAAAAAGCTATCAAGCCCAAAACAATAAAATTCCTGCCGGAGAAAACTGTGTCCAGATGTTGTGCATGACTTCACAGGATTTACAACAGAGCCAATTAGGACATCATGAAAGAGATGTGGATATGGGGGCGGGGGGAAAGGAGGGGGGAGGTGCAGGGTTTCAAGATATGGGTCTTGGAAACATTCAGGAGCTGGTAGACCTCATACTTGAAATAACATAAGACAGTTTGATGGAGGTGAGTGCTTCTAAACAAGTGCCAGACAATGAGGAAGAAGACAGAGAAGAAGCAGTGCCAGAAAACAGATTGACGTTGGACAGTCTGGCAGAAGGATGCTGATTATTCAAGACAGCTTTTGACTTCTTTTACCACACTGACCCTTCTATGATATGATATGAAGCTGAAGCAAACCGTGGAAGGAGGATTGGTATCATATTTGTCATTGGTTTGTCGTTATGTCGTGTCCAACTCTTTGCAACACCATGGACTGTAGCCCAGGCTTCTCTGTTGATGGAATTCTCCAGGCAAGAATACTGGAGTGGGTTGCCATTTCCTTCTCCGGGGGATCTTCCCGACCCAGTGATTGAACTTGGGTCTCCTGCACTGGCAAGTGAGATCTAACAGTCAGAAATATATGGGATGTTTCCATAACGTTACCCTGAATGCCTACCTCTCCTGCCTCCCTGGCCACCTCCTCCTCCTTTTCTACCTCTTCCACCCCTGAGATGGCAAGACCAACCCCTCTACTTCCTACTCAGGGTACTCATCGTGAACACCTTTATGATGATCCACTTCCACCTAATGAACAGTAAATAATCCTTATGCCATGTAGTTAATAAACCTATCTGTTGTGTATGTATATAAGTGTCTTCATGAGATCTGAGAACTCAATGGCAAGAACTGTATGAAACATTTTATGTCATCATCATTGCTGTCACCGCCTAAGTGTTCATCTGTAGATTGTCACATGCAAGATTGGCATGGAAGTAAGTAGCCAATCCTTACATAAGCAGAAAGTAAGCGATACTTAATATAAAAATTAATAATATCTTTCCTTTTTTTTTTTTTTCCCTTACTTTTTTAAAACTTTGCTTTCAAAGAGTTATATTACCATTCGGTATGTACCCCCTTCCAGTCCCCTCTCATAATTAAATAACTGTGTATCAGACTGTTAAGGAAATTAAAATGGAGGTAGTCTTGTTCAGCCTTCAGAAGCAAGACACCAGGCTCTGACCGACTGCTAACCTTCCCTGGACCCTACCTGGACTATGTACATGCCTGCCTGTAAGCACACCAGTTGTTACCAGGAAGTCAGGCAGCACCTTGGATAAGAGAGTGAGCAGGTCTTGGAATTTCCTGAGCCCCTGGAGGTCTGGAAAATCTTGTGACTCACAAGATGAAACAAACAGCATTGTAAAAGTTAAAGGAAAACCAGAGCTGCGTGCAAACTGATGATGATATCAGTTGTGTCCTGAGATTATAAACAGGAGCCCCCAAATCTGCAGTTTGAAGTCTCACAGTGGGGTGGTCTTACTTACTGCCTGGGACCCTTTTCCCGACTGGGACTCCAGATTGCTGTTACTCAGGACTTTCCAGCTCTGTTCAAGTCTGGATATAGGTTGGTGGCCCATTTTGGTGATATGCACACTGTTACTTCTGTAATTTCTGTTTCTTTTCTCTTAATGACTGTATGTTGTAATTAAGTTAAATTATCTATTAAATATTGAAATTGTTTATTGTGTATGTAACCAGCAGTTTCTTTTGTTAACAAATCTTTCAAACCTAAAAGAAAATTAAAACTTTCAGCAAAACTCAACCGATGCATGAGACAAGTGCTCAGGGCTGGTGCACTGGGATGACCCTGAGGGATGGGATGGGGAGGGAGGTGGGAGGGGGTTCAGGATGGGGACACATGTACACCCGTGGCTGATTCATGTCAATGTACGGCAAAAACCACCACAATATTGTAAAGTAATGAGCCTCCAATTAAATAAATTAAAAAAAAACCTCAACCTATCATCACATTCAAGTGACTTTTTAAAAAATGTAACAATGTTTCCCATCCCATATTTTGAATGAGTATAATACCATATGCCATAAAAATTTTATAATGATTCATTCATCAGTGTATAAGCTAGGCGGTCATGAAGCAATCATATTGATTGCACTAGGCTACCATAAAGCAATCGTGTTGCTGTTGCTTCATTATCAATGGATGAATCATTGTAACTACAAATAAATATGAATGGCTTTTTCACATTAGCTTTCCAGCTTCGATATTTAGTGTCAGTAATAACTGTAACGTCTACAGTGTTTTGTATCATGTAAGACAGTATTGCTGTAGGTACTGACAGGTGGTTCATCTTGTAAACAGACAGTGTAAACTTATGGTAATACAGTACATATGCCCTATCTCCAACTAACACAGCATTGTAAAGCAACTGTACTCCAATAAAATAAAAAAATAAATGCAGTGCAGTACTATAATGTATTTTCTCTTCCTTATGATTTTCTTAAAAACATTTTCTTTTCTCTAGCTTACATCATTGTACAAATACAGCACATTATACATATAAAATACAAAATGGGTGTTAACCGACCATTTATATTATTGGCTATTAGTAGTTTAGGGCGAAGTCAAGAGTTACACATGGATTTTCTTCTGCACAGGGGTCAGCACACCCCTAAACACCATGTTGCTCAAGGGTCAACTGTACATTTCCTGTAGCTAAGTTCCCTCAACCATTTTAAAAAGCCTCAGGCGTGCCAGGTAAGTTGGTGCTGGTGGCCCACTGACCACTTCCTTTGTTCATACGGTTTCACTGTCCACAGGTATGTAGTCCTGACGACAAAGCATCATGAAGGCTACACAAACTGGCCAAGTCCTGTGTCTTGGAACTGGAACTCTAAGGATGTGGGGCCCCATCGTGATTTGGTTGGTGAGTTGGGAACAGCCATCCGGAAGAGGTGCGTGTCCACAGACAGTCACTCCATCATCACTTTTGATCTGACCATCCAGTATCCTGTGCCTTCTCTGCTCTTCTATGTTTTCTAAGTTTGCATTTAACCAGTACATGGGAGGGCTTCTGGCCCTGCATTGGCAGTGTTTGAACCTTGGCAGTTTTCACGTGACCAAAAGTGACAGCATCAGGGAAGTTCATGGCCCTCTCTGGTTAGGTGAAGGATGCCCAGCATAGACCACAACGCTGCACTTATGCTCTTTACAGGATTCTTTCTGGGAAGCCTTCTAGCCTAGGGCCTTTTCCAGTATGTGGTAGAGGCCAGGGTTCTGTTCATCTCTGTGTCCTCCTTAGCTGTCAACCCAGAGCTTTGTAGGCTTTCATGGAAGGTTTAGATGAGTGGTAGATCAGGAGAGAGCTGAAGACGGCAGTTAAAGCAACAAAAAGGGAGGTAAGGCACCACTCGGATTCTAGGTAATATTTTCTAATATCTGCCACTTAAGATGTAACTTCCCAAGGTCAAAGAGCTGGGAAGGGGCAGAAGTGGGATTTGAACCCAGGTATTCTGATTTTGGACCCTATTGTTCTGAGTATATTTGTCTGTAAGGAGGAAAAGTGGTATTTGTGCCATGCCCACTCAGCTCTGTTGTGATTTGGCAAACTTGATGTCCTATTTAAGGGGTAGACCAGCTGACTATTTGAATAGATAAAGTTTGATTAGAATACAGTTGTGTTCATTCACTTATGTATTGTCTCTGGCTACTTTCAAGCTCTAATTACGGAGTTGGGGTAGAGATAGCAAGGCCTACAAAGCCTCAAATATTATCTGGTCATTTAAGAAAGCATTTGCTGACTTATGTCACCTGTGAAACATTCCGTTTCCCAATATTGTGCTCTGCTAATAGTCCTGCTCTAAAAGTATGAGACATTGATTAGATTTGGACCCTAAGAGCCTTGACTTTCAGCTTCTCTGTATCTAGGTAGTCCCTGAATCACATGATGAAATTCTTAACTTCAATTCTTTCTGCTTCATCTATGCCATTGCAAATGTTATCTTTACTTCTTGTATTATAGCATTTCCAAAACACTCACTCTTCTTAATTCACAACAAGTTTTATTATGCATGAAAATAGGTAAATTTAACCATATTTTGTTTGAGGTATATTAAAGACTATTAGTAAATCTTATATGAAACAATAAACCTATATTCATTAATTTCAACTGCACAGAAAATGATACTAATGTTTTTTTCCTGAGTGATGAGATTTGATTTTGGATATTCTTGATATTTGTCTCTCTTTTCCAATATCTCGTCAATATGTATTATGAGTAACAGAAAAAAATTTTTAATAGGACTATATGTGAGTGAGATAATTGACTTAAAAGACAGAAAATGGTTTAAATAGCATTTTGGTGTTAAGATAATTTATGTATAAAAATAATTTGTTATCTGCTAAGTCGCTTCAGTTGTATCCAACTCTTTGTGACCCCATGGACTGTAGCCTGCCGGGTTACTCTGTCCATGGAATTCTCCAGGCAAGAATACTAGAGTGGGTTGCCATGCCCTCCTCCAGGGGATCTTCTGACCCAGGGATAGAACCTGTCTCTCTTGTATCTCCTGCATTGGTAGATGGGTTCTTTACCACCAGCACCACCTGGGAAGCCTAATTTGTTATTTGTATCATCAAAAACAAAGTAAGCCAATCATTTTGCTTAAGTGAATGATGAGATAATTTAAGAAACTGGCTGTAGGTCCTGACCCATGTATGCCCTATGGGTAAATTTCACTGAGATGTAAAAATGCTGGCAACTGATTTTTCTTAAAGTATCTTTTCTTTGCTTAATGACAGTTGCTGTCCTGTTTTTCTGTTTAAGGAACATACGCTATGGACTGTATCACTCACTTTTAGAATGGTTCCATCCTCTCTACCTACGTGATAAGAAAAATGGCTTCAAAACACAGTATTTCGTCCATGCAAAAACAATGCCGGAGCTCTATGACCTTGTTAACAGGTACAAAACCGAAATTGTTTAAGCCTTATGACTTTCATCAGTGGCATCTGAGCTGCTTATACTGTTGAGAGGAAGGGGGTAGGGTGGGATGTGAAAAAAACTCTAGAAGACATCAAAGTAATAATGAGTAATCATTGTGTTAAGACAAAGTATGTTTTTCCTTTTTTTGCTTTTCGAAACGTCTGTAGTTTGGTCATGCTGCCTTTCCAAACTGAAACAAAACTGAGGATGGTAGTGAGTCAGAGCCTCAGTTACCTCCTTTGTAAGGAGCTTGGAGAAGGGCAGCATGGGCTAATGGGCCCCACAGAGGGTTTGGCGTCTGGCAGGTTTGTGTTTGAATCCTGGCTCCTGTTACCCTCAGGCATCTTCTGGGCGGTGCCGCGCGGCTTGTGCTCTGCATAGGAGTTACACAAGCAGGGCGACAGACAGCACACAGCCCTGACTGCTCCTTTCCCCACTTGGAGCCAGTCCATTGTCCCATGTCCAGTTCTAACTGTCGCTTCCTGACCTGCATACAGGCTTCTCAAGAGGCAGGTCAGGTGGTCTGGTATGCCCCTCTCTTTCAGAATTTTCCACAGTTTGTGGTGATCCATACAGTCAAAGGCTTTGGCATAGTCAATAAAGCAGAAATAGATGTTTTTCTGGAACTCTCTTGCTTTTTCGATGATCCATATGCAGAGTACATCATGAGAAACGCTGGGCTGGAAGAAGCACAAGCTGGAATCAAGATTGCCGGGAGAAATATCAATAATCTCAGATAGGCAGATGACACCACCCTTATGGCAGAAAGTGAAGAAGAACTACAGAGCCTGTTGATGAAAGTGAAAGAGGAGAGTGGAAAAAGTTGGCTTAAAGCTTAACATTCAGAAAACTAAGATCATGGCATCTGGTCCCATCACTTCATGGGAAATAGATGGGGAAACAGTGGAAACAGTGTCAGACTTTATTTTTGGGGGCTCCAGAATCACTGCAGATGGTGATTGCAGCCATGAAATTAAAAGATGTTTACTCCTTGGAAGGAAAGTTATGACCAACCTAGATAGTATCTAAAAAAGCAGAGACATTACTTTGCCAACAAAAGTCCATCTAGTCAAGGCTGTGGTTTTTCCAGTGGTCATGTATGGATGTGAGAGTTGAACTATGAAGAAAGCTGAGCGCCAAAGAATTGATACTTTTGAACTGTGGTGTTGGAGAAGACTCTTGAGAGTCCCTTGGACTGCAAGGAAATCCAACCAGTTATCCTAAAGGAGATCAGTCCTGGGTGTTCGTTGGAAGGACTGATGCTGAAGCTGAAACTTCAATACTTTGGCCACCTCATGCGAAGAGTTGACTCACTGGAAAAGACCCTGATGCTAGGAGGGATTGGGGGCAGGAGGAGAAGGGGACAACAGAGGATGAGATGGCTGGATGGCATCACTGACTCGATGGACGTGAGTTTGAGTAAACTCCGGGAGTTGGTGATGGACAGGGAGGCCTGGTGTGCTGCGATTCATGGGGTCACAAAGAGTCGGACATGACTGAGCAACTGAACTGAACTGAACTGAACTGATGCAGCTTGTGAAAAAGCTGGCTTAAAACTCAACATTCACAAAACTAAGGTAATGGTCCCGTCACTTCATGGCATGTAGATGGGGAAATAAAGGGAAACAGTGACAGACTTTATTTTCTTGGGGCTCCAAAATCACTGCGGGTGGTGACTGCAGCCATGGAATTAAAAGACATTTGCTCCTTGGAAGAAAAATTATGACACTTAGACAGCATATTAAAAAGCCGAGATATTACTTTGCCAACAAAAGTCCATCTAGTCAAAGCTATGGTTTTTCTAGTGGTCACATAGAGATGTGAGTTGGACCATAAAAAAGACTGAGCGGCGAAGAATTGATGCCTTCGAATTGTGGTGCTAGAGAAGACTCTTGAGAGTCCTTTGGACAGCAGGGAGATCCAACCAGTTCATCCTAAAGGAAATCAGTCCTGAATATTCATTGGAAGGACTGATGCTGAAGCTCCAATACTTTGGCCACCTGCTGCAAAGATTGGACTCATTGGAAGACCCTGATGCTGGGAAAGATTGAGGGCAAGAGGAGAAGGGGACAACAGAGGATGAGATGGTTGGATGGCATCACCAGCTCAATAGACATAAGTTTGAGCAAATTCCAGGAGACAGAGAAGGACAGGGAAGCCTGGCATACTGCAGTCCATGGAGTCGTAAAGAGTCAGACATGACTTTGCCACTGAACAACAACAGTGACCACAAGAGCAGTGTGGCTTGTGGGATCTTAGTTCCCTGACCAGGGATCGAGGGATCAAACCCAGGCCTTCAGGAGTGAGAGCGCAGAGTCCTAACCACTGGGCCTCCAAGGAATTCCTTTACAAGCCTTAAACAGGTTACTCGTCTGAGCCTCAGAGTCTCAGTCGGTAAAGTGATAATAATGCCTTCTATGTAGGGCTCAGCATAATATATGAAAAGTTTCTATCACTATGCCTGGTACAGAATAATAGTGGCTTTATTATCATTAATTATCCTTAAAATGATGACTTTCACTTTGGGGTTTGTCACTAGTCTTCATCACGTTTTGTTCTGCATTTGCCATTCTTGCTCCTGGGAACCCTTAGGAGGATGGTGGACTTTAAAGATAAAGAGGCAGCTGTCTGTGCTTGGACGCTCACTGCAGACCAAAAGAGGACAAAACTCCTTGCATCCAGATGACTGCTGTAAGGAAACAGTACAGTTGTAAGAAACCAACCAACACAAGCTTCAAGTCAGAAATCCAGTTCTTTTTTTCTCACTGACTGTATAACCTCAGACAAACTATTTAATCTTTCTATGGCTCAGTTTCTTTACCTGTTTATACATCACAGGGTGTTGTGAGAATGAATGAGGTTAATGAGTTAAAAGTGCCTAGTACAATCTTTCATACACAGTAAAACACACACCATCTGTGTTTCTCTCTCCTCTTAGGCAGCCTTTTTCCTGGACTCAACCTGCTGACCTAATCATTTACAGAGTACAGGGCAGGATTAGCTAACAGGCAGATTTACATATGGGTTCCAGCTCCTATTACTTACCAGCTTTGCACCTAAAACAAAGTTACTGAGCATTACATTCTTGCTTTCTTAAGTGGGACTAATACTGCTTACCTTAGAGGTATAAATACACACACTCATAGGGCTCAGAGTAGTAATATGTGAAAGATGCGACTGTGGCTTAAGTGATCTCAATAGATTTTTAAGATCAAAGTTCTGGGTAGTTGTGCCCAAAAATGCATTTGACAGAACAGTTCAAGATCTTAACACATCTTAAAAGCAGAAACGGTAATCCTATAGTTCTGGAGCACTACCCTTTTCATTGGAATTAGTTTCTGGAAGGAAATCAAATTGTATACCCTCTGATTACCGCTCTACTTTTTAATTTAAGACTTTGAAAAAAAAGATTGGGAAAAAATATACCAAAATGCTGTGTATTAAACTGTGGTTGTGTTAGCTCAGGGGGTGTGTGTGTGTGGTCATTTTCATCTCTTTAGTTTTCCATTTTCTTTGCACCGTGGTACTTTGAAAATAGGAGGAAATTAATTTTTAAATATGTGTGGCAAAGATAGATCTGTCAGACTTGACTGTGACTGGATTCAGCTGATAAACTTTGTTGTAATTGTGTGTCTCTCAGGTATAAACCTGACTTGATTTGGTCTGATGGAGAGTGGGAATGTCCTGATACTTACTGGAACTCTACAGATTTTCTTGCTTGGCTCTACAATGATAGTCCAGTTAAGGTATGTGATTAAAAGACCTCTCTTATTTATCTGTTATGATAAAACACAATGTGAGGAGCCAAGATCTGGCGTAGTAACCATAATGACAACAGTGACAATGATAAATACTAATCTCAGGACTTCCCTGGGGATCCAGTGATTAAGACTGCCTTCACCTTCCAATGCAAGGGGTCCAGGTTTGATCCCTGGTTGGAGAGCTAAGATCCCGCGTGTCTTGAGGCTAAAAAGCCAAAACATAAAACCAGAAACAATATTGTAACAAATTCAATAAAGACTTTAAGTGTAAGTAAATAAATAAATAGCAATATTGATATGGGTGTGGTAGGGACAAGGGATCTTAATGGATGTTAAAGGTTTCTCCTTTAATTCTTTTCTTTGCCCCTTCCTTTTTCTTTCTTTAAGCTGTTTTCCTTTAAGCTTTCTTTTTCTCCTTTAATTCTTGATTTTTACAAGATAGTTTTCAAGCTTCTCAAATTTAAGTAGTAGGATAGAAATAGTATAAAGAAGCCCCAGACCACCATAGAGAAAATAAACTATTAAGCAAACAGACATTGTAAATAAGAAAACCACCCAAAAAATTAATATACAAAACTTGTTAAATGATAGGAATAAAATGTGAATATCTATGACCTCAGCTACTCTATGTTGATTGTGTAGTTTAACTCATATAGGGAAATTTCTTTTCCCTGAGATCCAAATTCTAAGGAATTTGGAAGGAAACTTCACCTACCTTGTCCTCTCTGTCATAACCAACCTATTGCACTGCACAATAGCTGCCCGTTTAAAAAGTTCACATTTCAAGACATAAAGTAGCAGAAGTCTTAATCTTCACTATAGAAAATTTGAAAAATTTTACAGATTCTAGCTTTGTTGTGAATTTTAAAGAAAAACCTAAGACCAGTTTGAACTGAGCTATCTGGGTAGGTTCATAAACCTGTTAGGATGTCACTGGCTAAATATTATTAAATTCAGAAAAGGGGAAGAAAGATCCTATGCGACAAATGGAAGCAAATTCAGATTGCTTTTTTGGAACTTTCAGGCCGCGTGGGGACCTCTAGTGGTGAGATCTGGTGGTTCTTCCCCAGTGGTCCCTGGGTTGGGGTGGCTTAGATGTGGCTCCTCGGGTGGGACACCGCAGACCCTGTTCTGCCCACTCTTGTTCTGAGTGCTTTCTCACGCGTTAGGAAAGAGGGTTGTCATATACTCATGTTAGGAAATGACTTTTAGGAGAAGTAGACCCTGCTCCTTACCCCTCTGCTGTCTGTAATTCCCACTCCTGACCTCTCTGCAGGTTTTCTTGGGAGGTCACACGTTCCCCACCACCCTATCTAAAATTGTAGCATGCCCCCACCGCGCTATGTGTCTTTCCTTGCCTTGTCTTTCTCTTAACCACTTACCTGGCCCAACATATTTCAGATACCATTTACCTCGTTACTATGTCTCCCTCACTGAAGCACACCTTTGTGAGGGCAAGAATTTGGGTCTGTTCACGCCTACGTCCCCAACTCCAGGAACAGTCCTTGGCCCAGTTAGACACAGAGTGAGTACTGGTGGAATGTAAACTAAATCTGGCTCTCGGCAATTTATATTCTTCCCTGGAAGAAGCAAGAAACACTCCTGAACTGGTGTTTAGGTGAATTCCCTGATGCTGATGTGATGTCACATCGTAACTGTCCATGTATATGTCTCAGCCAGTCGCTGCTGGATCTCTGAGGGCAAGAACTTGCCGGGAGCCGTTATGGGGGGTCCCGCCCGTGACGAGGTCATGAAGAAAATACCGGGCAGGCAAGGCCGTCCGGGACCCCATCCATGACGCGGTCACGAGGAAAAAACCTGACAGGCAAGGCCGTCTAGGACAAGGGACCCTCCAGGTTGGCCTCGGCCTCTACCCCACCCTGGATCCTCCCCCCTTTTTCTGCTGCTGTTCTTGTTTACCCTGCTGCAGATTCTTGTGTTGCCTGCCGAGAGCTCTCCTGCTCCTCTTTCACTGAATAAAGACCAACTTAAAACCCTAATTAATAAATGTCCTGGACACTGGTACCCTATGAAGGGGCCAGAGATGAAGGAAATGCTTCAATTCAAGCCCTTTTGCTGGCATTCTGGCTTGTTTGATGAATGTGTGCTCTCATTGCAAAAAATGCTCTTGATTGTTCTAAACATCCTAAGCACAGTATGCTAACAAAAGAAACTATTAAGCATAGGCCCCTTCATGGGGTGAGAAAAGCTCCACGAATATTATAGCCACAAATGTGCCTAATAGAAAATAGTTTCGATAGAGATTAGCTGGCGACTTCTTGCAGGTAGTTAACTTTTAGACTAAGAGCCTGTTTTGTGCCATATCTGCTGTTTCTGCAGTCCTTCGCATTTCTGTTCTATAAAAAGGTAATCCTATCTAGTTCCCATAGAGATGACACTTATTAGAAAGAAAATAGATTAATTATAAGAAAAACAGAATCGGCTACTGAAGTTGCTTAAGTCACACCAGGTGCAAGCCATAAAATGTTAGCAGGCCTGAAGGCCAAATGATAAGAAAGACTCTTGTGAACGAAAGTATGTGGGTGACATCCTGTTTCTGTTGAAGGTCAAGTTGCTGTAATGTTTTGAGATGACCTGTGTGTAAGCAACATGCACTTCCCCCAAAAAGATGTTGTTAAGGGTATAAAGGGGCCGTGCAAAAATAAACTCCAGACTCAGCCCCGAGCTTTGTCTCACTCTCTCTCATTCGCCGACGCCGTTCATCCTGAGGGTTCCCCTGGATCCTGCTGGGGCTGGACCCCGACAAGAGCTGTGACTTATTTACTCTGGATACCCCAGTATGAGCCTCATAGTAGTATTAAATGTTGACATTAAGTGATTTCATGTAAAGATTTCTCGAAGTTCAGCAAAACCTTGAGGGAAGGAAAAGAATGTTTGATTACTGACTTCACCTTACTTAGGTAAAGAAAGTCAGGGTTATAGAGTGAAAAGCATCCTGGGCTGGGTTCAAAAACCAGATTCATAGTCTCAGCTTTCAGAAACTCTGCCTGGGAATGTGATCTCGGGCAGATCTCCTCTGCATTTCTCTTCTGTTAGAATCAGTGGTTTACTAGATAATCTAAACAGGCCCTTCCAGTTCTGACATTACATATTGCTAGACCGGGGTTAACTGCAAATAACATTTGGAGTTGGATATTTCTTTGTTGTGAAGGGACAGTTTTCTGTGTTGTAAGATGTTTACAATTTTTTTTTTTTTTTTTGCCCACACCATGCGACCATGCGGGATCTTAATTCCCAGACCAGGGATCAAGCCCCTACCCCCTGGCAGTGGAAGTAGGGATTCTTAACCACCAGACGGCCAGGGGATTCCCTTGTAACGTGTTTAGAAGAATCCTTGGTCTCCGCCCACTAGAAAGCAATAGCCCCACCCCGAGTTGTGACCACCAAAAAAAGTCTATAGATTTCGCCCTTTAAGTCTCCCCCAGTTGAGAACCACTATGTTCAACTGAGTCTGCTCCTTGCTTCCAAACAGGTACCTAATTTATCAAACTGAGTTAGATAGTTTTACCCCCGATGACCTCAGTACTCCTTCCTCCTTTAGGACGAGGTCATAGTAAATGACCGATGGGGTCAGAACTGTTCCTGTCACCATGGAGGATACTACAACTGTAAAGATAAATTCCAGCCAGAGACCTTGCCAGATCACAAGTGGGAGATGTGCACCTCCATAGACCAGCGGTCCTGGGGCTACCGTCGTGACATGGAGATGGCTGACATTGCAAGCGAATCCACAATCATTTCGGTAAGAGGTGGTTATTTGTTAACTGCAGTCCTAGTCTGCCTTCTGACTAAGAGTGGTGGAAGCACTCCGGATAGACATGTGGGCCGTGGGAACCCGTTCGGGTTATTGAACATACTCATAACACTTGTCCTAAGGAGACAGGTCTAATTACAGAAGAGTTCTGTACAGAGGTGTTCTCCCCAGGATTATTTTCAGATTGATGTTGCTGCTGCTGCTGCTAAATCACTTCAGTCGTGTCCGACTCTGTGCGACCCCATAGACAGCAGCCCACCAGGCTCCCCCATCCCTGGGATTCTCCAGGCAAGAACACTGGAGCGGGCTGCCATTTCCTTCTCCAGTGCATGAAAGTGAAGTCGCTCAGTTGTGTCTGACTCTTAGCGACCCCATGGACTGCAAGCCACCATGCTCCTCCGTCCATGGAATTTTCCAGGCAAGAGTACTGGAGTGGGGTGCCATTGCCTTCTCCGTCAGATTGACGTTGGGCTGTTTCAATTCCTGGCAACCATAAAGGAATAATTCAGTAGATTTGGGACATAATATGGATTAATGCTTACAGGGTTGATGAAAAGACAAGTTATATAGTATCACAACAATATAGAATTAACTGCACAAGAAAAAGACCAGAAGGAAACATCAAAAGTTAATGGTGTGGTGTCTTTGGGGTACTCTAAAAAAACCTTTTTTAAAATTTTCTGTATGTAGCCTTAATTTTTCTGGACTTCCTTGAAGTGCTACTGCATGGGGTCACAGTAAACACACACACACACACACACACACACACATGCATCCCACCCCAGAAATCTTAAAGACTATATCTCTTTACAGTGTGTTTTCCTGAAGGGGCAACATACACATTTATATAGCCCAGGGTATCCTGAAATTCATCAGATCTCTTCCACACCTCCCCGCCCGCCCACCTCCCCACCCTAAGTTTCCATAGCACCTGCTCTAAACCTCTCATCTCTAATCTCTGTATTCTCTCTGGCTGGCTCCACAGAATCCTTTCAAGGCCAAGTGCTTTGTTTTCAGCTCCCTGGCTGACACTCTGGGCTTCTGATATCTGATACACTTCCCTCTGCATATGGCACTATGGCAGGTGCCAGCTCACGGGTAAGAGCCCATGATCACTCCCTGGAATTCGAGTTAATATATCTCTCAACCTTGTAGCAGAATTTTTCAATTTTCTCATGTAAGCCTATCCTGCTATGAAAATGACAAAAATATACTGTCTTTTCCAAAAGATAGAGGATATTCACAAAACACAGGGAAACCAGCCTAGATTCTTCTTCTTCCCTTCATCTGTGTGTTTTAAGCATTCAGCCAGGCTTGGCATTCAGAGCTGGGATTTCCTTTTTTTCTGCTCCCACCAGGAACTAGTTCAGACAGTAAGTTTGGGAGGCAACTATCTTCTCAACGTCGGACCAACCAAAGATGGACTGATTGTTCCCATCTTCCAAGAAAGGCTACTTGCTGTTGGGAAGTGGCTGAGCATCAATGGAGAGGCTATCTATGCCTCCAAACCATGGAGAGTACAATCTGAGAAGAACTCTGTGTGGTGAGTCTAGTCTGTTACAGGTAGGAACGGGGGTGGCCCATCCTGAGCTGGCAACCCCTTGGGTCCACAGTGGTACAAGCCAGGCTTGGGACTCATCTGGAGGAAACACGAAAGCTGTTCTGTAATGTTACATGTGTGCCCAGGTTTATGTTTTAGGCCCCAGGCAGGCTATCTTTGACTAGTGAGGGAGGTGGTAGGTTTGGTGAAGAAAGAAAGAGCTACAAAGTATCAGTCAGTTTGCTCAACCCCTAAAAACAGTCATAGCTAATATTTGAACAGCACCGACATGTGCTGGACTCCATCCTAAATTCTTTCCCCTCATTTAGTTCCCTCAACAATCTCACTGAGTGGATAATGTCACTATCCCCAGGTTACAAGCAGAAAGCAGGTTCAGGGCAGTAATCATTGGCCCAGAATTACGAAGCTACTAAGCGAAGAAGGAATGATTCATATTTGGTATTGTGGATCTAGTTATTTGATCTCAGGCTTCAGGTTTTTTGTTTTTTTTTTTCCGACTGAAAAATGGGGTGATGATACCTAACTTCTAGAGTGTTAGGATTAAATAAGCTAACGTATATAAAGTACCCAGCAGAGTGCCAGGTACATACTAACTGCGCAATGAGAGACGTCTGCAAATGTTATAACACAGAGCTGGGGGCTTTGCATCAGGAGAAACATGTTCATGGTTCTGTTTTGGATGAGTTTCTATTTAGTGATTTTTTTTTTACCCTCTTCTATAAGCATGGGCTTCCGTGGTGGCTCAGATGGTGAAGAATCTGCCCACGTTGAGGGAGACCCAGGTTCAGTCCCTGGGTTGGGAAAATCCCCAGGAGAAGAGAATGGCTACCCACTCAAGTATTCTTGCCTGAAGAATTCTATAGACAGAGAAGCCTGGCGGGCTACAGTCCATGGGGTCGCAGAGTCGGACATGACTGAGCGACTAAACACAGCATGCACAGTTAAGCTCTGTTGGAATAATGCAGCCCTAGAAGACTCTTTCTGGGCGGTATCTTCCCTTTCCTCTCTGTATGGGGTTCTAAGTTTTATTAGAACATTTTTTTAACTCATACTAGTGACCCATACTGAAGCCATCTTCCTCATTATTCATCTTTCTTCAATTTTAAATCCATATGAAAACATCTGAGGGTATAACAAGGGCAAGATGTGCAATGAAGACAAATTTGAATTCCTTTCTAAAATTTAAAATTTTTGGTCATCCCACATGGTTTTGGGGATCTTTAGTTCCCCGATCAGGGATCAAACCAAGGCTGATGGTGAAAGCGTCTAGTTCTATCCACTGGGCCACCAGGGAAATTCCCAAGACAAATCTGTTGTGCTGAGATTTCACCATGCTTAAAGAAAGTGAAAGTGGGGGGGGGGGGTGAAAGTGTTAGTCACTCATCGTGTCCAGCTCTTTGCGACCCCATGGACTGTAGCCCACCAGGCTCCTCTGTCCATGGGATTCTCCAGACAAGAATATTATAGTGGGTTGCCATGCTCTCCTGCAAGGGATCTTCCCAACCTAGGGATCGAACCCAGGTCTCCTGCATTGCAGGCAGATTCTTTACTGTCTCAGCGACAGGGAAGCCCAAACCCTAACTGGTTTCGAGTTATTTGCCTGCTAGCAGCAATGACAGACTGAAGGACTTGAAATTGGCAGATAATTGCAAGGGGAATATATAAGGTCATGTGGCAGGATAATAAGCCAGGTATCTTTGACAATGATGTTTCTTTTTTCCAGGTATACCTCTAAAGGATTAGCTGTTTATGCCATTTTACTGCACTGGCCAGAAGATGGAATCTTAAGCCTTATATCCCCCATAACTACTTCAACCACAGAGGTAAAGAGCCTCCATCAGTCCTGTTGGAGATGTAACTCTTTGTAAAGGAATTGGCGGGCCTTCTCTAAACCTTCCTTCAGGTTTCAGAAAACCTTCAGAAAACAGGTTTCTCCTGTTTTCATTTCCCTTCTGGGCTGTCTTCCCCACCCTGGCCCAGGCTAGTTGTTTGCCACCATATTCAGGCCATATTCTGTGCTCATCAATGCATTCGTGTTTTTCCCATTCCCTTTTGCTTTCTGCAGGTAACGATGCTGGGAATCCAAAATGATCTGAAGTGGTCCCCAAATCCAGGTAAAGGTCTCCTCGTGTTCCTGCCCCAGTTACCACCCTCTGCTCTTCCAACTGAGTTTGCTTGGACCATAAAGCTGACAGGAGTGAAATGATCATTGGAGTTCAAGAAGAAAGGGACACCGCCTGCACTTTGATTTTCCTCTTATATTGCCATCATTATAATAAATGACTCTTCTCTACTCAGACATCTCTTTTCCAACACATTTTAATAAATGGAATGGATTACGTTACACTGATGTCTCACAGGATCAAAGATCTGAGATCCAGTGCCAGCATCTCTCTCTCTGATCAATAGAAGAGACTGAACAGTTAAGCTCATCCATTCCTAACACTGGGAATTATCTGCAATGGAAACTTCCCTCCATCCTGTGTTTCATAAACAGATTGCTTATTCAAATGACTTCAAGAATAAGCCAAGTCATCCCATTGCCTATGGGAGGTGCTGAAAAGGATTTGGCAGACTCCACTATATGCTATTTATTTAGCATCAGCTGTCACCAGCTACTCCCATCTGCCCCCAAGAGCAGGAGAGCCTCGAGGGGAAGGAAAATGCTTCCAAGGCTGCTAATAGTCAGCTTTTTTAGAAGTTTCCAAAGCAAACTAAGAGCTCTGACATTCAGTCTGTTTACAGGGATTCTATGAAGAAAATGAATGTGATTCTGCCTTGATTAATACTGTCAAATAAATAAATTTGTATGTCAAATCATTTTCTACTAAAAAGCATGTTGTAGCTTTCTTCTTCCAGTTTCTATATGGATTGCTTATAGCCTTATGTTTCTGTTTAAAAAGGAAAAAGTAGAAGGGGTGATACCTGCCAAGTCTCCTTAATGCAGAGCAAAGAAAGTCATCCCTTTGGTTCTTCTGTTCCTCACTTCTAGTCCCATTCTTTTGAGTTGACCAGGTGGCATCAGTCGCAAAGAACCCACCTGCCAATGCAGGAGACGTAAGAGACGCAGGTGTGACCCCTGGGTTGGGAAAATCCCCTGGAGAAGGGATTGGCTACCCACTACAGTATTCTTGGACTTGCCTAGTGACTCAGATGGTAAAGAGTCCGCCTGCAATGCAGGAGACCTGGGCTTGATCCCTGGGTTGGTAAGATCCTCTGGAGGAGGGCATGGCAGCCCACTCCAGTATTCTTGTCTGAAGAATCCCACGGACAGAGGAGCCTGGTGGGCTACAGTCCATGGGGTCTCAAAGAGTCGGACACGACTGAGCTGCTAAGCGCAGCACAGCACCGCACTCAACACATGCATGCATCCACTCAGTCTCTTTAATTGTTACAGATCTAATAGAGGTTTCTATCTCTTACTTATTTACTAGATATATTTGGAAACCCTTAGCCTATATTTACAGAAAATTTATTTTTCTCAAGCATATGTGTATGAAACATTTACAAATGTGAATACCAAAGAAGTAATATCATAAGGACTGTATCATATGTCTGTAACATAAAGGACCATAAAAACTTGAAGGAAAAACTAATATGTTTAGAAATTTTAAAACACACTTTTAAATATTTATTGATCAAAGAAAGCACAAGAAAATTAGAAATCTCTTAGAATGATAATGAAAACGCTATGCATTGAAACTTGTGAAATGTAGCTTTTAAGAAAGATTGCTTTAGAGAGGGTTCCAGGAAGATGGCAAAGAGGAAGCACCAAGAATCTATTTCCTCACCTAGAAAACAATTGCACTGGCAGAATCTGTCTGATGTAACTATTTTGAAACTGGAAGCTACTGAAGGCTTGCAATTTCCAGAGGAATACCTGGATGGTGAATTATGGTTAATTCTGGTCAGTTTCAGCTACCCATCCCTCATCCCTAATCATGGAGTACACAGCTGTGCGTGTGTTCCTGGAACAACTTGCATATAGCCTATGAGATCAAGGTGGGCAAAAGGACTCTGTCGTCCAAATATCAGGGATTTGGGCTCTTTTTGTTTGGGGGGGGCGGATTTGTGCTCTTGACTGCTGCTTTTGATCACAGAGGTACAGGCGAGAGGTGGACAAACCATTGTACCTTTCCCATTGTTGCAAACCCCTCCTGCAATAGCTAAAGTAACTTACAGTGGACTTAAAGGGCTGGTGCTCATTACCCACCCCCAGTTTCATTTTTTCCCCCTTCTAGGAGCTAGACATTAAAGGTTAGGAAATCCAACAACTGCTCATATGGGAAATATTAGAAAGTGACCATGTCTGCCTGTGGAAAGAGTCAGGAAAAGGCCTGAGAAGACCTTAAGTTTACACCTCTGACTTAGCCTTGGCACAGAGACAACCTGCAACAATCAACAAGGAAAAAAAGCAATGGACAAAAACAGCAGCAACAACAATGACAAAAAAAAAACAGCAAACCCTGGGGAAGGAGGAGAATCTGGACTTAAAGAGTTGCTACATTATTAGATTCAAATGTCCAGTTTTCAACAACAACAAAAATCACAAGACATACAAAGAGACATGAAAGTATGACCCACTCAAAAGAAAAAAGTAAATCAACAGACACTTCCTGGAAAAGACCTGATGGCAGATATACCAGACAAAGACTTAAAAAGAACTCTTTTTAAAATGCTCAAATAACTAAAGGAAAATACAGAGAAAGTAAAGAAAAGGATGTATGTGTGAAATGAATATATCAATACAAGGAAAATGTAACAAAAATTCTGGAGCTGGAAAGTAAAATACTGAAATGAAAATTTCACTAAAGGAATTCAAGGGCAGATTTGATCAGGCAGAAGAAAGAACAGCAATAAGACAGTGGAAATGATTGAGTCTGAGGAACAGAAACAAAAAAAGATAGGAAAAAAAAATAGCATCTATTTGGCCATGAATTAGTCTCAGTAGATTTATTAAATGTATATTTTTCAGAGTATCTTCTGTGACCACAACTAAATGAAGCTGTGGGGCTTCCCAGGTGGCTCAGTATTAAAGAATCTGTCGACCAGGGCAGGAGCCACAGGAGACTCGGGTTTGACCCCTGGGAGGGGAAGATCCCCTGAAGGAGGAAAGGGCAGCCAACCCCAGTATTCTTGCCAGGAAAATTCCATGGACAGAGGAGCCTGGTGGGCCACAGTCCATAGGGTCGCAAAGAGTCAGACACGACTGAGCAACTAAGCACGCACGCAAATGAAGTTCAATATCAATAACAGGAAAAACTGGAAAATTCACAAAACTGTGGAAATTAATGCACTCTTAAACAATGTAACTCTATCAAAGAGATCACAAAGAAAATTAGAAAATACTTAGACATGAATGAAAACAAAAACACAACATACCAAAACTTATGGGACCCAGAAAAAGCAGTGCTGAGTAGGAAATTTATTGGTATAAACACATTCCAAAAAAAGAAGAAGAAAGATTTTAAATCAACAACCTATCTGTCGAACGGAAGGAACTAGGAAAACAACAAACTAAAACCAGATGGCAGAAAGAAGGAAACAAAGATTGGAGCAGAGATAAACAAAAAAATATAAAAGCAATAGAGAAAATCAACAAAACCAAAAATTGATTCTTTTTTAAGAAATTGAAATAACAAGCTTGTAGCTAAGTGTACTAAGAATTGGTGAAGACTCAAATTACTAAAATTAGAAATGAAAGTGGGGACATTACTACCAATTCTACAGAAGAATTATAAGAACTATGAACAACTGTATGCCAGCAAATAGGATAACCTAGATGAATGTGGACAAACTCCTAGAAACACAAAATCTACCAAGACTAAATAATGAAGAAATAGAAAAATATGAATACCATACAAACCTTTAAGTTGTAAACCAGGAGTGAGATGGGGCGCCAAGTGTCACTGGTAATATTCAGTGTTGGGTTGGAAGGTCCTCATAGATGCAGTAAAACAAGTTAAAAAAAAGAAAACAGAGATCTAAGAATCAGAAAAAATGAAACCACACAATCATTGTTCTTGGATGATGTGATTTTTCACATAGCAAACTTCAAAGAATATATACAAATAAATCTTTAGAATTAGGTAAATTCCCTGGTGGTCCAGTGATTAGGGCTTGTCGCTTTCACTGCAGGGACCCAGATTCTACCTCTGATAGGGGAACTAAGATCCCACAAGCTATGTTCGGTTCAGTTCAGTCGCTCAGTTGTGTCCAACTCTTTGCGACCTCACGGACCGCAGCATACCAGGCCTTCCTGTCCACCACCAACTCCCGGAGTTTCTTCAAACTCATGTCCATTGAGTTGGTGATGTCATCCAACCATCTCATCCTCTGTCGTCCTCTTCTCCTCCTGCCTTCAATCTTTCCCAGCATCAGGATCTTTCCCAATGAGTCAGTTCTTCACATCAGGTGACCAAAGTATTGGAGTTTCAGCTTTAGCATCAGTCCTTCCAATGAATATTCAGGACTGATTTCCTTTAGGATGGACTGGTTGGATCTCCTTGCAGTCCAAGGGACTCTGAAGAGTCTTCTCCAACACCACAGGTCAAAAGCATCAATTCTTCAGCACTCAGCTTTCTTTACAGTCCAACTCTCACATCCATACATGACTACTGGATTTTTCTAGTTTCTGGTTTTCCATAGCTTTGACTCAACAGACCTTTGTTGGCAAAGTAATGTCTCTGCTTTTTAATATGCTGTCTAGGTTGGTCATAACTTTCCTTCCAAGGAGTAAGCGTCTTTTAATTTCATGGCTGCAGTCACCACCTGCAGTGATTTTGGAGCCCCCCAAAAAATAAAGTCTCTCACTGTTTCCCATGAAGTGATGGGACCAGATGCCATGATCTTAGTTTTCTGAATGTTGAGTTTTAAGCCAACTTTTTCACTCTCCTCTTTCACTTTCATCAAGAGGCTCTTTAGTTCTTCTTCACTTTCTGCCATTAGGGTGGTGTCATCTGCATATCTGAGATTATTGTTATTTCTCCCAGCAATCTTGATTCCAGCTTGTGCTTCATCTAGCCCAGTGTTTCTCATGATGTACTCTGCATGTAAGTTAAATAAGCAGGGTGACAATATACAGCTTTGATGTACTCCTTTCCCAATTTGGAACCAACCTGTGGGATGTGGCCAAAAAAAAGTTATTAGAATTAATAAGATACTTTAGTAGATCATTGGATCCATCAGTAAAAAGCAATTGCACATCTACAGTGTAAAAACTAGAAAACAATGAAAAATATGTTTACCTTAACAGTTACAAAGTATTACCTAAAACAAAATTTACAAAAGTTGTGCAAGAGACTCAACAGCTGAAGCTCCAGCTTCGGCCTCTTGAGTTTTCAACCACAATTTCCCCCAGAAGATGACGAGGGGCAACAAGATGGCTCCAGGTGGCCCCTGGGACCTTTTGGACTCTTTGACACCGCAGTCTCCCTGACTGTATGGAGGGTCCCCAGTAAACCATGATGGGAGAATCTGAGAACAGATCCAATTCCTAGCAAAGTCACGGCCACAGGTGTGTCCTCAACTTATAAATTTTCCAGTAGATACTGAATCTCTGGAATGCTTGGGGGAGAGTGATTCCAGGATGATTCTAATGAAGATGAATAGATTCAAATTCTTAAACACTTCATCCCAAAGAAGGGTTCCAACTCTGTCTTCAGGATTGCATGCAATGTGATGAGTAAATCCGAGATGTTGGACTTGATTCCAGGATAGTTCCAATGGAGACCAGAAGATACAACTCCACACAAACTTGAGCTCCAGACTGTCTCTAACTCTAGGTCACATCTCCCCCTCACCCTGCCATTTTTTTTTAATATGCTCTGGATCTTAATTGCAGCATGCAGGATCTTTTTTTTTTTTTTTTTTTGCAGCATATGTGATCTTTACAGAATGTGGGATCTAGTTCCCTGACCAGGAATCAAACCAGGCTCCCTGCATTGGGCTTGGAGTCTTAGCCACTGGACCACCAGGGAAGTCCCTAGATCAATCTTAAAGTCTGGAGTAAATCCATGCTGTAGGACAGGATTCCAGATTTCAGAAATGGTTACAAGAGAGATTAGTAGATCCAACTTCTTACAAAATAGAGATCTGAGGTATGCTGTTTCCTTTAATGGAAGAGCTCAGGGGAGTGTCACAGGCCAGGATGGTTTGCTGTGCAGTCATGAGGATGGACCCCCTTATAAAATGGAGGCTCAGGGTGTGTTCCCAACTCTTAAACCTTCCAGATTGTGTCAGATGTCCCTAATAAGTCCACTGTGGAGGATCTTTCTCAGTGGAGAGGAGTAAGTTGAACTCCTTGGGTCTGTCTTCAATTCAAACATCTCAAATAATTCAGTGCTGAGATTACCAGGCCAGGCCAGGACAGGACAGTTGGCAGCGAAGAATGAATTGAACCCCTTACAAGATTGTGGCCCAAGGCATGTATAGAGGCCAGTTCCTTTGGGAGGCCAGTTCCTCCCCTCTGCCATCTAGTCCTAAACTGACAAATTATTCTTTCACTGTGTTTATCTTAGAAAGCTGATGAAAGTGACTCCTATAGCCTGTTAATGGCTTGGAATAGTCTGATGGTAGGTAATCCCGCCATGGTGGCCACCACGTCGGGACGTGTGGGGCAGCTGGTCAAGGAACTAAGATCCCACATGCTGCACAACCACAAATAATAAATATTTTACATAAGTGGGAGCATACAATATTTGTCCTTTGGTGTCTGATTTGTTTCACTTAGCATAATATTTACAAGATTTATCCATGTTGTAGCATGTATCAAAATTTTATTCGTTTTTAAGTTTGAATAACCTAGACTGTAAAGAATCCGCCTGCAATATGGGAGACTGGGTTCAATCCCTAGGTTAGGAAGATCCTCCGGAGGAGGGTATGGCAACTCAATCCAATATTCTTGCCTGGAAAATCTCCATGGAGAGAGGAGCCTGGCAGGCTACAGTCCATGGGGTCTCAAAAAGTCGGACATGACTGAGCAACTAAGCAGAGCAGAGAGAACATTCTATTAGGGCTTCCCAGGTGGCTCAGTGGTAAAGAACCCGCCTGCCAATGCTGGAGATGGAAGAGATGCAGTTTGATCCCTGGATTGGGAAGATTCCCTGGAGGAGGGCATGGCAACCCACTCCAGTATTCTTGTCTGGAGAATCCCATGGACAGAGGAGCCTGGCGGGCTACAGTCCACGGGGTCGCAAAGAGTGAGACACGACTGAAGCTGCTTAGCACTCATTCAGCACACGACATCCTATTGTACCTACACACCACATACTTTATCCATCAGTTTTTATTTTGTTTATTTATCTCTGGCTGCCCTGGGTCTTCGTTGCTGTGCGCAGGCTTTCTCCAGTTGCAGCAAGTGGGGGCTACTCCCTAGTTGCAATGTGTGGACTTCTCATCGTGGTGGTTTCTCTTGTTGAGGAGCACAGGCTCCAGTGCCCGTGGCCTTCAGTAGTCGTGGTGCACGGGCTTACTCGCCCCGCAGCATTGGGAATCTTCCCAGACCAGGGATCGAACCTGCAATGGCAGGTAGACTCTTAATCACTGGACCACCAGGGAGGTCCTATTCATCCATCAGTTGATGGACGTTTGAATTATTTACACCTTCAGAATATTGTAAATAACTTTGCTGAGAACATTGATGAACAAGTTTTCTCTTTGAGTTCCTACTTTTCAATTCGCTTGGGTATAGACCTAAGATTGGAATTGCTGGATCATATGTTAGTTTTGTTTTACTTTTGAGGAACTGCCAAACTGTCTTCCATAGAAGCTGCACCTTTTGTAATACATTGCCGCTAGTCATGTAATGAAGGTTCCAATTTCTCCACATCTCTGCCAACATTTATTATCTGTCCATTTTATGATAGCCATCCTAGTGGATGTAAAGATTCTTTTATTTTCAATCTACTTTTTAAAGCTATAATAGTCTAGGGAATCCATTTCAACAAAGTTTTCAGATTTATTGTCCAAAAACTTGTACGTTACACAATGCAATGTCTTTAATTCTGTCCTCTTGTTTTATTCATGCTTTTTGTTGTGTGACCAACGTGGTCACATAATGTTGTCAGTTTTGTTGGTCTCAAAGAGCCAGTTTTCTTTTCTTGTTTTTTTAATTGGACGATCCTCTTTCAGTTGTAATATTTTTCCTATGTCATTCAAATTTCTACCTTCTATTTTGTCCTTCATTCTACTTAAGAGTTTTCCAGTTGTTCTTTTTCTTACATCTTGAATTAAAATAAGATTCTTTCTCACTCACTTCCCACAAACACTCCTTCTAGAACCCTGGTTGAAATGAGGCTTTTTGAAATATTGCTTAATAGTACAAAATCCGTATGAGATTTGACAGTACAGCATGGTATTGCCTTGTGGCTTATGTACCATAGATAAGGAATCTATGGAAACTACTATATATAAAATAGATAATAAGTACCTAACATATAGTACAGGGGACTCAATACTCTGTAATGACCTACATGGGATAAGAATCTAAAAAAAGAGTTGGTAGATGTGTCTATATTACAGATTCACTTTGCTGTGTACTTGAAACTAACACAACATTGTAAATCAACTATACGCCAACAAAATTTATAAAAATTTAAAAAGTGATAAAAAATAAAATGATTCCAACTGCAGGAATCTAGTGACCCTAGACAGATTCTCATACATTTGCTAGGATTACTCTTAGGGTAAATATTTAATGCTAACCATGTACCTGGTATTATGTACTCCACAGTGAATAGCCAGTTAAAGTCCATTAAATTAACTCATCCATTTTGAGTTAATTTCTGTACATAGCATCAGGAAAGAATTCAACTTCATTTTTTTGCATGTGGTTATCCAACCTTCTCAGCGCAATTTGTTGAAAAGACTCTTCTTTCCCCATTGAATGGTTTTGGCATTCTTGTTGAAAATTTTTGATCATATATGCAAGGGCTAATTTCTGAGCTTTCTAACCCCTTCCATTGGTCTGTATGTCCTCATTTATGCCAGTACCACATTGTTTTAATTAATACAGTAAATTTTGAAATCAGGAATTGTGAGTCTTTCAACTTAGTTCTTCTTTTAAAGAACGTGTTAGCTATTCTGGGTCCTTGAGATTCCTTATGAATTGTTGTTATTGTTGTTCAGTCTCTCAGTCGTGTCTGACTCTTTGCAACCCCATGACTACAACATGCTTCCCTGTCCTTCACTGTCTCCCAGAGTTTGTGCAAACTTATTCTAATAAATCAATAATGCCATACAACCATCTCATCCTCTGTCGTCCCCTTCTCCTTCTGCCCTCAATCTTTCCCAGCATCACGATCTTTTCCAATGAGTCAGCTCTTCTCATCAGATATCCAAAGTATTGGAGCTTCAGCTTCAGCATTAATCCTTCCAATGAATATTCAGTGTTAATTTCCTTTAGGATGGACTGGTTTGATCTCCTTGCTGTCCAAGGAGATTATGAATTGTAGGATTTTTCTTTTCTATTTCTGCCAAAATCATCACTGGGATTTAAATAGGGATTGCAGTGAATCTGTGGATCACCTTTGGGTAGTATTAACACCTTAACAATATTAAATCTTCCAATTCATGAACACAGATATCTTTTCATTTATTTATGTCTTCTTTAATTTCAGCAATGGTTTGCAGTTTCCAGTGTACAGGTCTTGAAAATCATATTTATTTTAAATGCCATCTAGTGTGCTCGCTTCGGCAGCACATATACTAAATGCCATCTAGTACTTTGGGGTCTCAGACAGTAAAGAATCTGCCTGCAATGCAGGAGACCCAGGTTTGATCCCTGGGTGGGGAAGATCCCCTGGAGAAGGAAATGGATTCCTGGAGAAGGAAATTCTCCAGTATTCTTGACTGGAGAATTCCATGGATAGAAGAGCCTGGCAGGCTACAGTCCTTGGGGTTGAAAAGACTCAGACAGGACTGAGTAACTAACACTTTTCACTTTCAGCCCTCTAGCTGTAGGCTTGAGGATTCTGTCAGTTCTCTAACTGCTATGATGGAGGACATTTGGGGGGCTGTGGAAGCATAACAAAACACTTACCAAGTCTTGTTTTCTCCTAGCTAAAATCTGAGTCCCTTGAAAACAAGGACAGTGACTTCCCCGCCTCTCCCAAGAATGCCAGTCAGTGAACGTACTTACCCACCCAGTAGCCTCAGTGCCTATTTGCACAATGTGTATCCTCCTGCTTAAAATACTTCCAATGCGTTGCTATTAAGATAGCTGTTATTAAGGACTTCGCCAAAGCCCAGTGGTATAGTCCCTGCCAATATCTCCCATCTGAGTAAGAAGACCTGTTCTCTCTGCCTGCTCTCTAGTCATTCTGGCCTTCTTTCATCTTTCTAAAACAATGTTTTCAAACATTTCTAATTGCAGCGTACAGTAAGAAATGTATTTTACAGTGCAACCCAGTTTGTTTTGTAATAAAAAACAGAAGCTTTGTAAAGCATTACTTAGCTTTCCTGCTTATACAAGGCACTCTGATATTTTCTGTTTCTTTTAAAAAGTACCCACTAAATTGATATTATTTTGAAAAACGGCGCTCATAAGCATTCAATTTCTTTGCCTCGGGGCCTTTGAATACACCGTGCTCTGTCTGAAAAGCTTTTCCTGTATCCGCTTTACCTAGGTAAAGTTTATTTATTCTTCAAGGTATGTAATCAAAGAATGCTTCTCTCTTCGGAGTCGACCGCCTGCGCCCGCCTGCATTTAAGTCCTAAAGATCATGATGAATGAGTTAATACATGCAAATAACTCAGAACAGCGAGTGGCAAAATAGTAATGCTTGGTCTCATTATTTCAGAAGGTAATTCTACAGCTGTGCGTGTGATTGTTCACATCTGTCTTTCCACACCTCCCAGACTACAAAAACTCATTAAGTCAGAGACTGTGGTTAATTTTTGTTCATCTTTATAGTCTTCACTTCTCCCTCGCGCTCAGAAATGACGGCTAAGGAAACTGCCGAGAAGGAACAGAAAACTGGGACAGGCTGGGGGCGGGGCCAGCACGCGGCGTCACCGCGGAGCTCCAGAGGCCCCGCCCCGTGGGCGGGGCCATGCCAGCCGGGCCGTCTGTGGTCACGTGGGACTCCGCTGAAGCGGCCGCAGTGGAAGCTGGGCGGAGATGGCGACAGTGAGGAAGGCGCTCCCGCGGAGGCTGGTGGGCTTGGCGACCCTCCGGGCTGTAAGTGCCCCGGCACGCCCAGGGGCGGTCTTGACGACACCGTGAGGGGTGTCAAGGGTCTAGGACTTGGCCCCTAGCGGCTGCTCCCGGAGAGCCAGAGCCTGGGACTTTTCCCTGGTGGTCTAGCGGGTTAAGACTGCGCTGCCGATGGAGGGTGCAGGGGTTTGATCGCTGGTAGGGGAACTGAGATCCCACGGGCAGTTCTGCGCAACCAAAAGATTAAAAAAAAAAAAAAAAAATCAATACCATTTCTCTGAGAGGCGAAGCTGGACGGCTCTTTAGGCCGGAGTTGGGAGGTCTTTGAAGTTTTGGACACTCCACTCTCTGACCCGCCCACACCCCTTCAAAGGCATGGGAAACTAACGCCCAGAGATGGGGAGCGACTCTCCCGGGTCGTGGAGACTTGGAACGCCATCCCAGGCGTCCTGCTTCCCTGGCTAGGGTTCTTCTTGGTGACCCTGGCATCTTTCTCTCTATCATAGAGCTTCAGACTTCTTCAAGTTCCTCCTTAATGAAAGTCATGAATACTCAAGAATACCCTGCCAGCTCGAGTGGAAAAAATCAGGCCATCCCCCTCTGTCCGTCACCATTTCTAGTTCTTGTTGCGTTTGGGGACGCTTGGGGAGCCGTTCCAGCAAGCCGAGCAGGACTTGGATCGCGTGTTGCTGGATGTGATTCCCTTGGAATTGTACTTTGGGCCAGTTCGATCCTGATGTTCCCCCCTTCTCTTCCAAGCTCAGTTAGTGGAGGGAAAGTGTTGGAGACCTAATTGGGTAAAGAGTTGAATACATTGTGTTGGTTAAGGCTCAAGCTGTAATGCCCCAGCGGTTCTGAAGCTACTTTTTAGGTTGAGTGACAAATCTCTAAATTCCAGTAATATTGACCTTTAACATGAAAAAAAAAAAAAAAATCCTCAGGGTTGGTTTGGAGGTTAAGGAAAATGGAACTAAAGCATTTGACATTCTTCTAGCTTTTAGTAAGTGATAGGTCATTTGTTGCCTTAGAGTTTAGAAGGAGTTAAACCTGTGTAATGGTAAAAATTAAATTGTCTTGGCAGTGGGGAAGCGGGTAGGGAGCTCTCAAAAAGCCACTTCAGTGTCTACTAGACCACCCTCCCCTACCAATCGGTCATTACAAATAAATCTGTGCAATCCAACTTGAGAGGTTAAGAAAATTAAATGAGATGGTGAATGTCAGTGTTCTTTGAAAAAATTCCTGTTACAATGAGATGGTAGTGATAGGCATTCCATGGGGTTACTAGCATAGATTTGATGTCAGAACCGGATAGTTAAGTCCAAACTTCCTCACTTCCTAGCTGTGTGATTTGGGGTCTTTCTGAGGTCATTTCTTCCTCTATGGATTTGGGAGAGTGACATATGATAGTCCCGCATCACATAGGGACTAAATGAGGTGCTGATGGCTGTAAGTTGGCACTGGACTTTCGTCAGTATTAGCTGTTGATATATGTACCATAGCTCAGGAGGCTGTGGCTCAGGATTTGTGTGGTTAGAGGGGATTATTTCTATGCGGAACTGTACAAAGGGAATTAAGTAGGTGTTTGACCCAGGCAACTTAGGGTAGCTCAAACTGTAAAAAATCTGCCTGCAATGTGGAAGACCTGGGTTTGATCCCTGGGTCGGGAAAATCACCTGGAGAGCAACCCACTCCACTATTCTTGCCTGGAGAATTCCATGGACAGAGGAGCCTGGTGGGCTGCAGTCCATGGGGTCGCAAAGGGTCGGACACGACTGAACAACTAACACTTAACCCAGGCAAGAGAAAACTGGGGGGACCAGGGTGGCAGAGATAATGTGGCCTAGGGGTTAAGAGTGTGCACTCTAGATCCACACTGCTGGGCTCAGATATGGGCTCAGTAACTAGCTAACCATCTGACCTTGGGAAAATTACTTAATCTTCTTGAACTTCATATCTCTCATAGTAAAATGGCGACTTTTAATAGTTCCTACCTAATAAGGTGTTGAGAGGATGATACGGGTTAATATGTAAAAGGCTCTTTTATGTGCCTAGAAAATAGTAAATGCTTCATAAATGTTGTTTTGTTGTTAGTATATGAAGAGTTCTTATGATGAAGTGTGTTATAGAATCAAGTTGATTCTGTTCTCATAAAAGGAACTTGAAACAAGCTTAACATTCTTTCAACATTTACCAGTTATTTATTGAGTCCCTATTAGGTCTCAGGGACTCAGGGAAATATAACAGTTAATAAAACAGAGTTCCTGCCTCTTGGAGCTTACATTCCTTTGGGATCCTTTTAGGGTAATGTACCAGCAGAGGCTGAACATCCCTACTGGAGGGAGATTCAGTTTGCAAGGACCTTCCAACCTAGTCTGTTGACTTCATGAAATTCAGTGGCTCGTCACCCTAGTCTCTAGGAAGCTTTGCTGGCTAAAACCAAGGCCAGTTTGGACAAGTTAAGTTCCGGCTGATTGATAGCCAGGAATATTTCCTTCCTTAAAGGTTTCAGGAATGGGGATCCTTAGCAGATTGCTAGGGTATTCCCTCATAGCTCATTCAGTAAAGAATCTGCCTGCAATGCAGGAGACCCGGGTTCAATTCCTGGGTCAGGAAGATCCTCTGGAGAAGGAAATGGCAACCCACTCCAGTATTCTTGCCTGAAGAATCCCATGGACTGAGAAGCCAGGCGGGCTACAGTCCATGGGGTCCAAGAGTTCAGACACGACTTAGCGACTAAACCACCACCACCAAGTAGATTGCCAGTACCCCGTCCCCTTCCCTACTGCGGTATGTTTATCCAGGTTAAATCTGGTGAAATGAAATTAATTTAAACAGTAATAAGTAGTACTAAGAACAACAGAGGAAAGGGAGAAAAAAACCTTGTATTACTTGGTGGTGAGGAGGGGAGGATTTTCTATAGAAGACTTTATATAGGGCAGACTTTATACAGAGGAGACTCCAGGCCGTTTTTTTAATATCTTCAATTGCTGAAGGTTTCGTCTCCTCTCAGACTCACTCCCCTTGTCACCACCCACCCTGCGATCATAACAGAACAGAGCCTCTTCCATGCCTGCCAGCCCACAAAGGCCAAGACTGCTGCTCTCCACACTTAGTAATTGTCCTCCTCTGGGGCATCTATGCCCCGGGTGTGTGCGCTAAGTCACTTCAGTCGTGGCCAACTCTGTGCGACCCCATGGACTGTAGCTCACCAGACTCCTCTGTCCATGGGATTCTCCAGGCAAGAATACTGGAGTGGGTTGCCATTTCCTTCTCCAGCAGATTTTCCTGACCTAGGAATCGAACCCACGTCTTTTGGGTCTCCAGCGCTGGCTGGAGGGAGGGTTCAGCACCACCTGGGAAGGTTCCAGTCAAACTGGGCTTTAGGAGAAATCAAACAGTTCTGTTTGGGACTTCTAAGTTTGAGAGGTACAAATAGGTTTGTTTAAAGAACAGTCCAAATGCTCAGCTGTCAGGTGGTTGGAAATGGTCCTGTACGGGGAGCGTGAATCTCTTACTCTGTTCCTAAGCGAACTATTCTTTTTGTTCTTGATTCTAAAACAGGGCAAATACGCATTAAAGGTTGAGAAATATTGCTTCTAGTCTCAGTATCAATGAGAGGATGGATACATTCTTTCTGATTTGTCCCCCTGGAGAACTGTGACACTCTCTTCCTGTTACTTTTTGTTTCCTCTTTTAAACCAAAGGTCAGCACCTCATCTGTGGGTACTTTCCCAAAGCGAGTGAAAATTGTCGAAGTTGGTCCTCGAGACGGACTACAAAATGAAAAGGTAAAGATGGAAATCAACCAAAAGAGTTTTTACAGGTATTGAGAGCTCCATGTCGTGGGTACAGAGCCGTACCGACTTTGGGCCCGTCGGGGAGGCCAGGCGGGCAGCTGCGATTGTTCAGCCCCAGGTGTTGTGAGCCTGGGTCCACCTCAAGGCCCTGTGGGGCGGGGCGGACGGTGCGCGCCGCAGGAGTGTGGCGGAGAGGTGAGGGCGTGCCTGATCCAGCAATGACCCATCAGGGGGTTTGTCCGAAGGAAGGTGTGAAGGTCACATGCAAAGATTTAACTTGGGGATGTCCATTACAACCCTGGTGTAACAGCAGGACGGTTGCAAATAACCAGTGTGTTCAGTATGAGGAAAATTAGATCAAATACATTAATGACTTCATAAAATGGAATACTGTGAAGCTGTTAATGATATAGGAGTATATTAAGTGATATAAGCAGATTATAAAATACTGTGTGTGTGTATATATATAATATATATAAATATACATTAATATATATTAATATACATTTAATCTTATATATAAACAAAAAAGTTTGTGTATGTGTGGAAGCATCTTCCGAGAAAAGGATCTTAGAACAGTGCTGTGTGATAGAACTTTCTATGAAGATGGAAATGTTGTAGACTTGAGCTGTCCCATACAGTAGCCACTAGATACATGTGGCTGTCAAGCACTTGAATTGTGGCTTGTATGGCTGGGGAACTGAATTTTTAAAATGTAGTTTCAGTTAGTTTACATTTAAATAACCACATATGGCTCATGTCTAATGTACTGGACTGCACAGATCTAAAAAGTTACGTATACGGGGTATTAAGAGTGTTATCTCTGGCAGGTGTTAGGGTGGTTTTCTTTTATTTTTGGTGTGTTTTTCTGAAATAATCATGTGTTAATTATTTTTTAATTAAAAAAAAAAACCCTTAAAAAAAATTTTAAAGCATGCTTAGCCTACCTTTAATAGTGAATGTTTGTTGTAAAAGTAAGTTGTAAGCTCTCTGAGGGCAGGATTATGTCTGTTCTGCTCACCACTGTATCTGTAGCTCCTAGCACATTCCTTGGAACAGGGTGAGCTCTCAAAAGTTACTTGTGGAATGGATTAAATTAAAGCAGCGGGAGAGAAATTGGGGATGGAGGCACCTGGTGAGAAGGACTTGGGGGTTTTAGGATTTTGGACCCAATCTTGTGAGTACTAGGCCGCCAGGGGAAGCTTTTGAGCAGGAGAGTGAGATAATGGAGACTGTGTTTTAGAAGGATTCCTGTGTGGGATGAATTGGTAGAGGAAGACCGTGGCGTAATCTACATGGGATAATGATGGAAGATTTGGAAATAGAAATCCACAGAGTCTGGTGAGCAGCTAGACATGGCGTGGGAGGGAAAGGAAGTAGTGGCGCATGGGAGAATGAGACCCTGTGCCAGCTGAGAGACGGAAGGAGGCAGGTGTGGCCCGGTGGAGGCCACATCTCACAGGACCCAGAGAGTTAGTCATCTCTGCCCTTTCAGGCCATGGCTCATTGGTCTCAATTTGGTTTTGATGGGGTCATAAAGTAACAAAGCTTTAGTTTAAAAGCCCATATGACAGGCAAATATTGTTTCCATTGTAAGTATTAACTCCTTTTCAAGTGAGAAACTGCTTCCACTGCAAAATGCTGTCTCTAGAACTGGAAGACAAGCCTGTACTGCACCTATTGGCAGAATTACATGTGAATTCAGGTTAGTGTCTGAAGGTTGAGATAGTGAAGTGGGTGCTGTAGAAAAAGCTTTGAACTGACTGCATTCTGAGACCATTTCATGACTGACTGGGCCAGCCTATCTTTTTCTGGTGTTTTCTCTCTGCATTACAGAATATTGTACCTACTCCAGTGAAAATCAAGCTAATAGACATGCTTTCTGAAGCAGGACTCCCTGTCGTAGAAGCCACCAGCTTCGTATCTCCCAAATGGGTTCCCCAGGTGAGCCCCAGCCTGCAGGCCTATCTCAGATGCATTGGAAGTAAGTGGAAGTCAGGAATGTAGGTTTCCAGGTCTCCGCTTTTGTGAGCTCTCAGCGCTTCACGTAACATGTGCAGCAAAGGAGGGCGACTTGGGAGGAAGACTCGGTCTTGGCTGTGCCCCGCCTTGCCTGGTGAGGCAAGGTGAAGCCGAGGTTCATGGTGACGTCTCTGACTCTAGAAGTCTAGAATCTCTAGGCCCGTCTAGAGATGTGGCTTCTGTGTTTGTCGAAAGGGGAAGACGAGCAACTCCTGCATCACAGAGACAGTCAAGTGGGAAGAAAGATCCTGGTCCAGCTGAGTGTTAGGTGATAGAGAGCTGAGCCCAGGGTTGGGCTTGGAGCATGTTCTCAACGAGTGGCTAGAAGTATCATTGCTGCTGGTGCTGCTCGTGTAGAGTCGACAGTGTTAGCCACATGGAGAAACTGGGGTTCTCACCCGTGCGGAAGCCTTCTGGCTCATCAGCTGTCAAACAAGTAGTGAAAGCTTTGGGGAGACTCAGCTCTACAAAATGCCTCTTTTCTCCAAGGATCCTGGAGAACAGAGCTTTTGTGTTAAAAAGGCTTTCTCTACCCGAGCTCTCTGCTGCCTTGGTGGTGAGTTGGCAATGTCTCCTTTGGCTCCCAGATGGCTGACCATGCTGAAGTCTTGAAAGGCATCCAGAAATTTCCTGGCATCAACTACCCAGTCCTGACCCCAAACTTCAAAGGCTTCCAGGCAGCGGTAAGAGACTCATTTTTGGTTGGGGAGTGCCCCCGAAATGAGTTGGATGGCATGGGCCCCTGTCTTGTCCCTGGGCCTCAGTCTCTGTCCAGGATTCTGTCTGAACGACTTGTCTCCAGCAGTGGTGGGCACCGTCAGACAGACCCGGGGGCAGTCCTGGCCCCGCCACTCTCAGCTCTCTGATTTGACAAGCTGCTAAACCTCTTTGAGCCTCAGGTTCTGCCCATGAAATAAGGTTAATGGTAGGTACTACCATTAACCATTGTGAGGATTTCAGAGGACAGGATGCACATAAATTGCTTAGCAAGAGCCTGGTAGAAGTTGAGTGCTTAATAAGTGTTCACTCTTGTTCCTATAGTCCATCTCTTTAGAGGTAAGCAAGCTGTCCACAAGATTTAGAGGTAGTTGCTAGTATCTACCAACTTTTTTATCATTTCAGATGAGAATTTCTTTGGAGATGTTGATTCTGAATTTAGGCCAAAAGTGACTTCCGGGGTGGTGCCGGCAGCAGCAGTGTTGGTCCTTGGGGGAAGGCCAAGGTTTCTTTGTTATTGGGATATGATTCACTGTATTAATTTCCTACGGCTGCCATTACACAATACCAAAAACTCGTTGAAAGAGGTGAAAGAGAACAGAAATGTTCTCTCTCCCAATCAGCAGGCCGGAAGTCTACACTAGGTGGTGGTAGGTTCCTTCCGAGGGCCCTGAGAGGGCATCTTTCCCTGCCTCTCTGCTAGTTTCCGGTGATGATGAGCAGTCCTCTGTTCCTCAGCCTTTGGGCACATCACTTCAGTATCCACCGCTACCTTTGCCGGCCTTTCCTCTGTCTTCACACGGGCGCCTTCTTATTACAGAGTGGAGACCAGTGTGACTTCATCTTAACTCTGTGCATCTATCTGCAGTGATCGTACTGTCCGACAGGGTCACATTCTGAGGTTCTGGGGGTTGCTGTTGTTCAGTCACCCTGTCGTGTCCGACTCTTTGTGACCCCATGGACTGCAGCACACCAGGCCTCCCTGTCCATCACCATCTCCTGAAGTTTGTCCAAGTTCATGTCCATTGCACCAGTGATGCAGTCCAGCCATCTCATCCTCTGACGCCCTCTTCTCCTTCTGCCCTCAGTCTTTCCCAGCATCAGGGACTTTCCCAATGAGTCCACTGTTCGAATCAAATGACCAAAATCCTGGAGCTTTAGCTTCCGCATCAGTCCTTCCAGTGAATATTCAGGGTTGATCTCCCTTAAGATTGACTGGTTTGATCTCCTTGCTGTTCAAGGGACTTTCAGGAGTCTTCGCCAGCACCACAGTTTGAATGCAGCAATTCTTTGGCGCTCTGTTTTCTTTACAGTTCAGCTCTCACAACTGTACATGACCACTGGGAAGACCATAGCCTTGACTATACGGACCTCTGTTGACAGAATAATGTCTCTGCTTTTGAACACACTGTCTAGGTCTGTCATAGCTTTCCTACCAAGAAACAAGCGTCTTCTGACTTCATGGCTGCAGTCACTATCTGCAGTGATTTTAGAGCCCCAGATGAGGAAACCTGTCACTACTTCCACCTTTCCCCTTCTATTTGCCATGCAGTAATGGGGCTGGATGCCGTGATCTTAATTTTTTTTTTTTAATTTAGTTTTAGGCTGGCTCTTTCACTCTCCTTCATGCTCATCAAGAGGCTCTTTAGTTCCTTTTCGCTTTCTGTCATTAGAGTGGTATCACCCGCATATCTGACGTTATTGATGTTTCTCCCGCCTATCTTAAGACTTTAAGCATGACCTTCCTCGAATGGGAAATGAGTGCAATTGTCCAGTGGTTAACACAATCTTTTAGTACTACCCTTTTTGGGAGTTGGGTTGAGGATTGACCTTTTCCAGGATAGTACTGGCGGTTAGAGGGACACAATTCAACTTACAGTAGTACTCATATATCATAAAATTCACTCTGGGTGGGTCTTCCTTCAAGAGAAAAATGCTGAAAGGAATTCACCTGGCTGTTGGCAGGTTGCTGCCGGAGCCAAGGAAGTGGCCATCTTTGGAGCCGCCTCTGAGCTCTTCACCAAGAAGAACATCAACTGCTCCATAGATGAGAGTTTGCAGCGGTTTGACGAAATCTTGAAGGCAGCTCGGGCAGCCAGTGTCTCTGTGCGGGGGTGAGTCTGGCCACACTGGTGCTGCCTCTCCTTTCCTCAGAGCATTCTGGAACAGGGCCAGCCTCTGACTCCAGCGACCTCCCTCACAGGCTCCTTATCCTGGGTGCAGGGAGCCAGAGCTCCACACCCAGATGTCTTTTCCCAAGTAAACGGGGTCAGAAGAAATCCTGGCAAGTGCTTTCTCCAAACCTGATTTTTTAATCCTTTCATCCCATGAATCTAGCAGGACGAGGTCCTAAACAGGGCTTGTGGAGGTCAGCGTAACCCTGGCTCCACCACCAGCTCGTCACACATCCCCGAGGAATCCCCTCGGCCTCTGAGGTGTCTCCAGCATCACATCTTTAATGGCAGTAGTGCCAGGCATTGTCCAGGTATTACCTGATGGTAGCGTCTCAGTCACCCAGTGCGGAGGGCACTCTCCCCGCTTCCAGACAACGAAACTGAGGCTCCAGAAGGATGAAGAGTCTGCTGTAAGGTCACAACTAACTGCAGCCAGAATGCGCATCCGATCACATCACTGCCCGCTTAAAAGTCTGTCAGTGCAGAGTTTTCAGCCGGTTTACAGGCCCCTACGCAGTTCAGCCCCTGCCACTCTCTGCAGCTTATGTCTCCCCTCTGGCCCCGTTTCCTCTGCACACTGCATTCAGCCAGTGGGAACTTCTTTCCGTTTGTCACATGGGCCAGTTCTCTCCTGCCCCTGGGCCTTTGCACATGCTTTCCGTAGACTCAGAGCACCCTCCTTCTACATCCAACTTGCCAGGGCTCATTCCTGCTCATCTTCAGGTCCTCTCCTGCTACCAGTTTCTGCAAGAGCTTGCTTCTCTTCCCTCAGGTGGAGATGGTGCCCCTCCTCTGGGCTTCCAGAGTCCCCTGGACATACTCTGACATAGCACTTACCCACTTGCTACATTCTCTGCTGCCTCCCGCCTCCCACTGGACTCTGTGCTCTATGAAGGCAGAGCCCACATCTCCGTCAGTCCCTGGTGTGTGCTGTCTCCCAGCTCTGGGCCTAGCACATAGTAGGTGCTCAGAAACTGATGAGCGGATGGATGGATGGGAAAGCAAGGACGTGTCAGGTCTGCCTGACTCCCAAGTCTGTGCTCTTTCCTCAGCATTTCTTTTTTTTTTTTTTTCCCTCAGCATTTCTTTTAGCTTTTCCATGTTCAGCAGTGATTGGAGAGTGAGGAGAATGAAGATGGCAAAATACACTGAGTTGTTTGAGTCTGAAATTATTTATCCAGCAAACATTCTGCCTCTTAATATGCAGCATTGTTTGTTAGACTTTAAAAGATTTTAATGGGGCCTCTGCCTCAGTGGGATGAGGGGGCTCAGAAGCCGTCTACACTCAAGATCCAGACTCCTCACCACAGCTCAACAAGACCCCATGCTCAGGCCTGCTGCCTGCTCTCCAACCCCCTGCTGTGCCTCTCTGCCCCTTGCTCCCCACTCCTCAGTCTTTCTGTCGTTTGTTGTCTGTTTTGAATATACCTACTCTTAAATTGGACTTCCCTGGTGGCTCAGCGGTAAAGAATCTGCCTGACAGTGCAGGAGCTGCAGATTCAATCCCTGGGTCGGGAAGATCCCCTGGAGAAGGAAATGACAACCCACTCCACTATTCTTGCCTGGAGAATCCCATGGACAGAGGAGCCTCATGGGCTACAGTCCATGGGGTCGCAGAGTCAGGCACAACTGAGCGACTAAACAGCGCTTCCATCCTGGGGCCGCTGCCTTGGTTCTTTGCCTGGAACAATCCTCTTCCCCCATCTCAGCTCCAGTGCCGCATCCTCACAGAGGTCTTCCCGGGCCGTCCTCGCTGCTGTCGGCCTCTCTGGGTGCTCCTGCCACACTTGCCTTGTCTCTCCTTCACGGCATATCACTTGCTGAGATTACCTCCTTCCCCTACTAGATCCCTGATTTATCATCTGTCTCCCTCACTTGAAACCTTAGGCTCCGTAGTGGTGGGGACCTTCTCGGCCTTCTGCACTTCTCCAGTGCTTGGCACACCGCGGGCAGCTCAGTAAACACCAGCTGAATAAACGCGTGTACACGCCCCCTGGCAGCTCACCGGAGCCTCGGATCCCTTGGGCCTCAGGCCGGCCCAGCCTTCTTGTGCCCGCTTCGGTGTCATCCACTCTTGGTCCTCTCCTGAGGGGAGCCCCACCCAGGCCCACGTTCTGCTCTCCTCACCCTGTGTGGTCGGCTGGCTGCTCTAGCTTCTCCTTCCCCGCCGCTGGTCTCTGGCTGCCTTTCCTGAGACCCGGACATCATCAACCTCCTCACCCGCAGAACTGTTGGCTTCTTCCCTTCCCTGCGTGGCGCGGCGCTGCCCACTCCTGGCGCTGAGCGGCACTGCCTTTGTTTGGCGCCACCGTCTGGCTCACCAGCATGGAATCGGCCTTTGCCCCTCGGCCTCCTGCCGGCCTCAGGTTTGGGTGGGGCTCACCAGGGCCATGTTCAAACAGCCAGCCTGCCCCAGCCCTGTTAGCCAGAGGGCCCAGGCACGCTGACACCATTCCTTCCTGTTTTCCCACAGGTACGTCTCCTGTGTGCTTGGATGTCCCTACGAAGGGAAGATCTCCCCGGCCAAAGTCGCTGAGGTCTGTGTGTGTGTGTGTGTGTGTGTCCGGCAGGGGAGGGGCGGGTTCACGGGGGTCTCGCTCCCATGCCGGGCCATGAATGTGCAGGTTACTCTCGCCACCCTTTCCTGTGGGTACTGATTTCATTCGTTCCCTCAGCTCCTTCCTTGAGACCCTCTGAGAGCACAGCCCTGCACTCACCCCAGTGGGGGGCCACCTCCTAGCCTGGCAGGGAGTCTCTGGAGCCCCTGCCCTCTACCCCAGAGTGGAAGCCTCTGACTCAGTTTCCAGTGGAAGGTGATGACTGAGGTGAGGATCCTCTGCAGAGGGCTTCCTTCTTGTGCTTGGGGAGACATCCTGGAGTGCTAAGTGAAGTGGGCCTTAGGAAGCATCACTACGAACAAAGCTAGTGGAGGTGATGGAATTCCAGTTGAGCTATTTCAAATCCTTAAAAATGATGCCATGAAAGTGCTGCACTCAATATGTCAGCAAATTTGGGAAAATCAGCTGTGGCCACAGGACTGGAAAAGGTCAGTTTTTATTCCAATCCCAAAGAACGGCAATGCCAAAGAATGTTCAGACTACCACACAATTACGCTCATCTCACATGCTAGTAAAGTAATGCTCAAAATTCTGCAAGCCAGGCTTCAACAGTACATGAACCGTGAACTTCCAGATGTTCAAGCTGGAAGAGGAACCAGAGATCAAATTGGCAACATCTGTTGGATCACTGAAAAAGCTAGAGAGTTCCAGAAAAACACCTACTTCTGTCTTATTGACTACGCCAAAGCCTTTGACTGTGTAGATCACCACAAACTGTGGGAAATTCTTCAAGAGATGGGAATACCAGACCACGTGACCTGCCTCTTGAGAAATCTGTATGCAGGTCAAGAAGCAACAGTTATAACTGGACATGGAACAACAGATTGGTTCCAAATTGGGAAAGGGGTACATCAAGGCTGTATATTGACACCCTGCTTATTTAACTTATATACAGAGTACATCATGCGAAATGCCAGACTGGATGAAGCACAATCTGGAATCAAGATTGCCGGGAAAAATATTAATAACCTCAGATAGGCAGCTGATACCACCTTTATGGCAGAAAGCTAAGATGAACTAAAGAGCCTCTTGATGAAAGTGAAAGAGGGGAGTGAAAAAGTTGGCTTAAAATTCAACATTCAGAAAACTAAGATCATGGCATTCAGTCCCATCACTTCATAGCAAATAGATACGGAAATAGTGAGAGATTTTATTTTTGGGGGCTCCAAAATCACTGCAGATGGTGACTGCAGCCAAGAAATTAAAATATGCTTGCTCCTTGGAAGCAAAGTTATGACCAACCTAGACAGCATATTAAAAAGCATTGACATTACTTTGCTGACAAAAGTCGGTCTAGTCAAAGCTATGGTTTTTCCAGTCGTCATGTATGGATGTGAGAGTTGGACTATAAAGAAAGCTGAGCACCAAAGAATTGATGCTTTCGAACTGTGGTGTTGGAGAAGACTCTTGAGAGTCCCTTGGACTGCAGGGAGATCCAACCAGTCCATCCTAAAGGAAATCGGTCCTGACTATTCATTGGAAGGACTGATGCTGAAGCTGGAATTCCAGTACTTTGGCCATCTGATGCAAAGAACTGACTCAATGGAAAAGACCCTTCTGCTGGGAAAGATTGAAGGCAGGAGGAGAAGGGGACGACCGAGGATGAGATGGTTGGATGGCATCACTGACTCAGTGGACATGAGTTTGAGTAAGCTCAGGGAGTTGGTGATGGACAGGGAAGCCTGGCGTCTTGCAGTCCATAGGGGTCACAGAGTCAGGACACAATTGAGCAACTGAACTGAGAAGAACATAGGATGGGAAATGAGTTCGAGCAGCCCAAGAGCTTGTGTCATCTTGTCCTTAAAGCCACCCTGCAGGAAATTCCTTGGTAAGAGCTCCATGCTCTCAATGCCACGGGCCCAGAGTTCGATCCCTGGTTGGGGAACTAAGATCCTGCATGCAGCACAGAGCGGCCAAAACAAAACAAACAGATCACCCTGTACATCTGGAGTTATTGTTATTCCATTTTACAGTTAAGGAAACTGACCCTGATTGACTTGCCATGCAGGTTGCATGTGGAGAAAGCAGTCTCAGCCCCTGTCTGTTTGCCTCCAAAGACCCCCTGCTCTTCCTACACACCAGCTAGCAGCCAGAAGTGAGCAATGGTTAACAGTAGCCACTCCTTACTGAGAGTGGCCGCTGCAGTCCAGACCTCAGCCTCCTGTTCCCCCAGTCCTCCCCAAAGGCTTGTCCTCATTTTTCAGGAACAGAGATTGCAGCTCAGGAAATTGAGGTCCGCTGCCAAGGTTCCCCAGCCAGTGAGCAGCAAGACTGGGGCATTACTTCAGCATCACGTCACTCCGCCGCCTGCAGCCTTTGTTGCATCCTCTCCCGCCCACTGGTTGCCACGGGCTCCTTGTCACTCTGCCTGCGTGGGCAGTGGAGGAGGGGGCCCACCGTTTCCTTTATCCCCCAGACCATCGTTGAGTATCGAGTATCGTTTCCGTCCTCGGCCCCACCACATCCTTCCTCCCCCTCTCCCCAGAGCAGCGGAGGGCAGCATCTCCTCGTGGAGCAGATCCCGCCCTGGTTCTGCCATGACCTTAGCGGTTTACGGATGGGCTTCTGAATTTTTCATGGCCAGGTCCTTCTCTTATAGAACTAGCACTTCAGACCCCTGACTTCACACATCTTCTTACCAAAGATAGAGCCACATGAAGGGACTCATTCTCCTCATTCCCGCCCGCGGGTCTGACGCCGTGTGTGAAGGTGGTGTGTGAAGGTGGTGAGGGAAGGACCAGCTGGAGTTGGAGACTCTCGGAGGAAAGCCACAGGGGTTAGAGCCTGGGGCCTGCACAGATGGCCAGCGCTGCTCCTCAATGTCTGTCTCCTGATGAGCAGAGTGAGGATTATCAGTCCCACTCCCAGTTAGTTGCAGGGAGTCTCTGGTCCAAGAGGAGCTTGGTGCCTTGGACATGGAGGTGTTCTGCGTAGGCCAGGGACCCCGGCTTGAGGAATCGGGGTTCTCCAAGCCCACTTGTCTCCCCAGGTCACCAAGAAGCTGTACTCCATGGGCTGCTACGAGATCTCCCTGGGGGACACCATCGGCGTGGGCACCCCTGGGGCCATGAAGGACATGCTGTCCGCTGTCCTGCATGAGGTGCCCGTGACAGCCCTGGCCGTCCACTGCCATGACACCTACGGCCAGGCCCTGGCCAACACCTTGACGGCCCTGCAGGTAATCAGGGCATGTCCCCGGATAAAGGCACACATCCGTTTTCCCAAAGGGCAGGGTGGCAGGACAGCTGTGTTTCATTTATTCTTTTAGCAAGCCTTCACTGCGTGCCCACACCTGTGTGCCAGGCCCCAGGCTGGCCACGGTGGACACGGACATGCCTCCCTGCCCTGAAAGTGCCTGCATCTGTCAGGAGAGACAGTGGAGAGTTAGGTGGTAATCCTAATGCACTGTGACAATGCCATGGGGACTGAGGGCGGTCCCCATCCCAGCTGGGGGTGGGGGTGGGCAGAGAGGATTCCCCAGAGAAGGCTTCAGTGCGCCTTGAAGGACTTGAAGCTGAGCAGTTGAAAAAGGGAAGCGGAAAGGTGACCAGGCAGCCTTGTAAACAAGACTAAGGTGGGGTCGGGAGGACTGGGGTGCCCTGGCCCCACCACGGCATACACGGCTGTGAGTGCGCATGCGTGCACCAGTGGCGGGGGTGGGGGGGCAGCAGGCAGAGATCACTCCAGAGAGCACTCTGATGCTCTTTGCCCAGAGACTGGACCATGACCTCAGATTGCGTTCCTCTTGAGGTTAGCTTCTTGTGGGTTGGCCCAGAACAAGGGTCCCATGGCCCAGGAGTCCCTTAGAAAGAAAGTTCTGGGTGTCTGACCACAGGCTGCCTTGCTGGAGGAAGTCTAGTATAGTGTTTAGGTTAGTAGAGCAACCCTGGGCCGCCTTTTTTTTTTTACCCATTTTTATCTCATGTTCTCTCCTTGAGGCTCATGTCTTTAAGCCAGATGCTTCTATGACTTTCTGGGTCTTATTTTCTCAGCGTTGAGGCTTAAGGAGAGAGAAAATGGAACAGTCATCTAGGAAAGCGGGAGCGACTGAGAAGCGACCCTGGGGTCCGAGGCCTGACGTGGGGCGCGGGAGAGGGCAGGACACGAGCACAGCAAAACAGGGGTCTGAGACCTCAGCGGCTGGGAGGGCTTACTGTAGGTGAGCGACCAGGAAGGGCGTCTGAGGAGGCGGCTTTAGGCTGAGGAGAAGTTGAGTCAACCACGAAAGGAAGGAGAAAAGATTCCTGGCAGAGTAAACAGTGTAGCATGAAAGACACACTGTTTTGGGAACCAAAAAGAGGAACAGCTTCTTTCAGTGGGATTTCCATAAACTGAAGCAATGGATAATTTGAGTGGAATTTCAGGCAGTCACTGAGAGGGAGGTTTCCCGGGGCCGGCTTGGTAGGCTCAGACCCCCCCCCCCAGTGACAGCCGTGTTCCACCGTCCTTGTTTCCAGATGGGAGTGAGCGTCGTGGACTCTTCCGTGGCAGGACTGGGAGGCTGTCCCTATGCACAGGGGGCGTCGGGAAACTTGGCCACCGAGGACCTGGTCTACATGCTGACCGGCCTGGGCATTCAGACGGTAAGCCCGCCTGCCCCCTGGTGGTCACAGCCCTGAACTGACCGGAGCGCTGCCTGAAGCCAGAGGACAGCTGCTGGGTTTGTTCTGGGATTTTGTGGTGTTGGTGCAGTTAAGAGGGAAGGGTGCCGAAGAACTCGGGCCTTTCTGTCCTATGATCTGACATAACAGAGTGTGGTCGATGGGGGCTATAAGAAGGCCAGGCCCTTGGCGTGGGTTTGAGACTTCCATCCGAGGCGGCACCAGGGTGCAAGGAAGGAGCCCTGGAAGGGGCAAGGCCACGGCCTGAAATGAGTCAGTTCTCTCTGGACCTTTGTTTCCTCCTCTGGAAAAAATGAGGGTAATAGAATTGCGTGCTCTCTCCACACCCCCCTACCCCCGCACAGGGCTCTGCCAGAGTCAGTGAGGGCCCGCAGTGAGGGCTGGAAGCACTATAGCATCTGTGCTTGGAGATCAGACAGGACTGGGTTTAAAACCTAGTCCTGCCACTCACAGGCTGTGTGAGCTGACAGACTACTTCTGCACTTCGGGCCTAAGAAATAGGAATAAATAACAGCATTTATCTCATAGGATAAGTAAGAAAATGTAGCCCAGAGCTAAGCAAATAGTACACAGCAGTAAATAGGAGCTATTGTTATTAATATAAAGAGGTTTTCGGTGTGGCCTTTTTAGTTGGTGTTCCTACCCCTACTTCTCTGCCTCGTGACCCTGACTTCACACTCAGTGTTTGACCACTGTGGGCCTGGCCTGTGCCAGACCCTGGAGTACCGAACAGAACTACTAGCTCCCTTCCGGGGTGGCGGCACCCCAAACCATGCCCTGAGGGTAGTCAGAGGGGAACCCCACATGCCAGGAGGACAGCACCTCACAGCCATCCAGTGTCCCGCTGTCAGAGGAGCAAGAGCATGGCTGTCGTCACCTTCGCTTTCTCAGCATCATTCTGTCCAATCGGATGTTTCCCTGGGTGTTGAGGGCAGGTTGTGACTTAACTGCATCCTCTGACCTGTTTCTCAAAGGGTGTGAACCTCCAGAAGCTCCTGGAAGCGGGGGCCTTCATCTGTCAAGCCCTGAACAGAAGAACCAACTCCAAAGTGGCTCAGGCTACCTGTAAACTGTGAGCCACTTGCTCCCCGAAGCCCTGGGGATGGTGTGGGAATAGGGACTCCTGTGGATGAATCATGGATGGTCATGTGGAAATGGGAATGCAATCAAACGGAGCAGGTACTTCACTGTGAGCTCTGTACATAGGTCTCTCCTGGAAGGAAGGAGGTGGACAGGAGCTGCCTGGCTTCAGGCCCTCCCTGCCTGACCTGAGTATGAGTGAGAGGTTTGGGCAGCTGGAGTTCTCCTTCCACCTGGACCCAAAGGCCCAGGAGTTGAAAGGGCTCTTGGGAACCCAATTCTATGGCCTGGGTTGATCCTCAAGTCTCATCTCTGGGTGGAACCTGCCAGCTGGCCACTCTCCACAACTTGTTGCTGCCATATTCTTGAGGGCCATCGTTCTGTGACTTTGTAGGGCAAAGGGGCCTGGAGGAATTTTTCCCTCAGCGGGCAGAGGGCATTTGGTGAAGGGGTGAGGGCTGAGCGGCTCTGGTGGCCACCCGCCAACTCCAGCACCTCTGCGAAATCTCCACATTGAACACGATTGTTGAAAACAGATTATGTAATTAAAGGTTTAATGAGAACCATTCCAGTGTTCTCTGGTGCAAATGTGTGTATACATGAGAGGCGGGGCGGGGGCGGGGGCCATCTTTACATTTCCTCTGAGAGGAAAACGCAGGCCTCTGGATTTTCTCCCCGCTTGCCCTCCTGAGAATTGGGGAAATCGGTGGTAATGACTTACTCAGCACCGACCAGGGAACTCTGGAGAGTTGTTGCTGAGGCTGTTGGCTCTGTGACCAGGGCTGTTTGTGGCACAAGGCCCTCTGGGCCAAGGCAGGCGCAGCTCTAGGCGCCCCGGGGACCAGGGGACCAGTCAGCATCCCTGCTGGACTCCAGCAGGCCCAGGGCTCTCCAGGCTGTGGGACCCCATGTGCATTTCTTCCTCTGCCCGGGTTTCCTCATTCAGTATGTGTGTATGTTAATGGCTCAGTCGTATCCAACTCTGCAACCCCACGGACTGCAGGCCACCAGGTTCCTGTCCATGAAAGAATACTTGAGTGGGTTGCCATTTCCTTCTCCAGGGGAATCTTCCCTACCCAGGGATGGAACCGGGGGTCTCCTTTACCATCTGAGCCACCAGGGAAGCGCCTCATTCAGTATGTCACACCTTTATACACACCATTCCTTAGCCCTCCCTTTATTTTAAAGAGAAACAGAACACTATTTTCCAGTCTACTATGGTAGGCAAGGTGCAAACCGTTCCGCGAGGTTGGGGGCCACGGTGTGCGTGAAGGCTGGGCGCAGTTGGCGCTGGAATTCGTGTTCTAGTCTCTCGGCTCCCTCCAGCCCTTTGGCGGGTTTTTTAAACTAGATTTTCCAGAACGGCAGCCTGTGAGAAACCCCGACCCACTCCCTTCCGTCGGCGCCGCCCCTCCTGCCTCTCCGTTCCACGCAGCCATCTACTTCACGCCAGGCTTACTGACAAAAGGTGGGAAACCTGGGGCGAGCGTGGAGCCGCGGTCTTCCGCGCCGCGCTCGGCTGTGGCTCCCGCTGCAGGATGGCTGCCGGGTGCTCCCGATCAGCCGCATCTCCCGGGGCGCAGCGCCTGCTTCCAGGGTTCGGGACCGGCGGTTACGCCAGGTCTCCCGGGCCCCAGGTGCCGACCGCGCGTTCCTCCGCCCACCGCCCCGGCACCGGTCCGTACTGCCCTCTGCGGACTGCCGCGCAAGCGTCCTGGAGCCGCGGCGCCCTTGGTCCACCCGGCACCCCGTACTGCCGGCTCCCTACCGACACGTTTCTTGGGGGCGTGACGGGGGGGCGGGTCCAGGGCGGAGCGTCGGCTCTTAAAGGGACCGGTCACGGAGCACGGAAGGCGGCGCCGTTCGAGACTGCGCGGGGCGCGTGGTGCGGAGCAGGTTTGGGAGGCTGGTGGGGGGTGGGGCCGAGCGGGTTTGCGAGGGGCCGGGTGGTCCGCTGGGAGCGCGGGGGAGTCTCTGGGGTCCGGGCTGCGTTCTGGGCAGAGTTCCGCCTAGGCGGGCTCGCCCCCGCGGCTCCCAGCTCCCGCTGCCTTGGATGGGGCGGCCAGGATTCATTCATTCCCGGCCGGAGGAACTCCTAGTTCTGCCCCCATCCAGCCACCGCCCGAATCCCCTGCCTGAGACTTTAGGGCGCTCGAGTGCTCACGGCCCTGCGCCCCCCTCCCCTCCATTTTACGGATGAGGAAGACTGAGGCAATAGCTGACCGAAGATCACCCCGCGTGTCGGAGGGAGGGCAACCTCACCGGCCTTCCTGCCTCCCTGGGCCCCCCGCCACCATTTTTGGGGGGCCTGCACACTGTTTGGTGCTCGGTGGGGCGGGGGCGGCTTCAATGTTTAGGGCAAAGTCCGGCGGGAACCAGTGGGGGCAGGGGCCGAACTGTTTGGGGAGGGGCGGGACTAGATCCAGATTCTAAACCCACCGTCACTGGCTGTGTGACTTACGCAAATTACTTAACCGCTCTGACCTTAGTATCCTTCTCTGTAAACTGGCAGTAATAACACCTGCCTCTTTAGGACGTTGGAGGAATTCAGGGAGATAATGCAAAAGTGCCCAGTACAGAGCCTGGCGCGCAGCGGGCGTTCAGTCTAGTGGGTTAGGAGCTGTATGAACCCAGAACAGAATTAAGGCTGCTTGGAGGAAGGCGGCTGCGGGCCAGGCTGCCCCAGTGAAAGGCCTCAGTGTCTGGACTTCCTCCCCCGCCAATCCCCCCACCGTCTCTGCCCGCGGAGTTTGTTCAGGGCGGCGGTGCACACCTGGCAGTGAAATCTGGAGCCAAAGCCACGTCTACACCACCCTGTTGAGTACCGCCTAGAATTAGGCGGGATTCTTAGCGCCAGGCCGGGAGTGGCATCCGCACTGGCTGAACCAGCCTGACCGTCCTGGGGGAGGGGCCCACTCCAGGACTACAGTGCTGCAACCCCAGAGCTGGGCTCAGCCCGCCGGGCAGAGGACCCACCCTGAGGCCATCTGCTGTATTTCCTGCCTCTCCCAGCTGACCTTTGTGGGAGAGGGTGCTTACCCCAGGAGGTGTTAGTCACCGAGCCAGGAGCCAGTTTGTACCCAGTGATGGCGGAGGGACTGGGGAGGTCTGGGTCTGAGCAGACAGACCTCCTCCTGGGCTCTTGGGAGTCCAGTGCTGCTTGCCTTGTTTCCTTCTGTCCAGAATTGTCCAGTCCCCAGACGCCTCAGGGAAGCAGTGTGGAGACTCAGGTTCCATCTTCCCAACCCCCGGTCAATTAGGGCTAGAAGTTATGTCGCCTGTGTATGCGTCTCCACTGATACCGTGTGACAAGCCTTTAGAATCACCTCATCTGACCCTTACGTGACCACATACTGGTACAGTTATAAACTCCATGTTATAGAGACAGAAACTAGGGCCAAGAGAGAATTGGTCTCCAAGGCCTAAGGCCAGATGGTGATGCTCTTCGACCTTGGACCAGGGCTGACTCCAGACCCACCCTATTAACTAGGACACACCACCCCTTTGGACACCAGACTCCAGGTTGAAGGAGGCTCTGAGCGGACCACCTCGGCCACTTCTGAGTCTCTGTCCTGAGCCGGGCATAATGGCAGAGAAAGTGCTGGTAACAGGTGGGGCTGGCTACATTGGCAGCCACACTGTCCTGGAGCTGCTGGAGGCGGGCTATTCGCCCATGGTCATTGACAACTTCCATAACGCCATTCGTGGTGAGTGGGGCACGGGGAGGGGGCTGGGGCTCCCGGGGGGACGGAAGGGAAACCCTGGGTTCTACGTCCACCTCCAAGGGGTGTATGCATGGCCAGTCCCTTGGGAACCAGCTCCCCATCACCTCTGATTTTGATGGCCTCTGTATGCCCAACCAGGACGGGGCTCCATGCCTGAGAGCCTGCGGCGGGTTCAAGAGCTGACAGGCCGCTCTGTGGAATTTGAGGAGATGGACATCTTGGACCAGGCAGCTCTACAACGTCTCTTTAAGAAGGTGGGCGCTTGGCAGGAAGGCAAGCAGTGGGCACTGCCAAGGGCCGGGCCTGTGAGCCACATCTGATCCCACCCTGCAGCACAGCTTCATGGCGGTCATCCACTTTGCGGGGCTCAAGGCTGTGGGTGAGTCAGTGCAGAAGCCCCTGGATTATTACAGAGTCAACCTGACGGGAACCATCCAGCTTCTGGAGGTGAGACCTGGGCTGGGGACAGACCCCGGGAGGGCCCCGGGCCAGGCAGGCAGTACCAAACACGGTGGGAGAGCCCAAGCTGGCTCACACATTGGACACGTCTTCAGCTCTCAGCCACAGTCTCCCCTTCTGTAAACGAGAGTTCATGCCTCAGCCCCACCCGCCTTGGGGGAGGCAGGGGCCACTGACGCCTCTCCTCCGCGGGCAGATCATGAGGGCCCATGGGGTGAAGAACCTGGTATTCAGCAGCTCGGCCACCGTGTACGGGAACCCCCAATACCTGCCCCTGGACGAGGCCCACCCCACAGGTGGCTGTACCAACCCCTATGGCAAGTCCAAGTTCTTCATTGAGGAAATGATCCGGGACCTGTGCCAGGCCGACAAGGTAAGGGCCCCTTCTGCCTCAGCCTGGGCCCCGCTCTCGGGCCCCTCACAGCCTGCCCCGAGCCTAGGATGGGGTCCTGAGCCACCCTCCCCGAGGCCAAAGCTGGGGCTCAGGAAGCGGCGGTGACTTCAGGCCTTTCAGGACAAAGAATCAGCAAAGGGGGGGGGGGGGGGGGGCCGGGGGCAGCGGCTCTGGATTCAGGTGGGACATACAGCTTGCACCTCAATCTCCTCTGTCTGACCTGCATCCCACAGGCCTGGAATGCAGTGCTGCTGCGGTATTTCAACCCCATAGGCGCCCATGCCTCAGGCAGAATCGGCGAGGACCCGCAGGGCATCCCCAATAACCTCATGCCCTACGTCTCCCAGGTAAGGGAGAAGGGAAAGGGGGTCGGCTGCACGGGTGAGGGTCTGGGAAGAGCTAAGCTGACCTCCACCCCAGGTGGCAATTGGGCGGCGGGAGGAACTGAATGTCTTCGGCAACGACTACGACACGGAGGATGGCACAGGTGAGCCCAGGAGCCACGAGGGAGGCTGGGGCGGGACAGAGACAGTAACGGGCCCCTCCCCGCAACCGCGTCCTCCTCCGTAGGCGTCCGGGATTACATCCACGTCGTGGATCTGGCCAAGGGCCACATTGCAGCCTTGAAGAAGCTGAAGGAGCAGTGTGGCTGCCGGGTAGGGGGAGAAGGGAGAAGTGGGGGAGACAGAGACAGAGGCCGGGATCAGTGGGGCCCAGAGGGGAAGTCGGTCCACCCCCACCACAATCTCTGCCCTCCTTTCCTGGGCAGATCTACAACCTGGGCACGGGCACAGGCTATTCGGTGCTACAGATGGTCCAGGCCATGGAGAAGGCCTCCGGGAAGAAGGTAGGCTGGCAGCCACCCTGCCCCACCCAGCCCCTCGCACTGACATACCTGATGGGCACCCGAGTTCCGCTGTCTACTCAAGCCTGCCTGAGACCTCGATGCCTGAGAGCAAGACCCTGCTCCACACCTCCATTTCTGGAGAGCTGGTCAGCAACTTGGTGGGTGATGCCAGGGCTGGTTCAGCTTGACTACAACCACCCCCTCTCCTGCAGATCCCATACAAGGTGGTGGCCCGGCGTGAAGGTGACGTGGCTGCCTGTTATGCCAACCCCAGCCTGGCCCTCAAGGAGCTGGGCTGGTCAGCAGCCCTAGGGCTGGACAGGATGTGTGAGTGCTCGCCCGAACCCCTACCCTGGGTGCTTGCCTGACCGCTGGGAGAGACTCGGGGACCAGGAAAGGGCTACTGGGGTCCGGGCTGGCCCATCCTGGGCTACCCAAGATGCTGTGGGCCCTGCATTCAGTGTGGCCCCTGAGCATGGACCTCATTCCGTTCCAGGTGAAGATCTATGGCGCTGGCAGAAGCAGAATCCTTCAGGCTTTGGCTCGCAGGCCTGAGACCCTGGCCTCCCAGGGACCAGAAAAGGGAGAGAAACAACTGCCTGCTCTCCAGCCTCTGGCAGGAACCCAGGGGCCCCAGAGGCTCTGCTACCTCGGACCCCAGCTGGGCCCACTGAGCCCACCAGGCCCGAGGCCAGGGTCTCCAGTGACCGGGTGTCAGGGGTCTGTGTGCCACAGGGGCCAGGAACCCATGCAGACCACCAAGGCTGAGTGGTGTCAGCAGGGCCTGAAGACACACACAAGCCCCTCCTCCCAGGCACTAATTTATACGGCTATGAAGGAGCATCCCAGAGTATTTAAAATAAACAATTTTCCTACACTGGAACAGATACTTGCACATGGTCACACTCTACCCCTTGGATAGAATCGCCCAGGCCTGAGAGTTGAAGCAATTTCTTTAATTTTATCGGAATCCAGGACACAACAAGAAAAACACCCAAAACTACATGGAGACAGAAGACGAGACACAAGACTCCTCCCCAGCTCCCCCAAGACCTAGCGTGGGGACAACGTGGGGTGAAGTGGCTGGGGGAGACCTTGAGCCCCAGTCCAGCCCGGCAGGCTCCAGGCCCGCGGGAGGCGGAGGGTAATGGGGAGGCAGGGCCCAGCCCCCACATCAAAACGGCTGAGGGGAGGCCCCCTCGAAAGACTTGGCCCCGTCACCCACACTCCTGCGCAGAGGCAGGGAGCCCACAGCGGCCAGGGGTCGGGCCATGGACACATTCATGATTGAGAAGCAGCTGGAGTGGAGGCAGGAGACACACGATTATCTGGGCAGAATCAGTTGGGGGAGGTGGGAGGAGGTGGGGCCTGGGAGGGCCCCATGGGCCAAACCCTGAGGTCACCGGAGGGGGCCCAAAGCGGGGCTAGTGAGTGAGGTCCTGAGTGAGTGGGTCAGCGGCTGGGCCCCTTTCTCCCGCTGCCTACAGCCCCTCCAATACTGCTGCCAGGGGGGTAGCCCCCACCTCCAGGGAAATGGGATAAGAAAGCAGCCCACCACCCCCTGCAGCAGACAGGGGGCTGAAGCCAGGAAGGAGGGCCTGGCCAGGCTTTGGCCTGTCTGCCCCAGAGGCCTGTGGGAAGAGGGGATGGGTCCAGGAAGGTGAGAAAGGGGCTCGACCGGCTCAGATCCAAGATGGTGCCACGCGTGCCAAGTACCCCCCGTAAGTGGGGGGACTGTGCTGGGGGACAGCAACTCTGGTTAGACAGGAGGCAGCAGCTTCTCAAGAAACTCCTTCACAGCTGCCATCTCCTGGGGGTGAGGAGGACTGTGAGATGCGCCTGGCTGGAGGGAGGAGGGCGGGGAAAGGAAGGAGCCCCTCCACACTGACCTGGGGACAGGAGCTGTGCATGACACCTGGGTACGTCTTGAACTGGACCCTGGCAGGTGTGACAACAGACCGCAGCTTCTCGGCTGTCAGGGCCCCAAACCGTACGGGAACCATGGGGTCCAGCTCCCCATGACACTGAAGGATAGTCAGGTCCTTGGCACTGCCGTTGGCTGCCTATGGGCCGAACCGGACTTAAGAGGGCAAAGCCTGGGGCTTGGGCATGATCCCCCCAGCCCCGAGGAGACAGAGGGCAGGAGCAGGGTCCTGGAGACGCTCACCTGGGGGAAGGCCCGATGCAGAGGCAGCCAACAGCTCAATGCCACAATGCCAGCCAGAGGGTGGGGGCAGGTGAGCGCTGTGTAGAGGGACAGAGCTCCACCCTGGGGAAAGCAGAGAATGAGGGGTCACGAGGGCACAGCTCAGCACCCATTACCCACCCACCCCTCTCCCCTCACCTGTGAAAAGCCTCCCAGGACGATCCGATTGGCAGGGATCCCGTTCTTCATCTCATGCTCAATCAAGGCCTTGACTGGGGGGAGGGGGCATAACCGGGTGGGGGGAAAGCTGCTGGAGGGACTCCAGGAAGGGAGCCAGACAAGAGGTTCTGCCCAGCACTTTCCTGGGGGGCCGAGGGGGACAGGGAGGATGCCGAGGAGGGGCTGGGGCCTTACTGTTCTCTGCTGCTTTCTTGATGCCAGCCTCGTCCTCTGGCGCATCTGGACTCAGCCCCATCAGGTCAAACCTGGAGGAGTAGAGGCGTTGGCAGCCACTGGGAGGCCTGGGCTGGCCCCGGGGCAGCTCCCTCGGCTCCTGTTCCCCTCCCCAGGCTCACCAGGAGGGCATCACCATCTTCATGTTGAGTGTCACAGGGATCCGAGGCCTGCGAAGGGACAGCAAGGAGGACCGTCATGTGCAGAAGGGATGAGGCAGCCACAGCAGACAGCCTGAGAGGGGGCAGGGCAGCCCCTGGGGAACCTCCCAGCGGGCAGGGCCTGTGTTTAAGGTGTTGCCAGGCAACCTGCCACGTGGGGCTGGAGGCTGTGGTTGGGGCATCGGCAGTGGTGATAGAGAAGCAGAGCCCAGCACTCGGTGTGAAGGGGTTCCAGCTCAGTGGGTGAGTATTTGGGGAAGGGGGGACATGGGGGATCCTGGTCCTAGGAGTCTTGGGTCTAGGAGGCCTTGGGCTGGGGGCTGGGGCTGAACCCCCCATTCCCAGGGGGTTCCACAGGAATGAAGGCTGAAAAGGGCCCTTTGGACCACTCTGGGCCTCAAGCCCCAGCATGCAGCTGGTAGCAGAGAAGAGGCCTGGGACCACAGGACCACCCCCCTTCCTTAGTCCCTGCTTTGCTGGGGTGACACTCACGCATGGGGACAGATGTACTTGACGTGAGGGAGCCGGATGGTGGAGAGGGCGTCAGCCCAGCTGTGCCTGTAGGAGGGAAGGGAGAAAAGGCGCCGATGTGGAGAGGGAAGGAGGAGGGTGCGGGCCTCCCCGGAAACACCCCCTCCCCAGCTCACTCACCCTGTGTCTCCAAGTCCATGTAAAAAGATAACCTGGAAGAGGGTCGGAGATGGGGAAGAGGGCAGTCATCATCCTGCCATCGCTCTCTGTCCTCCAGCTTCTGGTCACCCCTCCCTCACCCCCGAGGACCTGGGGGCAGGGGGTCCTGAGGGAGCAGCCCCCTGCCTCCTGGCTGCAGGGCCGCCCCCCCTCATCACTGCCACCTCCATCCTCCCCACACCCACTCCAGTCAGCTCCCCAGGCGGCCTGGGGGCTGCGTGGGGTAGGAGAGGCCCCTTACCGCAGCTGTTTCCCGCTCAGCTCCAGACACGGTGGCAGCGTCAGTGAGCAGGGGCACAGACATGGTGTTACCACACATACACTGCAGGGCTCCACGGCTGGGGCCTGTGTAAATGCCGGGCAGTGGTCAAGGGCAAGGCCAGGCAGGGTAGAGCATCCTGACCCAGCAGAAGAAACACACACCCGGGCCATGAGCCCCTCAGTCCCCCTAGGTTCTATCTCCTGGGCACAAAGGGAAGGCAGGCCACACAGTCCTGGGGCTGAGTGGGGAGGAAGTGTGCCTTTGTGTCAGGGCAGAACAGCAGAGGCAGCCACCCTGGCAGCCCTAGGTCTGGCCCCCCACACAGCCTCAGCTTGGGCTGGAGGTGGGCAGAGGCTGGGCTCAGGAGCCTTGGTGGGAGGGGAGCCAGGGGCTCCCTGCAGCCTTCTCCCCACCCGACAGCCCTCAGCAGGTGACTGCCTCCTCTCCCTGCTCTACAGTCACCTCCCTTCTCTAGAGCCCTTGATCCCCTCCTCCCAGCCCTACTGGAAAATGAAGGGGAGAAAAATGCCAGGGAAAGAGGCTTCAGGCCCCTACCCTCAACCCCACACAATTTTGTCCAACTCCCCTCCCATCCAGTCCTCCTCAACCATTCTGAGAGCCCCTCGGGCTGCCCGTGTCCGCAGGAGGCACACAAACTCTGATCCACCACCCACCCCCTTAATGACGCCCTCCACGCGCCCCCACACCGTCCCCCTCCCCGAAAGAGGCTACCTGCTGCTGCCCACCACTCCCAAACAGGTCTCCCCACAGCTCGACCACGCTCCGGGATGCCCAAACACACAAAAGAATGTCAAGCTGGCGGGCTCCTCCCCATCCTTAGCATCCTCCAAACTCCCCGGAAGCTTCTGCTACCGGAGCCTAAGTGCCTACCCTTCCTGGCTGTGTCCACCCCTCCCACCCTACCAAAGGGCTTCCACCTTCCCCCTCGGACTCCGAGTGTCCCTCTTCACAGGAGGATCCCTCCTCACCTCTGACCCCGGGTTCCCTCTTCCCACACAGGAATTCATCTTTTGCCCCAAGCTGGGATTCCCTTCCTTCCCCCACTGAGCAACTTCCACCTCTCACCCTAGGTCCTTCCTCTCAGAGTGGTGCCTTCCCTCCCCCCAACCCCCGCGACCTGGGGTCTTCCTCCCCACAGTAAAAACTTCCACCCTGATTCAGGGTCTCCCACTCCCCACAATGGGAACTTCTGTTCTGACAGAGGGTCGCCAGCCTCACAGTGACATTTTGTATCCTGATCCCGGACCCGCTTCTGCCCACACAGGGGCGTTCCACTTTTAACCCTGGAGAGCGCCCCCCCACCCTGCCCCACAGTTGGATCCTCCAACTTCCGACCCTGAAGCCCCTCTCATCATACCCGGACCCCACCTTCTTCCCCGTCTCTACCCCGAAACTCCCCAAGACCGGCCGGCGCCTCTTCGCACCTCACTCCCCACCCCCATCCCTCACAATTGCGGTTGCCCCTCCTCTCTCGCCAAGACCCTCGTGGTGAAGCCGAGGACACCCCAGTGCCCTTTCCTCGCCTGCTGGCCCCAGATCAGGGTACCTCCACTCCCTGGGGGGTTTCAAGACCTCTCGGGCGATTTTCTCCTCTTTCTCCAGCACAGACACACACACTCTTCCCCCCCCTCGGCCGCCCCCGCCGGAACTTCCGTTCGAGTCGCGGGAACCCAGCCATCGCGCTGCCGGAAGTAGCTTGGCCAGCGCTACGGAACCCGGAAGTGGGCGTCAGGGTTTCCTCGGATGAGGGCTGCCATGTTGGGTACGGTGGGACGACTCTCCGTGATTAGGCCACGGAGTTTCCTCAGGGTCTAGACGACGCACTCGTGATTCCCACTTGCTACCACCACATGCGTCGGTCTCCTAAAGGAAACCTTCTTGAAGGAAAGGCAGTCTTCCTGAGGCTAAAGGCATTCTCAAGCGTCGTTTCCCACCTTCCCATCCATTATGGTCTTGGGGCACTCACCTCTGGTCCTATCCCAGGATCATGGAATCATACACTCCAGCTGACAAGACCCTTTGAGACTGTCTGGTCTTCCGGTCTTACTTTTAAAGATAAGGAAACAGGCTCAGGGGAGGGAAGTAAACAGCAATCTCAGGATTACTCTAATGCTGCCTCTGCATCTGCTTCCTCAGCTATAAAATGGCGGTAATAATCACCCTGCTTGCTTCACAGCTTTGCTGTTAAGGCTCAAATGAGGTCGTGTGGCAATGCTTTACACAGCATAAAATCCCAGTGTGAGGACTTAATGACTCTAAAAAGGACCCTGGGAAAAAAGAACACTGGCATCAGCAATGTCCGGACCACTGGTCAGGAATCGGAAGTGTTCTCTTAGCTCTGCCCTCGGCAAGCTATGGCATGCAGACAGTGCCCAAAATACTGGCGTCGGTGAGCTCCAGTTGTTAACGAATAGGGTTTCAGTTGGGGACCACCGAGGTCACTCTTTGCTCCTTGTTGCACTGGTAAGATGGAGCAGGACTCAGGGCCCACATAAAGGCTGGAAGGGGAGGCAAGCTGATTTGAAGGACCACATCCCTGACGGAGCCTGTGGACATCCGCACACAGGAAATGAGTCAGCCCTCAGCAGCTCAGGACTCACTTGCCTAGTGTAACCTACGCTGGTTTTTCTTTGAACTGAAAGAAAACAGTATCTGGAAGCTCAGCAAAGCACTTATTCCCAAGTTAAGAGGGGCTTTGGTCTTAAGCACTCAGCAGGTCAGAGATGGCCCTGAACAGGAAAACTTTGGGTCCAGAGGTCCACAGCAGGCCAAGGACCCAGGACTGGAAGGGGAGTGAGTGGATGAAGACAACACAGCCGCCCCTTCTCCAACTCCTGGTAGGGTCTGCTTGTGGAAAAATAAACAATTCTTCCTGCATCCCAATCACTTGAGACACTGTGGCAATCAGAGCAAACTCTTCAACTGCTATTGCTGCTAAGTCACTTCAGTCGTGTAAAGGGAAGCTCAAATTCAGAGGCCTTGCCCCAGAGGCTACCTATGAATAGTGCTTTAATCAGTGGGATTAATGAAGGGCTAGTCTGCTCTAACATTTCTAACTTTATTTTCCCCCTACTCCAAATTAAACATAGCCATTCTTTTTTATCTCCAAATGACCCAAGTGACATAGAGAGCCTGTGGTAGACTGAGTACTACCCTCAGTGCATCAAGAATGTTTGCATTCTGGTTGATTTCAGACTGCATATTTAGAAATTCTGAGGCGTGACAGGCTTGGTGGTGGCAGACTTTCCCCAGGACAGGCTGGAGAAACAGGCTAACAACTGTGTGGGCCAATTCAGAGGAATTTTCTCAAGAGGATCAAATTCAACACTAATTCCCATTATCAAGTGTTTCTATTTTCTGCAAGGGAGAAAATACTATTTCAAATCTCTTTTAAGATACTTAAGTCCAACTGCTGTACTGACTTTCAAAACTTAAGTCCAAAGTCTTGGGTCCACCTTCAGACCATATCTCCTGCTCACTTAATTTCCTCACCATCATTTCTTCTGATGAGCTCGAGAATCTGTTCTCCCTTATTTTTGTAAACTTCACCCCACAAGTTACTTCCTTACGTGAGAAATGAAATGTAAGGGTTTTAACCTCAGCTTCTTTACAAAATGTGGGTTAGTGGGTGTAGGAGTGTTTTTACCCTACTATACAGAACACGGCCTGACCTTTCCTGGAGACACTAATCTAGTGTTGATACAATTGTGGCACTTATGATCTACCTAGTCCAAAATCACAACAGATTTCAAAATTTCATACAGTTCTCAACACAGGTTTCATAATTACTACCAAGAACACAAAAGAACATACAAACATTAAGTCTGGCAAGGATTTATTAGGAAGCTGATTAGTCACAGTGAATAAAAAGCCATGAACAGAAGAACTGAGATCTCCAAATTCTGCCATTGGGCTTACACCACTAGTTAAAAGCTGACAAACATTAAGGATGTCCCAAAGAGAAGCATATCAAAGTCCCAATCTTACCCCGACCAGGATACCCACAAACACAGCAACAATGCTCTCCTCAGACTGCTTACCTGGGCAACAGGAAAAAAAGACCCTCTCAAGCTATTAAGCAACATCAGATTTCTGCTCTTCAAGCTATAACATGGGACACTGGTGCATGACAGACAACTCCAAGCTGGGCAACTTGACAAGAATGTTGAAAGATGACAGGGAGAAGGAGCAAGCAGGGACAAGTATTTCTAGCTGGAGACCCTCCTGATGGTTAATACAAACACAATGCTGAGGCTTCAGAAAGTTTACTGCAGCCCAGGAATAGTTTCCATTTTAAAAACAAGTCACACAATAATCCTGCCACAAAGCAACAAGACACTTGGGATCCCATGGCCACATAAACTGGGAAGGCAGGCATTATCCACGGCTGCCAGGTACTGACCAGCCCAAGACCCAATTTCTGTAGGGTCCTAGAGAACCACGATTGTCCCTTGGCACCCACACAACCCTTCCTGGGGTGTGGGGTCTTCCATAGGCCAGGTTTCTGCAGCAAGCCCCAAAGACAGCTTGGCAGAGGCTGTGGCAGCCAACTCTCTTTGGAGCCCCATCTCTCTTTGTCCTTCCCAACAGGATGTCATACTTCTTCACCAACACAACACCTCTGTGGGAGTCTTGGCCAGCCCTTAGGAAATAAAGTGTGTCTGTGGGGTAACCTGATGGACCTTGTGGTCAGCTGGGTTGGCTGATGCTTCATAATTGCAGATGGTCACCTCATGTCGGCGAAGCTGCAAGAAAATTAAGAGGCTGGGTCAGCTGGCCACTTCCCAGACCACACACTGGAGTAGTCCTTATTCAGGTTCATTTCTAGACACCATCCTCTAATTTCTTCCCCATTCTGATGCTTTTTATCCTGAGAAGCCTGCACTGTGTGCTCAGTTGCATCTGACTCTTTGCGACCCTATGGACTGTATCATCCCACCAGGCTCCTCTGTCCATGGGATTTCCCAGGCAAGAATACTGGAGTGGGTTGCCATTTCCTCCTCCAGGGGATCTTCCCGACTCAAGGACTGAACTCATGTCTCCTGAAGCTCCTACTTTGGCAGGTGGATTCTTTACCACTGAGCCACCTGGGAAGCCCGTGAGAAGCCTGGATAAGATCAAATCAATGATTCACCCTGTAACTTAGAAGATTCATTTCTCCACTATAATGGAGGCACCATGAGAAGAACTTGTCTATCTTGTTTATCACCCTATCTCTGGTGCCTGGAACAAGAAAAGTTATTAACAATGTTAGGTCAAAGAAAGAATTTTAAGGTGAAAAACCAAATTGATATCAACTGTATTATTTCAACCCTCTTAAAATTCCTATAGCCTGTCAAATGACATAGTTTACAGTGATGAAACCATGAAATATTATAGAGACTCAAAGTAATCAATGTCTCAATTGCTCTTTTTCCTTTCCTTCAAGTGCCTACTAACACAGCCTATAGCTACAAATGTGCACATCATGGAAGGGCAAAAACATTTCCAACCCCGTCTTACCTCAGTCCATTCCCCTCTCAGGCCAATATAAAAGACCTTTGTGGTATCGGCTCCAAAGTTTTTTGAAATATGAATTGAGAGATGATAGACATTTGAAAAACGAGAAATTCTAGAGGATGAAGAAATAGAGAGAGAAGACAACAATTAGAAATCAATGAGCCTGCTCGCCACCATGTTAAAAATGTCAATTCCAGCTCCATCTTGTGGTAAAACCCAGGCAAATGTCAGAGAATAATCTTGGGGTCTTAACGTTTCATTCTCCTCTGGACAAGCAATTTTACAGTGAACATTTACTGAAATCGGCCAGATCTTGTCCAAGGCAATAGGGACGAAAAATAATACTGCCCCCAGTGCGGCTACACAGGGATTTGAAAGCAAGCTCAAAAAAGAGAGAAATCAGTGAAGAGATATGTGGTCACATGTAACTTGGCTGCTATAAGCCCACTATGCGAAGAGCAATTCTGGAAACATCTTTCCTAAGACCCCGCTAGGAGCTCATTCAGATCTGTCTATTGATTCCAGGTTAACAAGTCTATGGCTTGCACTGAAACTCTGCCAAAATGTGACCAAGCCTAGGATCAGGATTCTCCACTGTTTTAACTTGTTTCTGATGCTAAGACAGCAGGAGACCAGCCAAAACCAAGTTGCAAGCCTAGTAAGCGCTAATGCACAGATGCTCACTGCAAACAAGGGAGTGCCTGCTATTCTCAGGAGAAGCCAGAGAGTGGAAGAGAGGCCCAGTGCTTACTTCGTAGCATACTCTAATTCCCCTGTAAGATCCCGGTTCAGACTAAAGGTCTGATCTGGCTCCCTGTCTGTATCATCAAAGGACATCTGTGGAATGTTCTTGTACCTGAGAAAGGAAAGGGGAGAAAAGTCAGAAATGTGCACTATCACATTTTTCAGGTTCTCTAAACTTCCTACTGACTCCCCTCAGTTCTATCAAAAGGAGATAAAATTTTGGAAATGACATTTTACTGGCATTTATATACAAGTATCTTTAACCCAGCAAGAAAAGAGCTGAGAACTGCAACACAAGCCAATAACATCTTTGAGTGGGTTAGGATCACATGAGAAGCAAAACACAAAGAGACAGCTCAAACTGGTCACAGGCAGCAAATGCATGGAGAAAATAAGCAACTCAGCACATTCGGACCAAGCTGAGGACGTTAAATAAAACAGCTTACTCATGGGGAAAAAATACTTTGGCAGAAACATATTAAATACAGCTAAGAGATAAGATCAGGTAACCCAACATTCACTCTTTTCTCTCTGTCCAAAATTATCCTATATACCAAGTCACTTTACAATTCTTAAAAAAATACAACCAGGGGATTTCCATTCTGAAAAGGGTATACAAGGCCATCAACTCACAATGGGCTTTGGAAAGTCAAGTAAAACTGCTGAGGAAAAAAAAATTTTTTTCAAAGACATATCTAAGAAAGAACAGTCTCCTCTATAACTCACAAATTCTAAAAGACTGAGCCATACACTCCAGTCTCTATACAGTGTTTTATTAACACACCCACACGGGATGGGTCTAGATAGCAGCTACAGCAAAACGCATGTAATATAAGAAAGCAAATGTTTGCTTCGAAGTGTTTCTAAGAATGATGCACAGCATAGTACTACTACCAACAGTAAGCATTTATGAGCAGCATTATGGGAGGCAGTGCTCTGAAGCCAGACTTCCTAAGTTTAAAGCCTGAGTCACTGACCAGCTGTGTAATTTTGGGCAAGTGATTTAACCTCTCTCTTAGATCCTCACCTGTAAAACGGGAATAGTGATAGTACATATCCCATACAGCTGATGTGGATGTTAAACTGAACCAATTCTAAGAGACACACTTGTTAAAAATTTTTACTACTGAAAATTTCAAACATACACAAAAATAAGAGAAAAATATAATGAATCTCCATATACTTATTACCAAGCTTCAATAACCAACATTATGCCAATTTTGCCTATCACCCCCATTTTGTTTGTGCTTGATCCTTTTTTTTGGGGGGGAGGGGTAAACTGTCAGATGACTGTTTTTTGGTGGGGCTTTTTTGTTATTGTTGTTTTTTCCAACTTATTTATTTTTGGCTTCACTAAGTGGCATGTGGGATCTTGGTTCCCTGACCAGGGATCGAACGCATGCTCCATGCAGTGGAAGCACCGATTCTTAACCACTCCACCACCAAGAAAATCCCTATGTTTGATATTTTAAAGCAATCCCAAACATATCATTTCACTCATAAATATTTTTGTATATATCTTTATAGAGTAAGGACTTCTTAAAAAACCTATGATACTATTTTACAATTAACAATTTAACAATTAGCAATAATTCTTTAATATCATCTAACAACTAGTCTGTGTTCAAATTTCACTGATTTAAGCCTCAATTTAACTTTCCTAGATGTGTCACTGACATGTCATAGTTGAACAGATGCTACGTATTTCTTTATCATTGGTTCACAAAATAATGGTGCATTTTATAATCAATGATATCTTAGATTTAATAAAGTACAAAGTGCTTAGAATGGAGGGCTATGTAAGTATTTGCACCTCGGGTGCAAATCTGGGGACATACTAGGGAATTCCCTGGTGGTCCAGTGGTTAGGATTCTGCACTTTCACTGCTGAAGGCCTGGGTTCAATCTAAGATTCCACAAGCTGTGCAATGGAGCCCCCAAAATACCCCCCCACACACACACCAGAAACAAAACCGGGCACATACTACCTTCCAGATTTCTTCTAAGCTCTTTATATGTTACAGCTCATTTCTCCACAATCTTAAGAGGTTCAGACTATTATTACCGTTTTACATATGAAAAAATCGAGATATAGAAAAGTATACTGCCCAAAGACAAGCAGCTAGCAAGTGGTACAGCCAGAATCTGAACTCCAGTTTATTCCAGAGTCCACGCTTAACCAGAATGCAGCACGGATGTCTAGTCTTGTCCAGCCAATCCATCTCCCAAGTAAATGAGTCTCAAAAAGCATCAACTCAAACCTACTTCATTTCCTTAAAATCATTAAATATGTGGGTTTGTTTTCCAATTCATGTTTCTAACATTCAAAAATGAGGTCCATTTCTTAAATCTTTCACTTAAATTGATCGAGTTTTCAGAAGAACTTTTTATGTAAAGTTCTTCTGATTTCTGTTTCTCCAGCACAAGTGGTGTCCCCCTTCTTCTAGAAAGGCTGCACTGAAATAAGGCAATTTGTCAGAAAGGGAGTACTAGCTCTGGTATCAACCGATTCAGTGTTATAACGAGGTATACGTGTGTGTATACCTCATTTGCTCAGTCCTGTCCGACTCTTCGCAACGCCATGGACTGTATCCCACCAGGCTCCGTCCATGGAATTTTCCAGGCAAGAATACTGGAATGGGTTGCCATTTCCTACTCTAGAGGGATCCTCCCAACCCAGGGATTAAACCAGTGTGTCTGCTGCACTGGCGGGCAGATTCTTTACCACTATGCCACGTGGGAAGCTGCTACAAAAGATATACTGACCTTTGCTAACTAAAGGCTATGCAAACTCAGATGGAGTTATTCCATCTCAACAAAACACACAGAAAGATTGTAATTGTCTGAGACAGTAAGGGAAAACGTTGAAGCTAACCCCAAGAGTAGAGTCCTTAAAGATAATTTGAGATCTGCAGCTGGGTTATTAAGAAAACTGCAAAGTCATCAACAGTTGGCATTTAGAGGATGCTCTCTGAATGAATGGTGCCGCAACAAGTACTGTGAAGAGAGACAAGCTGCTGGTCCAAAAGATACCTAATCTAAAAATGTCGTTCAGGAAGAGATTCGTGTATTCTGATGCAGAACAAACACACGACTTTTTTTTTAAGAGGAGGAGGGGATATTTAACCCAGTAAAAAGAAAAAATTTAGCCAATCTAGAATAAAGTGCTATCAGAGACCAGAGAAAAAGGGACAGGAGCTTCTTGAGGGCCAAGACCCTTGCCACTTACAGTCTCATCTCAGAGGGGTGTGAGTCATCATCTTCTCCCATTATAATGATGCCTTTTAGCTTGACATTGCCTGTAAATCTGCCAGAATGCAAAAAAAGAGGGTTGTCAACCTGAGTTTGAGTCTCTGCTGAGCTGTGTGACCCTGGGCAAGACCCTTCCCCTTTCTGGGCTTCAGTTTACTCACATGTCAGACATGTACTAAATAATTTCTAAGATCCTGTCTGCCTCTGGCATTCTGCGGTTCTAAGGAATTTACCTTGACCTCTCAGTTATGTTTTAACAGATGTGTCTTTTTTTGCACCAGGAAAAGTTTTGATCCTTTCCTACTCACACACCCACCTCAGTAATTTAGCCCGTTTCTAGAAACAGATGTGTGTTCTTGATATAACCACTGAATGAATCCTGATAAGGCAACTGGGTTCAGCCTATTTAGCCTGAGGCAAGAAGATACTCACGGAATATTAAACAGAAGCTCTTCATCAGCATCACTTTCAACAAACTGAAGGGAAGAAGGAGAAAGCAACAAATATTTGCTGAGCGCCCACAATTCCAGGCATCTTCCACCCTGTTCTACAACTGGCGTGCAATGCAAATAAACAGTCAACCTCCCTCTGTTCTCCAGCACATACTAAATTCCAGGGCCGAATCGGCTCCTGAAATTCTGTGCAAAGATCTGTACCTCTGCGGTCCACAGCTTTCAAATGGCTCTGCAACCCCATAGTGGTAAATGCTCTAGATAGGATCACGTGCTTCATCTCCCAAAGACTGGTCTTTGGTCTTCATCAGGTGATTAAGTTGATCAGGCAGCCATCGGGACCAGTGGTCAAAAGGTAGGGAACACGCCCTCGTGGACATGCTCCCTCACTAACCCCTACCTAAGCCCTGGTACTGCATGCTGGCCGTGTAAAAGCAAAGCGCCCCTTCCCGTCTCTGGCCTCAGTTCCCCGACCTGCAAGATGGGGCGATTCAACCCTGTTCGCCTCTCAAAGGGCTGGAAGAAGGGCACGGGAAAGCGCCTGGCAATCGGGCCGCGGTTATTTTTAACTTCAGGAACTAGGCTGACAGAGCAGCCGGGTGGCCTGAGGCCCCGCGCAGGTCCCTGCCTCGCCTCGGCCGCCCGCCCAGGCCCCCGAAGGCCCACCTTGGAGCGGTCCGTCCGCTCCTCCCACGGCTTGAAGACGCCGCGGCCGCTGCCCTCTCGGCTCTCGTTGAGGCACTGCAGCCGCTCCAGGTCGATGCGCAGGTACAGGCCGTAGGCCAGGCCGCGCTGCTCGGGCGGCTCCTCCCGTTCGGCGGCGCAGCGGCAGCCGCCCCCGCCGTGGCTGTGGCCGTGCGACATGGCGACGCCACCGCCCGCGCGTCCCCTCGGCCCTGCAGCCGCCGGCGCCGGCGCTCCCCGCGACTCGCTCTTTTCGCTCTGGCCGCCAAGCGCGCCGCTGCCGCCGCGTCGTAAAAAGCGCCCCCTGTGCGGCGCTTGCGCATGGGTAAAAGAGGGCGGGGCTCGGAGAGGGCGGGGCTCGGAGGGGGTGGACGTTCGCTTAAAGCGCTTCCCAAGCCTGGGAAATTCGCGTTGACTCTTTCAGGACTGAAAGATGGATGCTATTGCTCTCTCAGCTTCACAGATGTGGAAACTTGGTGCGGGGGGCGGGGGGAGGCAGAGAGATTACGCTGGTGTTCCGAGTAAATGGTGAGGCCGGGTTTCGAATCCTCCTCCTTAGGCTTCAATCTGTTCTCTCTTCGTTTTACCCACCAGCGTTTTTTGGAGGAGCTGGTGATGGCAGTGATAAGGCCCTGAAGAGTGGGGAACACAACGTTACCACTACCTCACATGTACAGGCTTAGGCGCTTAGAGCCCTCGAACCTACATGATCACTTTCCTCACAGTGGGCTTCGTGTTGGAGACCACAGGCTTTACGGACAGCTGAATCTGAAACAAGTCCCGGGTCTGTTATTAAGTCACATTCCCCATCCTGAGACTTCGTTCCTCATCTGTAAAGTGGCAGTAGTAATATCTGTTTCATACGGTCACAGTGAGCATTAAATGAAATACTGCACTTCAAGAACCCAGCGCAGTTGCTGACACATGGTAAGAATTCAGTAGTCGGGTCAAACCTTGGTTCACATCCAAGCTGTACCACTTACTAGCTGAGGGGCCTGGGGCAATTAATTTAACCTCTCTGAGAATCAGTTTACCCCCTGTGAAGTAAAAGGATTGGGCTAGATGACCTTTAAGTCCCCTCCTCATATGACATTTCAGAGCAGTTTTTTCAAACTGCTAGTTATGACCCATTAATGTCTTAAAATCCATTTAGGAGGATTGTGACCAGCATTTAAAAAACTAAATAGAATAGAATTAAAAACTCAGAATGTATTACACATTTTAGTCTAAGTTTATGGAACTTTTGTTTCAGCTTCAGATTTGTATACTCAGGTGCAAGTTAAAATGTTCTTCATCTTGTGGGTTTGTTACTGAACCCAGGTCCAGCTGATTGCTGCTCAGAAGTCATTATATAGGTTGGTGGAAAGGAAAGTTTGGTTTATTTTGGATGCCTGAAATGGAAGGCGCTGGGTTTTAGCAAATGCCTATCCAAAGGCTGACTCCCCAGCTTCCCTGACAGTCAAAGGGCAAGAGTTTTTCTAGACTGAGGGAGGGGGCTACATGCAGAAACGGCGCAGTCAGCTCTGACAGTCATCTTCAAATTGGTCATTGGTGGTCCAACCAGTGTCATCGTGATTGTTTTAGGTACAGTTAATTTTCAGTTCCAAGGTCAGTTTGTTTGCATTTCTTGAGGCCAGTTCTTGGAATTATGGCCACTTGTGTCATGACATTGTGTAGTCAACTTCTTCCACCTGGTTGGGGTTTCAGTATCTATAAGACAGTTCACAGGATATGGCTCAGAATATTATCTATAGCTCTCGAGAAGGAAGTAAGGGTCCTTGAATATGCTTCACAACTACATTATTATTATTTGGTCTCCTTTGACTGTTCTATGTTTCTGCATTTTCTCACTTCTCTGATTAAACTTATTCTTTGGCTAAAGTTTTTTCCCACAGACAAAAGGCAGGCTGAGGGCATGGCAGGGGGGCAAGGACTGTAGTCCTGCTCTGTTTCAGGTTGAAATCAAGAGTGGAAAGCGCTCTTTAGAGCTGGAGTAATTCTGATTTTGGGGTGAAATGCATTCTTATTCCTTGGTGGAGATGGGGAAAGATAGGATGCAGGGAGAGTTAAGGGATCCTGTGAATATCCCCTGCCCTTCACTTCTGGCTCTGAAGTATCCAGACGAGACTGAGGGCAGCCACCAAATATCCATCTCCTCAAGTTCCATTCAAAAATTTTTTGATGTCCTAGTTCAATTCTTTGCAAAGGCAAGCTTGATTCTGATTCAGATAGCTCAATGTCATGACCTATTCCTGCTTTTATATTACAATTTCAGGGATGGGCCCAGCATGTGCTAAACACTTAGCAAATACTTGTTTAACTGAATGATACACTCAGTAGTCCTCCTTTGGAAAGACTGTCCCACTGCAGGACTAACCCGGGCCTTGCGCTGCCCTTCTACCCATTTCGTCCCCTTTCCTGCCGTTTGCACCACTGTCATCCTTCTGAGTTATCACGCACCCTGCGCCACGCTCAGCACAGTATGTAGTTTGTGTGCGTGTGTGTCAAGTTGCTTCACTCATGTCCGACACTTTGTGACCCCGTGGACTCTAACCCGCCAGGCTCCTCGGTCCGTGGGGATTCTCCAGGCAAGAATACTGGAGTGGGTTGCCATGCCCTCCCCCAGGGGATCTTCCCAATCTCGGGATTGAACCCGGGTCTCCTCCATCTCCTGCCTTGGCTGCTGCTGCTGTTCAGTTGCTCAGTCGTGCCCGACTCTTTGTGACCCCGTGGACTGCAGCACGCCAGGCCTCCCTGTCCTTCACCGTCTCCCTGAGTTTGTTCAACTCCCTGAGTCGGTGATGCCATCCAACCATCTCATCCCCTGTTGTCCACTTCTCCTCCTGCCTTCAATCTTTCTCAGCATCAAGGTCTTTTCCAAGAAATCAGCTCTTTGAATCAGATGGCCAAAGTATTAGAGCTTCAGCTTCAGCATCAATCTTTCCAGTGAATATTGGGTTCTTTACCACTAGCGCCCCCTGGGAAGGCCATGTAGTTCATGTGAAATGAAGGTGGGTCTGTCGTGTCTGACTGTTTGCGACCCCATAGACTTTACAGTCTATGGGATTCTCCAGGCCAGAATACTAGAGTAGGTAGCCTTTCCCTTCTCCTGGGGATCTTCCCAACCCAGGGATCGAACCCAGGTCTCCCACATTGCAGGCGGATTCTTTACCAGCTGAGCGACCAGGGTAGTTCATGTGGTTCATCTTAATTATTTGTCACATGATCTTTAAGAGATAGGGAGTGTTGCCCGGTATTTTCTCCAGTTTGAAGGTGAGGAAAATTGAGGCTGAAAGAGATGAATTAATTTGCCCAAGATCAGATAAGTTTGAGAAGAAACTAGGCTTTGAGCCTCCTTTGGTTTCCTGAAACAAAAAGGTATACATAAACAAACATGTTGTATCAATTAGCTTATACTGTGTAACAAATCACCCCAAAACCTAAAAGCTTTAAACAACAACATTTACTGTTTCTCATAGTTCTGCAGATCACCAGGGCAGTTGTTTTCTGGGCAAGTTGGCTGGGCTGATTAGTTCGGAATGGCCTCACTCACATCTCTTGTTGACATGAGCTGTTAGCGGAGGTGATGGCCAGGGGTCTCCAGCAGGCTACCTGAGCTCACTCACATTGCTGCAGTTACTGAATTCCAGGAGCACAGGAGGGAAGAGCCAATTACACAAGCATTCGATAACCTCCGGCTTCTATCGTTTTTGTTAATGTTCCATCAGCAAAAACAAGTTTTATTGGCCAAATCCAAATTCAAGAGTTGAGATATAGACTTTACCTTTTAATTGGAAGAACTGCAAAATACTGTGGCTCCCTCCTCCTCTGCCCCCAGTATACTCCTGTTCACCTTTTGTTATGTAACAAATCACTGCCAAATTTAATCTTAAGGCAACAATTAACCTCCATCTCACAATTTCTGCAAGTCAGGAACTTGGAGTGGCTTTGCTTGGTGTGGGGAGGGGGTCTGTCTCTTCCCTCATGAAACTCAAGTCTTCTGAAGGCTTGGCCGGGACTGGAGGATATACTTCCAAGATGGTGCACTTGCACGGCTGGCCAGCTGGTGCAGGCTATTGGCACAAGACCTCAGTTCTTCCTATGGACCACTCCATAGGACTGCTTGAGTGTCCTCCTGACATGGTGGCTGGCTTTAACCACAGCAAGTGATCCAAGAGAGGGCAAAATAGAAAATACAGTGTCTTTTTTGGCCTCACCTTAGAAATCACATATTGTTCATTCTGCAGTATTCCATGGTTCCATAGGTCAGCCATATTTCATGTGGGAGGAAACACCGTAAGGGTGTGAATACCAAGAGGTAGAACCTATTAGAGGCCCTCTTGTAGGTGGCTACCACGCTACCATACATAGGAAGTAACCCCTGAAAATGTCTTTAAACTTCCCTTATATTTAATTGGTAATTTGGATGAGGATGGAATCTTAAGATTTTGAAGCTGTTATTCTATTTTCTCCTAGCTTTGAGAAATACAGTGTCATTCTGATTCTTTGTGTGTATTTCCCGCATTTCCTCCCTGGAAGCTTTTAAGATCTTCTCTTGGTCCCTAGTATTCTGATGTGATGCTGTGGCTCTTTCATCATTCACTGTGCTGGATACCTGATGGGCCTTTTCAATTTAGAAACCCTGCCATAGAGTGTGAGCATGCAGATTAGGACACCTGCACATCTGTGCTCAAGCCCCCTTGCAGGGAAACATATTCAGGGGTATGAAAAGAGGGGTGGGGCTAGGGCCTTGCCTTTTCCCATTCTATGACCTTCTAGTGCAGAGTTCCAAAGGCTCAGAAATCTAAATGTGGCCCCCAGGTCATCGTTAAGGTATTTATTTGTCAAGGTGGCACAATAGGCTGTATTTTTGGTTTTTTTGGCTGTTTGCGGCCAGGCCATGAAGTCTGCGGGATCATAGTTCCCTCACCAGGGATCAAACCCAGGCCTGCAGCAGTAAAAGCTTGGAACCTTAACCAATGGACTGCCAGGGAATTCCCTAGGCTGTATTTTATTGAACAGCTCATTAGTTCCATTTATAACTTTTTTGGGGGAAGTCATATGGTCTTTATTAATTTGACAAACTACAGGAAAATCTGCAGTCATCAAAATTATACCTTATGAAGATTTTGAAAAGTATACAAGATATGTTCACAGTCTGTCTGAATCAGATAAAAAGCAGCATCTGTAGAAGCAAAAGCCAGACAATGAACAAGTGAGGGCAAATGATTGCATTGAAATCCGCAGCCAGCACCTCAGACGCACTACCGTCCTGTACTGGCTACTCCACCCCCATTGACTTTGAAGCTGTTCTGCTGCAAAGCTTCCTTATTTGTACTCTTGCCCCAGTCCTACAAATATTGGGTATGGCCTGCTGGGCAAGTCGCTTAGCTTCTTTAAATCTCGTATATAAAAAGGGAATAATAAGAGTGCCTACTTTATAGTGTTTTATTATGAGGGCTTTATAAAATGATGTATGAGAAAGGTTCGAAACAACATCTGCTGGGTAGGAAAAGGTTAAATAGTGTTGATTACTTATTGCTAGCCAGACTTTCAGGCTTCCCAGGTGCCCAGTAGTAAATAATCTGCTTGCCAAAGCAAAAGGCAATTCAGAGCTAGGCTACCCCTCCCTGCAAGAGCTGGTTTCCTCCAAAGCCACCCCGCTTAGCAATTGCAATTTCCCATTGAACCAGGCGGGGGCGCTGAGCTGAAAGTCTAGTTGTGTGTGTATGTGAACGTGTGCGTGCTTGGTTGCTAAGTTGTGTCCGACTCTTTCTGACCCCATGGACTGTACCCTGCCAGGGTCCTCTCTCCATGGAATTTTCCAGGAAAGGATACTGGAGTGGGTTGCCATTTCCTCCTCCAGAAGATCTTCCTGACCCAGGGATGGTCTCCTGCGTTGGCAGGCGATTCCTTTACCACTGCGCCAGGTGGGAAGTCCTTCCGTGTTGGGTACGTCCCCTAATTCATCATCAATGTCCTGGCTGACATGCTTTGAGCTCTTTTTATGTGCCAGGTCCTATTCGAAGCACTTGACATGTTTTTATCTCATTAAATCATTATACGATAGCTCTATAAGGTTGGTGTCTTTTCCTCATTTTTGGAGGAAAATATTGAGACACACAGAGCTTACCTGACCTGCTGAAGCTCAGAAGTGTGGGATCCAAAGTTGGGTGGGCTTGTGGATTACCCGAGTCCAGGCTACTATGATTGCCTTTGGAGTTAGCAAATATTTCCAGTGCTCTGCATCAAGGTGTATGGATGGATTGCACTTCCCTGTACCCTTGAGTTCTGGTGCAGCCAGTGAAATGTGATGGAAACGATGGATGTATCCTCTGGACACAGCTTAGGGTCCAGTGCAGTATTCCTCACTCTCCCTAAGGGACATGGAGTAACAAACTTTTTTTTAATATTTATTTTTCTGCCTCAGATCTTAGTTTCAGCACATAGGACCTTCATTTTGTCATGCAAGAACTTTCATTGTGGTGCATGGACTCTCGAGTTGTGGTATGAGGGCTTCAGTAGTCACAGCCCATGGGCTTAGTTGCCCCAGGGCATGTGGGATCTTAGTTCCCAGACCAGGGATCAAACCAGCGTCCCCTGCATTGCAAGGCAGATTCTTAAGCACCGGACCACCAGGGAAGTCCCCAAAGCTTGGTTGTTTTGAGTCACTGGGATTTTAGTTGTTACTGTACTATAGCCAAGCCCCAAGATCTTGGGGAGCTCTTCTCTTTGCTTTGCAGTAGTTTAAGTGACCTTGGTATTATCTGATCTTCAAGGCTGAAAGAATTCCCCTATGACATCTTGGGTCTGGAGCTTTTTTTATAGGGCAAGCACTGCAACCACTTTCCCTATTTCTTCTATGGTAATTTGTCTGTTTGGATTTGCCATTTCTAAACAGAAAGTTGTATTTCTGGGGAATTATCCACTTCATATATAGGTTTTCTGAAGTATTGCATATAGTTGTGACACAGGGTTTTAGAAACTGGGAAATTTTACATAGATATCTAGATTTCTGTCTTTTATTTAAAACTTCTAAGATGTGGCAACACAGGACCCTGCCTTCTACCTGGAAACAATCAAGTGGAGCTGGGTTAATAGCTCATTTTCCTTCTGTTCCCACCACTTCTGTCTTACACCAAACTCCTGGTATTTGTGATTCCTGAGATAACAAGAAATTAGGTAGTGTCTGCCTTCTTGGCAGTTAGTGGGGGCTATGGTTTGAGGGATCTGGAAGAGACAGGAGTCCAAAACAGAGAAGTTGGACTGATCTATCTGGAGCAGCAGGGGCTAAGATTTCAGTTATCAGGAAGGACTAACTGACCTCAGAATAGTGCTTAGCTTGTGACCCTAAAACTTTAATTCCTGTCAACTGGAAACAAAACTTTGCCTTTCACTCCACCTTTAGAGAGAATGAAGAAGGACACTAACATTTATTGAGTTCTACTTCTCTCATTTAATCCTTGTAAGAATTCCTGCGAGGTGTCACTATTCCCATTTCATAGATGAGGAAACTGAGGCTCAAAGAGATTTCACAAAGCTAGAGTGGTGGAGCCAGGATTTAAACCTGAATCTGATTTATCCCAAAGTTCACGCATTGTCTTCCCATTGTACTAGGCATTCCCAGACCAGGCTACTCATCCAACTCGAGGGAGGCCTATGAAAAAGTACCTTTTCCCAGATCATACTTCTGACCAATTCAGGTTTCTGTAGCGGGGTCAGAAATCTGTATTTTAAACAATGATTTTGGGAATTCCCGGACAGACCAGTGGTTGGGACTCTGCACTTTTAACTGCTGAGGGGCTGGGTTCAATCCCTGGCTAGGGAACTGGGATTCTACAAGCTGTGTGGTGCAGCCAGAAAAAAGAAAAATACAAACAATTTGTGTTGTTATTTCAATACTCTCTCCCCTATTAGATGAATGCTGCATGAAGGCAGGCCGTGTCTGTCTTACGCAGTGACAGAGTGGGGGCAACACAAGTATTTGCTGTGTGACTGAATATGCAAGTTCCCCAGCCCAGCCAAGAGCTTTTGAACTAAGTGCTCACTTTTATCTGAGTTGCCTTGCTTTTGCTCATACGGTTCTCCCCGCTGGGAGCCCCCCTTTTCCAGAAGAGCTGTGCTACAGTACAGACAGAAATCCAACATCCTTTAAGGCCCAGCCCAGGGATTAAGATCTCTGCCTTCAGCCCAGGAACCAGACATTGTGACGGACTACCATTCTGACACAATAAGGGAGAACGGAAGAAAGACAACAGAATATGGGTGTCTGTTTGTTTGTTTTTTTTATTTAGACATGGAATTTTCCTTTCTTTTCATATAACTTATCTAATTAAAATATTCATCTTGGTAGTTACCACAAAAAAGTAACATAGAAAATTGTATTTACATTTTGGGACCAAAATACAAATGAAGAGCAAGATAACACCTTGCTCCTTTCCCTCCCACTTCCCGGAAAGAAAGAAAAAGCCCCAAAGAAACTGTTCATTACACCAAGGACCACAATGGGTTAATTTGCAATTTGGTGATTTGTGTGTAGTGTAGCACAGAAAAAAGGAATTGCACAAGTTTCCACAAATGAGACCAAAGGTTCAACATCAACCTGTGTCTGCTCTGCGGCCATTTCAACAACCCAGGAGAGGCGAGCGTCTGGAAACTCGGTTTCTCCTCTTCCCTCACCCTTCCCACCAAGTCACATCCCTGATACAGACACTCTTAGAGGGGGCGGGAGGAAGATCTGGCTCTGTGTAAACAGGGGTGAACCAAAGTGATGTTGGGGTGTGTCTTTTATTCCCTCTCTGCCCAAAGACTCCTAATGAAGGAAATCAAATCACACACAACTGAATCAAATATGGAAAACTGGTTTCAGTGGCAGAGACTTCAACACGCACGTAAAGAGACAAATTCAAGGTGTGGACACCGAGAGGAAGCTATCCCAGGCGACAGATGTCTGGCACCTGACTCAGGTGCTCATGTGGTTTTAAAGAAGAGGCTTCCTAGTGTCACATTTGGGGAGTGGGCTGGGGGACTGGTGGAATGGTAATACATATGATCAAGAGAAAGGATGCTTTTACCCAGTTCAAAAATACAGCAAATTAAAACACAGCAACACGTGCGTCCCTCAGGCACCTTGTGCAGCAATGCACACTGAACAATGCAGCTTCTGCCGCAGACTTCTTGCTGTGTTGCCCTGCAATCTTCAGCATGAGCCTGAGGTCTACAGGATGGTTAAAAACCGTGGACTCCATACTCTGAGCTTTGAGCGACCTTGTCAAAGGGACTAGCCACTGCCAAGCTCCATGGGCTGCCACACCAACCACACCCTCAACCTGCTTCTCAGATTTCTAAAGGATGGGCATCTCCGCTTTATCATGTCTACTTCTATCAGGGTCATGACCAACGGGGTTCCTACTAGGCCACTGCCCTTCAACAGCCAAGAAGACTGACGCTGTCCTCCTAGTTCTAATCTTTCCTCCTATGTCAACTCCAAAGTGAGATTCTCCCTTTCCAAACCTGTCGATGCCCCGTGGCTCAGACCCTTTCCTTAAACTGGTCCTTTCCTCCAAATTCTAGCTTAAAGACTCAAAAAGTAGAGAGAGTTTCAAGTTGCAAAGTTCTCTACAATACATAGCAAATTGTGCTCTTTCAATCACATGATCTTAAAGAAAGGCAAAAACAAAACCGATTTCCAACACAGCATTACTTTTTAAAACCATTCAGCAATTCACAGGGAGTAAGAGATTAAAGTGCTGGTTTTTAAAAACTCTTGTAAGTTGCATTTCGGGGTCCACAAAAGCCCAGCCAGGTGTTTGCGTTTTGCCCCATGCCAGTGGGGAGAAGGAAAAATAAGGGAGGAAAAAGGAGTCTAAAGTTTTGAATTAGAAACTGGAAACTGTAAAAATACTGGGGTTCTGTGCCCTCAAGTTAAGCCTCAAAAGAAGCGGGACCTGGCAAAAAGAAGGGGGGGGCGGGGAGACTCTAGAATGTCCCTTAATAAATACTATGTGATGAGGAGGGAAGAGATGCACCGGGGCAGGACCACAGCGCGACACTGAAATAGGTCCCAGAGGGAGGGGGGCCGCCCTGCACACGTCTGGTCTCCAGGCCGGGGCTCCCCTTCCAGCACAGGCAGCCCGCAGCGCAGCGTGCCCCACACAGACTCCCGGAATGCCCAGGTCTCTCTCTGGACTGCAGTCCGCTCAGGAGAGATGAACTGGGACAGGAGAAAGACTTCCACTCGGCTTCTAACAAAGAACCCTAAAAATAAAAGGCTAAGTGTGTGGAAGAGGACTGAAACAGAACAGAAAACTTGGGGGCAGGGGGGAGGTAATATAAATACAATCTGGGGGCAATATTTATTAATTAAAACTATGTCTTATAGTTTACAAAGAAGCTAATTAACAACAAAGGTACAGTTGACCTTAGAATCCTCAGTGAGCGCTGAAGTGCTCGCCAGGCGAGGAGGCGGCGGCTGCGGGCACCGGCTCAGGCACACGCCCGCTGACGGCGCGGGACTCGGAGACTGAAAGCTTCCGCGGAGTGAAAGGCTCTGGTCTCCTCTCGAAGTTCCATTCCCCAACCCCCACCGCCTGTATCCTCCCCCAGATTTCATTTCCAAGGTAAGTCCTCGGTTTATCGTCGGGAGAACCTGTTCTTGAAAGCTTTAATCGTCTTGGCCATCATTGGGGCGATTTCTGTGAAAAGAGAGACAAGGCAGTTGTTTCAGATCCGTGGCAGTTTGGACACCAGACACCAGTGGTTTAGGCAAACCAAAGGCCTGCTACTCATGGCGCTACACAGCCAGATGAATGGATCCAAGTAGCAGCCCAAAGCGAATGATTCCCGAGCATCTGCCGGGGCGGCGGCAATCACTCCCTCTAAGTCTCACAACTCACCAAGGCTCAGGCTGGCCCCTCTACAGTAAGTGGAGGAACTGGGGTTCAATCCCTGCCAGGCCATTCTGAGCCACGATTTAACTCTGCTTCACCAACATCCAAACCAGCACAAAGCCCCCTCTCACACCTGTCTGTCCTGGGCAGCAACAGGCCTGAGATTAGCTAAGTGCAAACACCACCTAAAAAGGACGAGCCTGCTTCTGAACCGGTTAGCCTGAGCCCCGCCAGAGCTCCCACCCTCCTGTGGGCCCTGAAGTCAGTACAGAATAATGCTTAAGTCAGGGCACTCCTGTAGAATACTTAGGATCATCTATGGTAGTAAAGTTAGTAAAACATGAACTAGATTCAATTAGATATAAAAAATAAATACTTGGAAGCTGAGATTATAAAACTTCAACAAAATCATTCAGCTGTTAACTCCATGTTGTTGCCTAGAGAAACAAGTTTACATTTAGGCTGAAAAAAAAAAAAAGAACAAGCAGAGCACCAAAATGAATATTCACTACGCTCAAAACTTAACACACACAACACGCCTATGAACAAAGGCAGAGGAAGGAGGCGCTGGCGTTTAGACCAGCCATGTGCAAGCTATCCCACATCTGCAGCTCACACACAGGCTGTGCTGGCGGTGCGGCACTGACGACGCACGAGCTAGTTCTGAGACGTCTGAGCGGGAGCCCTGGTCACTCACTCTTCACGGCCGGCTTCCTCGGATCATAGGAAACCGTGCTGCTGAGCACCGGAGCCGGGTGGGTACCGCTGGTACTCGGGCCGTCGTAGGCTGGCTCCTCGGGGCTGGCGTTAAAGCTGTTGCTGCTGCCACTGCTGAAGGAAGCCCGGCTGCTTCCCGTGGGGTACGGCGCTGGCTTGATCCTGGGACACAGAGCAAAGCTGAGAGTCAAAAGCAGGAGAAACCAACCCTCAGCACAAACAGCCTGAGGTGGGCTGGTCTGCAGACTCAGTTCTGTGGCTCTGACCAGTGGACCTGGTACCTAGATTTTGCTCATGGCTTGGAAGTGACATGGTAGTCCTTCAGGATGAATGATAATCTTGACTAACTTTTCACTATTTCGGTGTAAATCTGTATTTTGAAAATGCAAACGTACTTAGATAACATAGTCACTGCAGTGATACGTTTTCTGTTTAAACAGAGAAAGGGAAAGCCTTAGGGAATGTGTCCCAGAGGCAGGCCCTGTTCTCCATGTAATCCTGACCTCTCTGAGGGGCGGGGGCTCATCATCAAGGCCACAGTGCAGCCACGGAAGCTGAGCCTCAGGGAGCCAGGGCCCAGTGGGGCAAAGTCGGCCTCCAGACCCCACTCTGGCCTCACGCTTCCCCCACCTCCAAAATGAACTGCTTCCTGCCCTGGAGCCACCCCTCAAGCTCTCCCCCTGAGCAGGAAGAGCCACAGAGGAGCAGAGATCTTACCTGATTTTTTCAGGCACAGCTGCTGCTCCTGTTCCAAATTTCTCCTGCCTCCTTCGAACATCACGAGGTGGCTTGGCCACAGAGTTGACAAAGGCCATTTTTGCTTGTCGGCCTGTGGATAAATGGAGGTTAATACCTGCCTTCTTGAGCTGAGACGCTACTGTTAATCTATGCTATTAAGAGACAAAGGCTTTTCAAGGGCCTCCAAAAGTAGGGGATAATCGAACAACCCTGGAAAGCCCTCTGGAGAGTAGCATGGGTAGTGGCAGAACAAACACCTTACCCTCTGCCCGCTTCTGCAAATTCGAGAGAGCTAGGGGCCAGAGGTTCCACCCTGGCTGAGCCCGCCACAGCCCTGACATGACCGGAGCACAGGGCTCGCTCTCCTGCCGGGCCCGGCCTGCAGCCATACCTTTGGGCTTGTTGGCGTGTGCAGATCGGATGTTCTTTGTGAGGACTCGGAGCCGCTGCTCTCGTGCATCCTGGAGCCGCAGGTACATCTCCCGCCACGACTCGTACTCTTCCGGCCTCTCATCCTTAAAGTCTCGGTGACAGTGAACTTTCCATAATTGATCCGTTTCTTCAATTAATACCTAAAGTCAGAACCAGGACATCACTTACATGCATGCACTCTTATGTACCTCTCTTCCATCCTTCATCACCCAGGGTGACCAGTTTCCTAACAGTATTTTGGTCCTCACAGTAACAGTAGCAGTATAGTAAAACACCATAGTTCTAGGAAAAAACAGAATCACTGAATTAAAATATTAAGTGCAAGGCACTACTAACTGCAGCCGGGGGTTGTGGGGCTAGGAGAGAAGACAACATCAAAATTAGTTTAAAATCAGTCTTTTCCTGTGCAGGGAAGGAACTGAGGTGAAGTCCAGTCCAAGCATCCCCCAGCACTACACGGAACTGCCATGGCCAGGGGCCACCTTAGGAGGAGATGTCACGGATCCTTTCAATCAGAGAGGGATAGCTCATGCAATCAAATGAGGATCTCCAGCCTTAGGAGGATTTGGGGATAGATCTCTGCCTCTAGAAGACACTCAGTCAGTCTTACGTGTTGACACTCAGGTGTCTGGTGAACACAGGTCTATCCCTGCCTTGGATCCCAAGGGCTGTGCTTCTAGAATTTTCCCTTGATTTCTGTATCTAGGAAAGCTCAAGGGACGTGTGGGAAATGGTCTGCCTCTCCCTGCTCCCACCTTTTAATCCCACCTTGATTCGAGCCTAAGAGGCCTACTTAAGATGCTAGGGGCAGGGGCTGACATTCTGCTTGTTTAAAGGCCCATAGGCAAACCCAGAACAGTGCTATGACCGCTGCCTGCCCATCACCGTGGCAAATCAGAGACAAACCTGTTTTTTCAGACACAAGCCAGCACACTGCCCTCTTGCCATCCAAGCAGGATACTCACGTGATTGTACTCTTCTATTCGATACAACTGATCAGGTGTACACCTCTCCAAAACAGGTTCAAGGACAGAATATGGGACACCTCCCACTTCAAAGATCGCTGAAGAGAAACAAGGGAAAAAGGGACTGAGTAGCAGTCAAGTCACCCAGTGACCCAACGTGCCTAAGAGCAGGAGGGGAGCATGTGACTTACAGTCGATGTTGTTTTTAAGCACCCGGATGCACTGCTCATGCAAGGTCATCATTTTGGGGAGATAGGCACACTTGGAGCCGGAATAGACCTGCATCTTAGAATTCATTCTTCTTCCGGTGAATCCAGCTTCCTCCTCTTCCTGGGGTGAGGAGAGTGCTGTAAGGCAAGAAAAACAGGAATGGAAGTTATAAAAGGCACTAAGCTGGACCTCCCTAGTGGTCCAGTGGTTAAGACTCTGAGCTGCCAATGCAGGGGGCGCAGGTTCAATCCCTGGTTAGGGAACTAAGACCTCACATGCCATGTGGTGCCATCAAAAAATTTTAAAAAAAAAAGGTACTGGCTCATCATTGAAAACTCTCCTTCCTCCCCCTTCTTCAGCCTCCCAGTTCCCTTTCTCAGAGGCAACCAATGCCACCGGTTTGTTACGTCCTTCCAGAAAGTCTATGCAAAAACAAGCTAATATTTATTTTATTCCTTTTAATAACATACTATCATTTTGTCATTTACTGAATTTTAGAAATCACCTCAATATATAGATTTTCCACTTTAAAAAACAAAAACAATAAAAAAATAAAAATAAAAAAATAAAAAACAAAAACCATGGCATATGATGCCACTGTGTGGATGAACCATGATCTACCTGTTAGTATCTTACTAAGGAACACCTAGGTAGCATCTAATTCTTTTGCTATTAAAACTAACCTTAAAAAGAAAAACAAAAACAGAAAATACCTAGACTTTTTTTTAAGTCCCTGTGGAATGTACAGAACATAAGGCTGCTAGTAACAGCAGCAGCTAAGATTTAATAAACACTTACTCTGTGCAAAAACCCAGAGCTCAGAGCTTTATGAGCATTATCACTTTCAATCCACCTCATAGGCAGATATCATTATTACATCCATTAACAGAGTATGAAACTGAAGTCCAAGGAAATTATTACCCAAGATCATATAACTTGTAGTCGAGGCCAGAGCTGGGATTCAAACCCAAGCCATCAAACTCCAGAACCTGCGCTCTTAGAAAATGCACCATTCATGATGTCAGATCATGAATTTTTTATATCGCTTTTTCCTTAACAGAAAAAAAAAAGACAAAGCAAATTACCTTTTCGCTTTGGTTGGAAGGATGACATCAATTCAGGGGAAGGAAGTGGACGGTAATTGGCCTGGATCACAGGTAATGGGAGGTCAGGTAATACTGGCAACACATCGCTGGGGACCTGCAGAGAAGAGACCAGTGACTGGAGAGCCCCTTTCTGCCAGCACAGCTCGTTCCCACAGTCGATGCCCAGCGGTGCTGACGTGGCAGTAACTTCACAGGCAGCCTGGAGGAGAGGCAGCAGCCATGCCTGCCACCACCTGAGTCAGGAGACACAGAGATGGGCCCAGCGCGATGGAATGCCTCAGAAAAGACTTTTCTCGGCTTCTACCGACCCTGGTGGCCAGAGAGGCCAGGAGGACATTATTTCAGACTGAAATTCAGCAAGTCACAGAAAAGCCAGCCAAGCAAATCAGCAGTGGGGTTGCAGGCCCAGGTGCTCTGGGTGGAAGGGGCCGCAGGGGTTACCTTTTTCAGCTTGGCTGAGTCGGCTCCAACTGGCGGAAGCTTCTCGGGCTTGTTTTCATTCACCTTAGGTAATTTCTGAACTGAGTCCAAGTTTTTACTAGTGCTTTTTGAGTCATTTTTTTTAAGTCCTTTTTCTCTGGGAGTCGTGGTTGAAGTTTTCACAATCTTTTTCTTTTTCTTCCGGGGCTGGTCATAGCTGAGGTATGACTCAAAAGACATGGTGGGCTTCTCGAATTCATCATCCGTATCTGCCTCCTCACCTTTAGGGAAGGAACCCACCGACTTTCTATCTGAATGCGAAGGTTTGACTTTCCCTTCTTGAGTCTTCAGGTTGTTAGAAACCTTCTCTTTTGCCTTGGGCAACAGGTCTCCTGCCCCCTTGCCTACGTCTGAGTTTTCCAGACTCTGCTTGTTTTTGTCTGATTTGGTTTTCTCGGAGTCTCTAGGTTTTGGCTTTTTAAGGTGGTTGTCTGAGGCCAGCTCCAAGGGGGGTAAGCTCTTCCTCTTGGTGCTGCCCTCCTTCTCCTTCTCTTTCCTGACGCCAGAGGGCGGTTTCTCCTTCGTGCTGTCCCCGGAAGGCGGCCTCCGGTTTTCCTCTTTGGAGACCCTGTGTGATTTTTCTTTGCTTAGAGACTTCTCGTCTCCTTTGGCATCCGCCAGACGTTTTTCTTTATGGGAAGATCTGTGCTCCTTGCTCTGACTCATGCTCTCTCTCCCCTGGGCTTCCCCCAGGTGTCGTTCTTGACTGACCCCCAGTCTGTCCTGAAAGGCGTTACTATGGCCTTTGCCAGGCTTCTGGTGGGGAACAAAGGGCTCATGGTCCTCCTCCAGGGGTCTGTAATGGTCCAAAGACACCTGACGAGGGCTGGTGGATGGTGGAGGGGACTGAACATGGCCGTAGTCGGAAGACTCATGGTCTGAAGAGTACACTGGAGAAGCTCTGTGGTACCTCTTTCTTTCATCTCTCCTCTCATGACTGTGAGATACTTTGTGAGGCCGCTCGAGCTCTGGGAGTTTTCTGTGCTTTTTCTGTCTATTATCAGGACTGTACGACTGGCTGCTGGAGGCTTTCCAGCTTTCCGGGTAGTCCCCCTGTATCTCCGCCTCCTCCCTCAGGGCATCCCTGGGGCGCTTCCGAGAACTGCTCTTCTCAAAGTCCTGTTCCTCGGGCTCTGTGGTTCTAAAACAAAAAACAGAGAAAACGTTCAGGGTAATCCTTGGTCACAGGACAAAGTCACAGAACCTGAACTCACAAAAGAGATGAAGAATTTACACAGTTAGAAACAAGGGCTTGGAAAGAAGGTTCTGCTTAAAGATACCCAACTAGGTTGGTTTGTTTTTTTTTTAAAGGAGAAAAATAAAGTTTTATTTGTACAACTTGATAAATAATTCTCACCCCATACAATTCACACAAAGTGCACCAATTCGGTGGTTTTTAGTATAGTCACAGAGTAGTACCTCCATTACCACAAAATCAATTCTATAACATTTTCATCATCTCCCTCCCCAAAACCCCAAATTCATTAGCAGTCACTCCCACTTCTCCCCATCACCCCCCAGCCCTAGGCAACCACTAATCTACGTTCTCCATATAGAGATTTGACAATTCTGGACATTCCATACAAATGAAATCACACAATATGTGGCTTTTCCTGCCTGGCTTCTTTCACTTGAAGTTTATACATGTCATGGCATGTATCAGTACCCAGTTTCTTTTTAACTGCTGAATAATATTCCATTGTCTGGATATGCCACATTTTGTTTATTATTTGATGGGTATTTGACTTGTTTTGATTTCTGGCTGTTACGAATAATGCCACTATAAACATCTGTTTACAAGCTGTGTGGATACATTTTCATTTTTTCTATACCTAAGAGTGGAATTACTAGATAATATGATGAAAGTGAAGTCGCTCAGTTGTGTCTGATTCTTTGCGACCCTGTGGACTGCAGCATACCAGGCTCCTCCGTCCATGGGATTTTCCAGGCAAAGGTACTGGAGTGGGTTGCCATTTCCTTCTCTACCAACTAGGTTTTAAAACTGAGAAAACTCAAATATTCCATAAATGGGATATGATGAGTTTAACTACAGGCTACAAAGAAGATCAAGTATTTTGTGTACATGAAAATGCTTAAAAAGCTTTTCAACACAGGGAAATATTTAATTTGTTACATTAAAATGGGGCAATAAAATATGTCAGTTTATTCACAAGTGTATAAAAATGACTTTTAAGACCAGCTTAGAAAGAAACATTCCAAAATGTCAATAACGCTGATCTCTGGAAGGTACAATTTAGAAATTTTTATTCTTTCGAGTTCCCTGGTGGCCTAGTGGTGAGGATTCTGGGCTTTCACTACTGTGGCCCAAGGTTCAATCCCTGGTCAGGGAACTGAGATCCCATAAGCCATGAGGCAGTACCAAAAAGAGAAATTTATTCTTCTATTTTTAAAATATTTTATAATATTCTTTAATGATCATGGATTGTTTTTTATAACTGAGGCAGAATAAATATTTTAAATAAGAAGTCAGAGAAGGAATAAAAAAACTTGTCCTACCGTTCTACAGGAACCAGCTTCTTCCACTGGGCCACTAGGTCCCTGGCAAAGTTTCCAACGTGCTCGTGTTTTCGCAAGCTGTTTACTGTTTTTCCAACTCCAGTCTCCTACAAAGTTGACAAAGGAATCGTTAGAAGGTTGTGGAAATAGGCTCACAATTTTCTAAAGAAATAAAGCCTCCTACTTTCCAACAAACCAATACTTCATTCCAAAAACATACAAGTCTCAGTACAAAATTAGTTTGTGTCAACGCGCCAAACCTCTAAAAACACACAAAAACACAAAATTAAAACACTTCTGGAGGGACTTCCCTGGTAGTCCAGTGGTTAAGAATCTGCCTGCTGGTGCAGGGGACACAGGTTTGATTCCTGGTCCCAAAGATTCCACATGCCTCAGGGCGACTCAGCCCATGTGTCACAACTCCTGAAGCCCATTCGCCCTGGAGTCTGTGCTTCACAACAAGAAAAGCCACTGTGATGAGAAGCCTGCTCGTAGCAACTAAAAAAGCCTGCGCACAGCAATAAAGACCAAGTACAGCCAAAAATAAATACAGTTAAAAAAAAAAAAAAAGTCAAGCCCATGGATTATAAGACAAAAAGCACTTCTAGAACTTTACAGATAATAACAAGAGTGATCATGGCAGGTGTCAGACCCTGCCCTAAGAGTACTGCATCTGGTGTCTGAGTTAATACTTTTTTTGGCCACACTGTGCGACTTGTGGAAACTTAATTTCCCAAACTAGGGATTGAACCCAGGCCCATGGCAGTGGAAGCACAGAGTTCTAACCACTGGTCCATCAAGGAACTCCCCTGAATTAATACTTTAGGACATTTTCATCACCCGAAAAAGAAATCCAGTTCCTCCCACCCCTGGTAATCACTAAACTACTTTCTGTCCGTGGATTTGCCTACTCTGGACATTTCATATCAATAAAACCACACAATATGTAACCTTGTGTCTGGTTTCCTTCACTTCTAGAGCCCATGGTCTTAATCTTACTGTATAATCTCTCCGATTGCAAAGGGGATGGGATACAGTTGCATAATACCTAAAATTACACAGCTCTTACCGCAAGAATATCTACTGTAATGGGCAAGGCGGAGAGTTTCTTCAAATATTTCAGTAGCTGCAGAGAGAAATTAAATACACATTAATTTTTATAAAATCATAATCATTCCCTGAATATCAAATAATAATATCTAATGGCAAAGTGCTTACTCTGTTATACAGTATTAAGTATGGTTATTATCCTATTTATAAGAGTGAAAACAGACTCAATAAAGTTAAATTACTTGTCCCAGGATGCATGTAGGGCAAGATTCACTCAAGTCTGTGGCTTTAGATTCTGTGCTTTCAACCACTACGCCAACACCAAGGGAAGACCTATCAGTTCTAATATAAGTCATCAACAACTACTGTTTTGCCCCAGCTAGAATTTCTGAGAAAGGTGCCGAACGTAGGAAATTACTCATGGAGGAAAGTAAAAAGAAGAGGTCTCTACAAGAAAAGGTAATCACATTTCCAGAGAAAGTGTGTTTAACACAATTGGGGTTTTTGTTTGTTTGCTTTTTGATGTTAAGTGGGAAGCCAAGACCAATTTCAAGTTGCTAGCATCGGAGCTTTGCATTGCAAATGGTGAACGAAAACGTCTGGGTAGACTGGAGAGGCAATCTGGGTTCGGCCACATATCCCTTCTACAGTATAGTCTCTTGAACTTGATCACAATCAGGATAGCAGAGCTGTTGAGATAGAGTCTCAGGCAAAGACAGGCTTCAGTGTGCCCCTGCCAGTTTCTTGCGGGGTGATCTTGTGCAAGTCACTGACCTCTCTGAGCCTCAGTTACTTCATTTGCAAAACAGGAACTGAATCCAGGAACTGAATCCTGTCTCTACTTCACAGGTTGTGAAGATTCAAACCATGTCTGTAGCCCTAGTGCCTGGAATGCTATACAAGCTCAATAAATGCTTATTAATCATTTCATTCATCAACTGACCATTCGTTAAACAGCCACCCTTAAAATTCTACCAGACATTCTCAGCCAGTTCCTACTTGCTCCACTTCTACCCAAAGTCATGACTGCTATGCCATTCTCTAGGCAAGGTTTATGTATATATAAATAAATTTACATTCAAGGAGTACTGAAAAGTACACATCGTTCAAAATAGATTAACTATGACTGCCTTTATATTTAAATATCTGATAACAGGATCTGTTCTTTTTACATGTGTAGCCCAGGCTATAATTAGTATGCCATATTGCTACTAGGTGGAGTAGCAAGTATGTTTTTCTGGTCATTCTACTTCAATAATTACTGAACACAGTCGCTAGGCAGAGCAACTGGATCCCATGTGATCATCTTGTTTGACTGGGAACAACTGAGAAGCCAAGTAGTGTATCTATGAAGTTTTACCTTCATAGCTGAGCGAAAGCTATGCTCTACTTCCAATTCAATCACCACCACCATCCAACTCAGGACAAAGTATATGTGTATTTCTTGTCACCCAAGTGATGGGTGCAAAGATTCCTGACAAACCCTTTTCTTAAAAAGTAAAATTTAGAATATCTGAAGAGATCAAAAAGAGATTGTCTCCTCTAACACCATTCTCTGGAAGGCATTTATATATTGAATACTATTTACTGTGCATTGACTACCATGTTAAGTTCTTACACCTGTTCGCTCATTTCATTCTCATTAACCAACCCTATAAAATGGACTGTATGTTCTCCATTTTACAGATATTGAAACTAAGCTCAGTGAGATTAAGCTGACTTGCCTAACAAGCAAGTCAGTGAAGTGTGTTTAACACAGCAGGCACTGGGTTGGTAAAATGTTACAGAAAAACCCCTTTGGCCAACTCAATACTACAAAGCCACATTAAAAAAAAAAAACAAACAAACAAAAAAAAACACTGTCCTTAGAAGAAAACCTGCCTCTTAGCACACTTGACACAGAGCAGAAGAGTCCCTCCCTAGTGTTACAATGTCAGACAGTTTAGAGTCTGCAGAGGAAAGGAGGTCACTACGAGGACCTCTGTAAAGGCCACATATAAGAATGGGGCTAGAAGTCACTGAAGGTGTGTTCATCTTGAAGCCGAGCACTAACTTGAAGTGTAAATCCTGTCTTTCTGCTTCCTTTTCGGTTAGAAGGGGCCACTTAAAAGCAGACAAAACTAAAACCCTGGAGACATTCAAACCAATTTAGCCCAAGCCAAGGGAAACACGGCTTCAGAGCCTCTCTATTTTCAATGAGGTTCAAAGAAGAACAAAGCATTAAAAAAGTAAAGCTCTTGGGGCATCCTCAGGTAGGTGGAAACTTGCTGTAACCAAACTGAGGGACCAGTTGTAGTTTGCAAGAATTGATAACGAGTCATTGAGAAACGGAAAACATTTGCACAGTCCATGCTTAGGAATCTCAGTTGTCCTTTGCATACTACTTCATCCCAAAGAGCTAGAGATGTTCGTAGTGTTGACCCCTTGCTCCCCACTTGCCTTCAAACTGTGTTCCTGGTAGTTTCCATGTTCAAAGGATAACATGTGACAAGTAACTTGACCAGCCATGAAAACGGTTTCCACTTAAACAGTAGGAACCAAGTGACCCTAGTTTGTCTGATGCATTTCCCCCAAGTAAGCTAGATTATACATGGGCTTAAAGTGAAAACAGAGTTATAGTCAAACATCTAAATGTTTAACACTGGAAAACCCATGCACAGAGGTGTAGAATCAACCCTTTGGCTAATAATGGTTTTGAAATCAAGATTTAGTTTCAAATTTCAATACTGCTATATAATCATCTTGCAATTTCAAGAACAACCTGTGGGAGCTTGTTGGGTTAACAGAAGGTTGAGAAGGCCAGTGTGCCAGCTTGCAGTTTTCCCTCTGCATTAGCTCATTTGTGAATGCCAACTATTGTGCCCTTTGCAAAAATGATCTTCATAATGCAAAGTCAGAAGTTTAGGGTGTCTATGCCCAGATACTCACAATCACTCCTAGTTGGAATAGGTTGAGAAGTCAAAAGAACCTTTTCTTACTTTGAAATTTCATGCACATCAACAACTAGAAAAGCTACTTCAAAATTTAAGTTCTAGTGGGAAAATGGCTATAGATACTAACATGGTGCCTTCTTTTTTTTTTTTTAAACCCAATGGAAGATGAAACTGGGGAGATAAGGGGATTTACATAATGTTTTAAGGTTTGAAAAAGTCAGTAACAAACCTACAGTGTCCGGGAAAACAAGCTAGTACTCAGAAATAATGACCATTGATTAGAAGCCCACAAAGGATTATTGTAAAAAGAAACTTGTAAATATGCCTGTCCACTAGGTACTGAAGCCAGGAGAGAAAATATAACACAAAACAAGTGAAAGCATTTCAGTTTTCACGACTTAAAGCTCAAATGTCTTCCTGAAGAAGTGGATCTTTGAGCTAGGTATGCATGAGGCAAGTGGTCTGATAATGAGATACAGCCTTCAGAAACAGAAAAAAAACCCCACCTATGACAGACTGAGAACAAGGTGAAGAGAAAGGGACCCATCAAGAAAAACTGTACAGAGTGGAGATTAACCCCTACGGAGCACTCCCGCCTTTGGTACTGTCCTAGAAGAAGCAGGTGAGGAAAGTGGCTTAGCAAGGAACATTCCACCCTCCCCCCCGCAAATGTCTATGGCTAGCAAATAAATGAGAACTCAAATCTCACCATTTTATCTCTAATGACTCCCTGGATTATTTCCTCTTTAAAAGGCACTCTGGGATTTACAGATCCAACTCTTAAGGACTGTACACAGCAGCTATAACGCTGACAGAAATGTCAAACACCTTGAGTGTTTTCATCACTGTATTTCAATTAAAAAAAAAAAAAAAACCCTAACATCCACCGGACCCTCACCCAGACACTCAGAAGCTGGATGAGAAGAAAAGTCGGAGGAAAAAAAAGTACAAAACAAACGCATTTAACTTATGGAAACAGTTAAGGAGAGGGAATAAAACTAGCCGAGCACAATTAAAAATGGTTGCCCATCATTCGCAGCTGCCAGAAACGGTAGCCCTTACCTTTCTAGCAATGCCAGAAGAAAAAGGAAAATTTAGCTGCAACTTCTAACCCTGTTCCCCCCGGCCCCCCTTCCTATTACAACCTAAGTTTTTAGTTAGGGTGACATGAGGTTTATTTTTGCTTTGAAAGAGATTTACTGAGAAAGCAAAAAAAAAAAAAAGGGGTCCACGTTCTAATTATCAAGGCGGAAAGAAATTTAAAAATGTCTTGAAAGACGCAGAGACCACACACCGAGCCTAGGTTCCATCAGGCGCAGGCAGAGAACCACCGACCCGCTACCCCTTTCTCCCCAACAAACATCAAAAAAGACGGGAAGAAATCAGGGGACGGATCGCGCAGAGCTAGGAGCTGAGCGGGCAGGAGTTAACTCCGGGCGGGGAGCTCTCCCGACAGGAAAACAGCTGGCCCGGGACGCCCGGGGGAGGGCTCCGCGAGCCCCGCCGGCACGCGGCGTCCGCGCGGAGCGCGCCCCTGGCCCTCCGCAGCCCTCGGGCTCCCGGGCCCGGCACAGGCCGGTCCGGGCCCGCCGAGGCCGGCCGCCCTACGGGCTCCACCGCGTGGGCAGCGGCCGGACGGCCACGAAGTTCCCCGCCGCAGGCCGCAGCCCGGCGGGGACCGCACCGCGGGTCCGAGCCCCCCGCGGCCGCGCCCGGGCCCGCGACCGTTACCGGGCCGCGCCGCGCCCAACGCCCGCCCCGCGCCGCGCCCGCCCGCCCGCCCGCTCGCTCACCTTCTTCGGGTCTGCGTTCGTGGCCAGGCGCGCCTGCAGCTTCTCCACAACTTGCAGCGCCGACTCCGCCGCCATCGCTGTCACTGGCGCGGCCTCCTCGCCGGAACTGGGCTCGCGTCGCGTCCTCGGGCTGCGGCTCCGCCCTCCGTGCATCCCCGGCGGAGACGGAAGCGCGACCGGTCCCTTCCGGGCCTCAGCGAAGTAGGAGGCGGGGGGCGGGGAGGTGCGTCTGGGGCGCCGCTCGGCCGCAGGCCCCGCCCCCGCGGCCGGGGACCCGGGTCCACTGCGCGCACCCGCGGGGCCGAGCGCTCCGGGAGCCGGCGTGGGGGGGCGGGTCGCTTGGCCTCGGCGCGCCGGGTGCTCCGCACTGGTCGCCGCTGGGCAGCCCCGCTTCTGGTCCTCGGGAGCGCGGAGCCAAGTCCCCGAAAAGACCACGCTCCGATGTCCAGCCGAGGCGGAATGTAGACCGCAGCCCCGGACCCTGGTTTTATAAACCCGGGCCCGTCCCTTGCGCTGTTAGCCACGCCCTAAATAACACCTGTGTGTAGTTCCGGAGTGGGTCTGCGGCTAATGAAATCAGCAAGGATTAACTCTAGTGACCACTCTTGATTGGGCGCACTGAAGCCCAGTGATTGAGTTAGCTTAATTTCACTCTCAGTACAACCCAATGAAACGAGTCATGTTATCCCCACTTTACAGATGAGGAACCCGTAGCTCAGGGGGATGAAGTTAACTTGCCCGTGGTCACATAACAGCAAAGAAGTGATGCTGGAATTTGAATCTAAACAGTCTAGGTTCACTGTGAACGCATATCTCTGAATAGGTAAAGGATCTGAGGCCCAGAGTGTGAACGGGATACGTTAAAAGTCAAATAATTTAGCTACAAGAGGTAACAACAGGCCATGTCTCACTTTCACCCCAAAACAGTGCCTGGTACCCCAGTACCAAATAAATACTTCTTGAATGAACCAATGGCTATTTCCTCTAAACCAGTAGGGCCTGAATCAGACCAGTCCAAGACACCATCCCTGAGGGTTCTTACCCTCATCCCAGAAGCACTAAATTTAACTATTAATAAACTATTATCATGGCTAAAAAGAGCTACTAAACAGTTGAAGGGAGAAGGCAATGGCAGCCCACTCCAGTACTCTTGCCTGGAAAATCCCATGGTCAGAGGAGCCTGGTAGGCTGCAATCCATGGGGTCGCTAAGAGTCAGACACAGGACTGAGCGACTTCACTTTCACTTTTCACTTTCATGCACTGGAGAAGGAAATGGCAACGGCTCCAGTGTTCTTGCCTGGAGAATCCCAGGGATGGGGGAGCCTGGTGGGCTGCCGTCTATGGGGTCGCACAGAGTCGGACACGACTGAAGCGACTTAGCAGCAGCAACAAAGAGTTGAAGGGGCTTCCCTTGTAGTTTAGCTGGTAAAGAATCTGCCTGCAATGCAGGAGACCCTGATTTGATTCGTGAGCCAGGAAGATCCCCTGGAGAAGCGATAGGCTACCCACTCCAGTATTCTGACCTGGAGAATTCCACAGAGGAATCTGGCAGGCTACAGTCCACAGGATCGAAAAGAGTCCGACACGACTGAGGGACTTTCACTTCAAACAGTTGAAAATTGGTTTAAAATACCAGCATTGATTATGTCTTGTTTGATTAGATCAGATCAGGTTACAAACTAATCTGATCACCATCAGCAATTCCCCAATGTACCCAGCCTGACTCCTCACCCAACCTGGGAAAGCCTAGTGGCTCTTCAGGTCTCTGCTCCAGGAAAAGTAAAAGAAATGACATAAGTTGTTTCTTCCAATGAGCTTTCATTCACTAAATTGAGAAGCCCTCCACCCCTCTCCTCCAGGCCCTTTCCTCTGCAACTAACCCTGTTTGGGTGTAAATTGTCAATTTATTCTTCTGTTTTGTCACTGGGCTGTTTATTCAGCATAAAGTGCAGGTGACTGACCTGACCAACTTTATTTAAGCCGCAACGTGCAGTGTGAGGGATCTTAGATCCCCAACCTGGGACTGAACCCAGGCTCCTGGCAGTGAGAGTGCACAGCCTTAACCACTGGACCTCGAACGCAAGGGAACTCCCTGAGCTACCCAACTTTAAATCTCTGTTGCCCAGCACCAGCCAATCCCTATAGTGAGCAATGGATAAAAAGTCCATGAAGATTAATACTCATTCGGTGCTCTAGAACTCAATCACAGGGTGAAAGGAGAAACACATCAAACGGGGTGAGGAGCCTTGCATTCTAGTCCCAGGCCTAAAATCTCCTTCTCCTGCACAGGAAATGCTTAATTTATATTTATATTTTAAATGCATTCCATTTTGAAAATGTAACATTGGTATAATGGATACATGGGCCCATTCCTGAAGCAGAATTGCTGACTAACTGACCTGGCATATACTTAGGGCACTGGAACAGGATCTACCCAGGGAGAGAGCTCAACAACCAGGATGGAAACAATGCTGCTGCAGAGAGTGCCCCCAACCCATCTATCCCAGCATGAGGCAGGGTCACCGGCAAAGTAAAGAACTCTTACACTTGAATATTGGCCTACTTCTCACATCAGTTAATTATGTTGTCATTCTGATTAAAAAGAAGGTTTTTAACCTGTTTTAAAAATGATACTCTGTATATGTTCACTGGGGGATTACCATCTCATCCTTGGTTTAAGGAACAGAGTGAGTTCCTTAAAGTCTGCCGTTGTTTTGTCCATCTTGGATCAGCAACACCTAGCATACAGGTGACGTCCCTGTAAATTGAGCTAATTACTATTCAACTTAAGGCCAGTCCAGAGTGTCATCTGAAAACCTGAGGGGGTTAGAGCACTCAGGTTAGATACCTTTGTGAGAGAATGTAAAAGACCCATCTTTTAAAACAACAACAAAACATGTTCTGAAGGCATGTTTAAAGCTATATTGGTGGGAGGCGGGGTGGGGGGAGAATGGGCACAGACAGGCTCATCTTCTGCTATGCACACTTGACTTTTTGTAACAAATATGTTCTACTTTTATAACAAACACAATTTAAAAGTCTTTTAATTTTGGAAAAGAGCAATTTCAGGCTGGTTGGCAGTAGAGTCATTTAAAACACTGAACGACAAGAGGAAAACAGAAAAAAAAAAACAAAACCCAAAAAACAAAAAATATAAACCAACCAGTTTGTCTTCAATAGCAGAAAGGAGCTCTTGCCTTTCATGGAAAAAGGTCCAGTGGGATTCTCTGGGCTGGACTTGCGTGTTGGGTGAGGAATCCTGGTGGATGGAGGGCTTTCCCCTTGGACCTCTTCTGGCCTGGGCTCTGCCATTCCTCTGTCTTACCAAGTGAGCAGCGTCTGAGGTTTGTGGGTGGTGGGTGTCAAAGACACTGGGTTGGGGCTCAGTGACAATCTGAGCTCCAATCCCCACCACTACCAATGCTGGTTGTAGTCAAGTTACTTAAACTGGCTGAAATTGTTTCCTTATAGATTTTCTTATTAATATGTCATATTAAGTAACTGACATACAGAAGGTATTTTCTTTCTTTCTTTTTTTTTTAGAAGGTATTTTCTTAAGCAGAAATTGTTAGAGAAAAATCATGGCCTTGGTAAAAAGAATGTTATATCAAACCTCCCTCTTGGCAGTTTTGCTCTGCACAGCTGTAGCCACTGTTCTCTTCCTCAGTGGGCTCATGTTTCTCAACTGACTACATTCACCTTTGTTTCACATCCTTCAGACATGTTCAGCTGGTGATTTTACTTAGGCATGGCATCTTTCTGAGTTTAACAGACTGGATTTGCCCTCCTCAAATTGGTGATGCAAGTGAAGACTGCCAGCTCCACGGAATGGTGTCTGAGATCCAAAGTCCACACCTTTCATAGACTTGCCTTGAAATCCGATTTGATTAAACTCTCTATTAACTAAGGCTATTAACTGAGGCCCTCTTGTCTAAGAGGGCAAGCTCAAGCATTCTATAATACCCTTTAAGAGCAGTCCACTGAGAATCTGTATTTAACAGGGGAAAGAAAGCTACCATAAAAATTAAAAAAAAATTTTTTTTAATTAAAAAGTAACAAGGATATACTTTGATACTCTTATACTATGAATTTATACAAGCTATATCCATGTAGAAACCTAATCACCTTCCCTTAGCTCTTGTTTCACATTTGTTACATCGTCTATCACAATTTGAAACTGCCTTATTTAGTGGTTCATGTTTTTTATAGTCTCTTCCCACTATGTAAGCTCCATAATACATCACTGTGGTTAAAACTACCTAGAACATAGTAGGCATTCAATGTTGACTGAGTTGAATGAAAGATCTACTTCATGAAATTATTGTTTGGATTTAATGAGACTATGTGTGAACATACCTGGCAAAGTGTTATCAACCAACAATGTTTTCTTAATTAACCCTCACCATTTTACTTTTATTCAATGCTTTCGAACTGTGGTGTTGGAGAAGACTCTTGAGAGTCCCTTGGACTGCAAGGAGATCAAACCAGTCACTCCTAAAGGCAATCAGTCTTGAATATTCATTGAAAGGACTGATGCTGAAGCTCCAATACTTTGGCCACCTGATGTGAAGAGCCAACTCATTGGAAAAGGTCCCGATGCTGGGAAAGATTGAAGGCAGGAGGAGAAGGGGACGACAGAGGATGAGATGGTTGGATGGAATCACCGACTCAATGGACATGAGTTTAAATAAACTCCAGGAGGTAGTGCAGGACAGGGAAGCCTGGCATGCTGCAGGCCATGAGGTTGCAAAGAGTCGGACACAACTGAGCAACTGAACAACAACAACTCCATTTTACAGATATGGAAATTCATGCTTTGGAAACTTAAGGGACACCATGCCCTTAGCCCCAGAAACTGAGACTGTGGGTGCGGTCTTTGCTGAAAATGCCCTTGGAAGGAAGTTGTAAGATCTGAGAATGCCCTTGGAAGGAAGTTGTTAGAAAAAGTGTGAGATAAATAAAGGCATCTTGCCCAGAACACATAGGGCTGTACAATAAAGAGAAGGAAAAGAGAAGAGGGAGCGAGAAGGAGAGATTGATTGGGTTCAGTCTGGATCTATTACATTTTCACCCCCACTATTAGCAAAGGTTTAGGAACCTTCTGAGTTTGGGTATCCACAGATTCTCAAAGGGGTCCATGTCTCCCTTATCTCTTTGAGAAAACAAACTAACCACCCACTGGGTGAAGTACAGAAGAAAGCAGCAGCGCCGCCGAGGTGGGGAGAACCGCTGCTTGCTGAGCGCTTTCGAAGTGGCCCTGCTCTCCGCTGCCTGTACATGTGTCCTCTCTCCACTTTCCAACCGTCTCATGCGGCATTTTAAGGATGGAGAACCCAAGGTTCAGAGAGGTCAAGCAACTAGTTCAAACATAGTAAATGATAAACCCAAAACGTGAACCAAGGTCTCCTCAGCTTGGAAGCTCACACTGACTTACACGCCATGCCTAATCACCTGGGTGCTGGTCACCACTCCCCCTTCTCTGACTCACTGCTTACCTCTGGTGAGACCTGCTTCCTCACCTGTTAACTGAGGAGGCCTGATGTAGTAAAGCAATGGTAACAACAGCAGGGATGGTAACATTACTCCCATTTCTTGGTGCTTACAGTGTACCATATATTATGCTAAGCAATTTGCATTAACTATCAACTCTACCTAAAAACAGTCTTGCAATATGGATATCATATCATCTCCATCTCACGGATAAGGAAACTGAGAATGTGTGACCTACTCAAAGTCAGAGAATCTGTAAGCGGCACAGCTAGGAATCAAAGCCAGGTTTGTCCAGCACCAAAGCTTAAGCTCTTTGATCCTAAGCTACCTGCTTTCCCTTGCCAAAGAGGCCACTTGGGAGGACACCATCCAAGTGACACACTTCATTCATTCATTCACTTCAGCTTTGGTGCTGGAATGGACCCAGAAAGGGGAAAGACAGTACTAGATGAATTTTGTGAGGAAGGCAGGGGGCAGATTATGGAGGGTTTTAGAGATCGTGGTAAGGACTTCGTATTTTATTGTTGGGTAGGGGGGTGGTAAAACCTATCAATTAATTATTTTAACACTATAGACAATATATCAAGAATTAAGGACTATAATTTATTTGATACTGTGCTTTAAAACAAACTCAACAACAACAAAAAAAACCACAAACTCAACAATGCCTTATAACAGCCATTTGATCAGAGACTTTCATCGCTTTACGTAAAACAGCGCATACACACACATGCACACACACCCAGACCCCTTTCAAGGCACTTATCAAGACCTAATAGATAGCTGATCCTTAAACAACACTGGAAGGTTAGGGGTGCCAACATCCCTCAAAAATCTCTGTATAGCTTTACAGCCAGCCCTCTGTATCCATGGTTCCCCATTTGTGAACTCAAACAACCTTGCATGGTAAACAGGGTAGTATAAGTATGGGAAAAATCTGTCTATAAGTGGACCCATGCAGTTCACACCCACAATGTTCAAGGCTCAACTCTATTTTACACAGTGTCTGCCTCTCCATCCCTAGAATATAAAGCCCATGTTTTTGCTCACGGTTTTATTCTTCATCACCTACCACAGTGCCTGCACACAGCGGGCAGTCAGGAGATATTTACTGCATGAACAAATAACAGAGCTATGTCATATGCCCCCTGCAGAGAGCAGTCTACGTCTGCTGTCTATGCTTGTTCATTTCCTCAATCAATATGAATGTTGGTTTCTATTCTCACCACTTTACTGAAAATAACTTTTCCAAGGTCATCAGTAAAATCCCAATTGCAACACCTGAAGGTGTCTTCCCCATGGCAGGGCAGACCTCTCTGCTGTTTCTGACATGGTGATTTCTCCTCTCTGGGCAACTCCACTTGTTGGCTTCCTTGACACTTCCTCTCCTGATTTACTCTGAAGGTTTCTGACTGCTCCTTCTCTGTCTCTTTAATGGCTTCCGCTCCCACCACTTTTCTCTCAGGGTTAGTCCTGGGCCCACTACTATTATGGTACTATATTGTCTTTGGGCATTCTCATCTGTTCTCGATGAGAACAGCTGGTTTCCATCACCAGCTATTGACTGGTTATTCCCAAATACAGTTCCAGACTTTAGACTGCCTGAATGGAGAGCAGGATCTATCTGGACGGACATTCCCCACTGATGTCCCCTGTGGTCCCATGGCTCGACAGATTCAAGACGGAACTTGCCATCTTCTCCTTTCCTCTGGTGAGCTAGGAGCTGCTGAGACCAAGGTGACTGAGAACACTGATGCCCCTGGACTTCCACCTACTCCTTCCTAGAGGAGGGCAAAGGTGGGTTTTTAGCCTGGGAGGAAATTTGGGGAAGCACCAACACCAAGACAGCTGCCCCGTAGCTGGTCTATTAGAGGCTCATGTCCTCAGTCTCGAGGACTGCCTGTGCCCAGTGGCTCTGCTCTGAGCCCTCATCCTGGCTGTTTGTGGGCATCTCCATCTAGGTGGCCCCAAGGGCATCGCAAATGCAAAATGTGCAAAACCGACCTCATCATCCTTTCTTCCTCAATCATTCTTCCCCACATCTATATCTGGTGCCATCACCTAGTTTCCAGGATAGAAACCTAAAAGTCATTCTTTTCTCTTCTTTTCTCTCCTGTCACATTTAATTAATCCTGGTGATTTTTATTCCCCAATATCTTTTGATTCCATCTACTCCTCTAAAATTCTATTGCCCTGAACCCTTCTGGGCTCTTAAAAGACATCTGCTCTCTCAGACTCTCTGAACACTTCTCTAACAATTGCCTAGACTCCTTTTATTTGTGGAAGGGGACATTTTTACACAGAGCAAGGACCTAGCAAGAGTTTTATTTTCATTGAGTTTCTTTGTACAGCTAACTTCTTATGTCAAGTAACAATTTTTAATTTTGATATGAAGTTTCATTTCCTTCTAAATAAATTTACTTAAGTAAAAAAAAAAAAAAAAAGGAGTGAACCTCTTTATATAAAAATTAACTGGGTATTCAGTAGTACCCACTTGGGCTTTACAAGTGGCTCAGTGGTAAAGAATCTGCCTGCCAATACAGGAGACACAGGAGACACAGTTTCAGTCCCTGGGTCGGGAAGATCCCGTGGAGGAGGAAATGGCAACCCACTCCAGCATTCTTGCCTGGAGAATCCCAAGTACAGAGGAACCTGGCGGGTTACAGTCCATAAGGTCAAGAAGAGTTGGACACAACTGAGTGACTGAACACACACAGCAGTAAAAATCATGAAGGTGGTTTAGGAATGACAGAAGTGTGGGAAACACTAAGATCCAAAACCCTAAAGGGAACATATCAGCTGGAGCCATGTGAAACTCATGATAGCTATTTTTGTTTTGACCTATGAAAATGACAGTTTCATATGGCTCAGCCTACCAAGTCCTAGGAGTTCCCTGGTAGTCCAGTGGCTAGGACTCCAGGCTTTCACTGGCAAGGGCAGGTGTTCGATGTCTAGTCAGGGAATTAAGATCCCACAAACCTCAATGCAGAGCTAAGAACAAACAAAAATAACCCTAGAAAGCGTTATGCTTTCTAGCCCCTGCCTGTGTTCCAACATAACCAACTGCTTGCCACTGTTCTGCACACACCAAGTCATTTCTCAACTCTGTGCCTCTGCCCAAGCCAGTCCTTCCCCCTGGACACCCCCACACTCTTAGGGCTCAGGTGTCACCACCTTCAGGAACCTTCCTTGCCATCCGTCCCCTGAAGGGTGGGAGGCACTCCCCCTCAGTGCTTCCCTAATGCAGTCAGCACGTGTGTCTGCACATCCGGGTCTGTCTCTCCAGCTAGCCTATGAACTCCTTTAGGGCAAGGACTCTTTTAAAATGAATCTCTGTAGCCTCTGCCTGGCACACAGTAGCCCCTCAATTAATCTGCAGCCAACCAAGTGAGGGAGTAAATGGAGATCTATAAAGAAGGGAGGCCTGATTCTGCCTAGAAGACCAAAAGAAGCTTCAGAGAGGAATCATTTGACCTAGACCTTCTTGAAGGATGAAAAGGAAGGAATCTGCTAGGTGAGGAGTGAGTGCGAAGACACTGCAGGTGAGGCAGCAGCAGGCGCAAAGGGACTGGAGGTCTGAGAGGGTCTGCAGTTCTGGAGGAAATGGAAGGATGGCTCGAGCGGAGGGTAAAAAGGAAGGAGATGAGGGAACAGGCGGAACTCAGAGTGTGTATATCCCCGCACCCAGTTTTGGTCAAGGTACCCCAAAATGATAAACACATCCATCAGTTCTTCCCGTGGCTGTTGCTTAAAGGGGTGTGAGGCTGGCGCATTTCTCTACCTTGAAGACAAAAAGATCATCTGAGTACAGAAGCAGAACCAGCCATGCAGAACCACCCTGTTCAAACCAGCATGACCGCCCTGCAGCCCTCAAGGAACTTACTCTCTAGAAAAGCAGCTGTGTACCCTAGAATCAGAGAGACCGCCACCACAGAGACCAGACTCAATGTGCAAATACACAGGAAGACCATTCCCGGGAACAGCGTTGCCCAAGACAGGCAGATTGATTCAGAGACAAACATGCATTAGATCCCTAACCACCAGATAAGACATCCCTTCACCTAGCAGGAAGGCAGACTAGTTATGGTAATCACAACAAAAACCAAATGGGAATCTTAGTATTGTTAGGAGAAATGAATGTTTTAAATATTTTCTCATTTAAAGGACAGGCTTTTTATTATTACTGTGCCAATTAACAGAAAAAGAAGCTGAGGTTTGGTGAAGTAATGAGAACCACTGGGACTGAAATCCAGGTCTCTGACTATAAAAACAGTGCTCTTCCCACTTGAACACAAGAGGCTTCACTTCAAAAATGAAACCAGTAAAGGAGGGAGGACCCTCTACGACATGGGGAAAAGGGTACGTTCAATTCCACATATTAATACGCTGTGCTACCAAGTGAGCACTCATACCGCAGGCTTATCATCCTCAGCCTCCGGTCAGGATAATTTCTAAGCAATTGGCTATCAGAGTTCCAATCTCTCCCTCTTTTAAGCTCCAGTACCTCCTTCAGCAAACACTACCCTAATCACCTACAAGAATCACTGTTCCCTTAAGGCAAGTCTTTTTACTTGTTTCTAAGTTCCTCTTTTTACTTCCTGGTTTTAAAGGGGCAAGACACAGACAAATCTCTTCATCTGTCTTCTCACCAGACTGGGGGAGGTGTGCCTGTTGAACAAGTTGGTAGCTAAATCAATATTATTTGTGCCTGAAACTGCAAAATAAAAAGAAAGAAACATCATATGCTTGAAACGGGGCCTGATTCATTCAAATATTTACTGAGTTCCTACCCTGTGTGTAGCAGGCAGCGTGCTTGCTGCCAGGCCCTCTTAAGATGTGCGGACAGCCTCAAAGCTATAAGGAGTCCAGTCTAGTGGGCATGATGTTATTCAAGAGCAAGATTCCATTAGGGAAGCCTTAAAACGATCAGTGACTAGAGCCTGATCTGAAAAGTTGAAACAAAAATTCTGGGAAAGAAAACACTTCTATAGATACATAAAGAGATGTTCAACCTCAGTAGTAATCAGGGAAATGCAAATTAAAACCACAATGAAATACCATTTCAAACCCACCAGATCGAATTAGTACCTGACAGCAATACCCCCATGGACTGTAATCCACCAGGCTTCTCTGTCCATGGGATTCTCCAGGCAAGGACACCGGAGTGGGTTGCCATGCCCTTGTCCAGAGCGATACGAGGCCACAGACCTGAGGCTGCAGAACAGTACGCGTGACCAGGTGCTGCGGAGCACAGGTGGAGCAGGCGTTCAGTAAATGTTTTGCTAATCCAAGCACAGAAGAGCTGGAGCGGAGACAGCAGAGCGGCAGCTCGTGGGCTACATCTGGTCTGCTGCCATGTTTTGTTTGCCCTCGTAGTGTTTACAAAATTGAGCTAATTGCCAAGAGTTAAAAAGCAGAGATTTCACAACTTCTCCCGAAAACTGGTTAACAGCTAACAGTGCTTGGCCGGTCCACAGGGCAACATGCGGCTGGGGCCAAGCAGCCGCTGAAGCCCACCTCCCACCGCGCACCCCCACTCACCAGCGGGCGCTGCTGCACCTGCTCCCATCACTTCAAGCCCCGAAGCATGCTCCTGCTCAACTGAATATCGAAGAAGACACACGCCCAGGCAGAAGATCCGGCAACTGGTATTACCAACTCTGCAACGGGGCCAGGATCCACATCCAGGGACAAGTTCCTCAGCAAGATATTTACATACCATTAATCTAAATCCTTGGTGGCTCAGACAGTAAAAAATCTTCCTGCAGTGCGGGAGACCCGGGTTTGAACCCTGGCTTGGGAAGATCTGCTGAAGGGAATGGCAACCCATCCCAGTATTCTTCCCTGGAGAATTCCATGGATAGAGGAGCCTGGCGGCCTACATCTAATGGGGTTGCAAAGAGCTGGACACGACTGAGAGACTAAAACACAACCCAACCCAAATCCTTCCCACCCTACCAGAAACCAGGACTCAGAGAAGTTAAGAAACTTGCCCAAAGGGTGGCGAAGCAGGAATGGAAACTCAGGAATCTCTGATTTAGCTAGTATTGATTAAGCATACTTGATTACTTAAGCAATTTTAAGGGCTGTACATGAACTAATAATTCTCAGTGCAACCCTATGAAATAGGAACAGTTATTATTTCCATTTTACTTAAGAGAAAATGGAGGCACAGGAAGGCAATGGCTTGTCAAAGGCCACACAGGTAGTAGGAGGCAGAACAGGGGTTTGAACCTGGTCCTTCACTGAAGAGCCTGAGTCTCAGGGCGAGGCTGACAGGCCTCTGGAGCACCGTCAGAACAAGTCCTCACCTCCCAGATCCTGGGCCTCACCAACGCACAGTTCAGGGCCTCCCTTTTGAGACAAACATTTAGTGCTGGCCTTTAATAAGAAAATGGAACACCACATACCGTCCTGTCAAGTGTTCCCCCCCCTTAACAACACACCACGGAGCTCTTTCCAGATGAGCACGGTCTCCCACGTCTATGGACATGTCATCGTTCGCTTCATTTATCTCCCTATAAGCATCAGTCTCCGGTTTTTCCTTACTTCAAAAAGTGATATAGCAAACATCCTTGTTCACCTAAATTTGTGCATTCTGAGTAGAGTTACTGGGCTCAGGCCATGCATGTATAAGACTTTGATAGATGCTGTCAAGTTGCCCTCCAGAGAGGCTCGATTAACGCACACTCCCAACACCACACCAGCAGGTTTGTTTTCCACGGCCTTCCCTCCACCAGGTATACTTTTTCTACTGCTTTCTGTGCACCATTCTCAAGCTGTCTCCCTTAAGCTGCTTCATAATTTTTATGAATCAGTTTATGAACCAGTGTGATTACAACTATATAAAGAACATAACAAAATAATCTATGTCTAGCCAAAAAAGGGGGAGGGGGCAGGAAACACCCCAATGATGGCAGTGACTGGATCTATGCGGACATGATTAAATTTTTTCCAAATGTTCTTAAATGAGTGTTACTTTGATAGTAGTAAGGGAAAACCTCTCCCCTATTCTTGTACCATGCTCCACTCTAATTTTTAAAGTTTTTTTAGGCCTAGATTGTGTCTTTGGGGCAGCATGGAGGAGAGGAACTAAAGAGACATGCCAGCAGTCAGATTTTGTGGAAGAAGTATGGTCCACCCCTCCTTGCAAGCTCAGGGGGACAGTGAAGGTGGGAAAGAAGAAAGTAGCTAGAATTCCTCGAGGAGATTAGGGAAGCCTCGGGACTTAACAGTCAGAAGGCCAGTAAAGGAGCAGACAGCTGTTTATAGAGGCCCGTTAGGTTTACAAGGCCAAGAAAGTGAAAGTGAAGTTGCTCAGTTCAGTTCAGTTCAGTTGCTCAGTTGTGTCGACTCTGAGACCCCATGAATCACAGCACGCCGGGCCTCCCTGTCCATCACCAACTCCTGGAGTTTACTCAAACTCATGCCCATCGAGTTGGTGATGCCATCCAGCCATCTCATCCTCTGTCGTCCCCTTCTCCTCCTGCCCCCAATCCCTCCCAGCATCAGGGTCTCTTCCAGTGAGTCAACTCTTTGCATGAGGTGGCCGAAGTATTGGAGTTTCAGCTTCAACATCAGTCCTTCCAATGAACACCCAGGACTGATCTCCTTTAGGATGGACTGGTTGGATCTCCTTGCAGTCCAAGGGACTCTCAAGAGTCTTCTCCAACACCACAGTTCAAAAGCATCAATTTTTCGGCGCTCAGCTTTCTTCACAGTCCAACTCTCACATCCATATATGACCACAGGAAAAACCATAGCCTTGACTAGATGGACCTTTGTTGGCAAAGTAATGTCTCTGCTTTTTAATATGTTATCTAGGTTGGTCATAACTTTCCTTCCAAGGAGTAAGCGTCTTTTAATTTCATGGCTGCAGTCACCATCTGCAGTGATTTTGGAGCCCAAAAAAATAAAGTCTGACACTATTTCCACTGTCTCCCCATCTATTTCCCATGAGGTGATGGGACCAGATGCCATGATCTTAGTTTTCTGAATGTTAAGCTTTAAGCCAACTTTTTCATTCTCCTCTTTCACTTTCATCAAGAGGCTTTTCAGTTCCTCTTCACTCTCTGCCATAAGGGTGGTGTCATCTGCATATCTGAGGTTATTGATATTTCTCCCGGCAATCTTGATTCCAGCTTGTGCTTCTTCCAGCCCAGCGTTTCTCATGATGTACTCTGCATAAAAGTTAAATAATCAGGGTGACAATATTCAGCCTTGACTACTCCTTTTCCTATTTGGATCCAATCTGTTGTTCCATGTCCAGTTCTAACTGTTGCTTCCTGACCTGCATACAGGTTTCTCAAGAGGCAGGTCAGGTGGTCTGGTATTCCCATCTCTTTCAGTCGAAGGCTTTGGCGTAGTGAATAAAGCAGAAATAGATGTTTTTCTGGAACTCTCTTGCTTTTTCGCATGAAGTTGCTCAGTCGTGTCCAACTCTTTGCGACCCCATGGACTATATGGTCCGTGGGAATTCTCCACGCCAGAATACTGGAGTGGGTAGCCTTTCCCTTCTCCAGGGGATCTTTCCAACCCAGGGCTCAAACCCAGGTTTCCAGCAGTGCAGGAGGATTCTTTACCAGCTGAGCCACAAGGGAAGCCCTTCCTAAACCTGCCCATGCCAGTATTTCAGATTCCAGGAAATAGCCCCAGTATTCACCTAAGTTTTTCAAACCCGAAGAGAGGAGGCCATCCTAGATTCTCACCTGTCCACCCCAGCCACCAGATCTTGACTGTATCTTCCTAAACTCTCTCCAAATCCATTTACTTCTCACATCACGCTAGCTGGGGCTCTCATTGTCTCTCACCTGGATCGTTAAACTGTCAATACTTCCACCTCTAAACCCGATTTAACTCATTTCCCGTGGAGTTGTCAATTCAAAGCATTTCCAATCTGCTAGTATGATTTGGGTAGAACATTTCCATGGTGTGTGGCCCATAGCCCTGATTCTTAGCCTGGACTGCACATTTAAATCACCCAGGGAATTTTTTAGGTGATTTCAATGCACCAAGTGCCCACATCCTGAGATTCAGACTAAATTGGTTTAGGGTCGGGCCCTAAAAACTACAGATTTTTAGTTTTTAAAGCTCCCCCAGGGACTTCCCTGGCGGTTCAATGGTTAAGACTCCAGACTTCCACTACAGGGGACAGGAGTCCGATCCCTGGCGTGGGGGGCGGCGGGGCGGGGGCGGGGAGCTTCCCCAAGTGATTTGAATGTGCAGCCAGGGCTGAAACCTGCTGGCCTCCAGGTTCCTCTGGACAGTGTTCAGGAACTCCAACTCATTCAGTCTTCCAGCAAATACTGAGCACCAGCTATGTACTAGATGCCTCACTGACACGGAGGCTAAGTGAAGAATAACATGTGCTCCTCATGAAGCCTATGGTCTATCAGGGTTAACCTGAGGCTCTTAGTATTTTAAGCCTTTGTTCTGCCTCCTCCCTCCTCCCACTCTTTGTTCTAGTCATCTTGTCTGATTTGGGATTCCCCAAATTTGCCCACTACAGCTTCAGGGCCTATGAACATGCCACTCTCTGGACCCAAAAATCTAGGCCCCAGCCTCCTGGCCTAGTTGAGACTCTGTTTGAGAACCACTTCCTCTGAGAAGCTTCTACCAAACCCCACCCCCAGATCTGCCCAGATTAGCAATGCACTCAGCTCTGTACCTACAGTTGTCATGGCCCATTTCACTCTCTGGCACCCTCACTAGACTGAGAGCTCCTTGACGGCAGGGTTAGTGACTACGCTGTTTCTGTATCCCCAGTGGAGGTGCTAATTAATTGTTTGGTGAATCCATAAATGAGTGAACTTGAATGATGAGAGGAGGAGGGTCTGTATAAGACAATGTATGGTATGAACAAGGTATGAGCAGATAGGAGGCTACCTAGAGGAGGGATACAGCTTCAGAAGCTTCCACTTCAAGGAAGCCAGGCTCTGGATAGGAGGTTCAAAAATAGACAGCTTTACAACCACCAGGGAGTCAGATAGATACATGACATAGTATCAAAAAACTGAGGAAAACAAAAAAAGACAGTGGTAGTTGACTTTTCCCTTACTGCTCTTTGAGAAGTGGCCTGTGTGGATGATACAAAGGTTTAAGAGAGGATCTGTGTTCTAATTTGGACGTTTCCTTGTTTTGTGACTTTGGGTTAGGTCTACCCTCAATATTTGGAGGGCCAGTAGCAGAAGTGCAAAATGGAGGCCCACATGCCCACAGATTCGTTTAGTCACCAAGTCGTGTCCAACTCTGCAACCCCATGGACTGTAGTCCGCTAGGCTCCGCCGTCCATGGACTTTTAGGCAAGAATACTGGAGCGGGTTGCCATTTCCTTCTCCAGGGGATCTCCCCAACCCATGTCTTTTGCGTCTCCTGCATTGCAGATTCTTTACCACTGAGCCACCTGGGAAGCCCAAATATCTAAAAGTTATCAATTAAACTAATAGACCATTTAAATACAGTTTTTATTCTATTCTCCTGTTTTGATAAATACATCTTCATAATGACCTGGAAGTCTAGGTTTGAATTTTGAATTCTCAAGAGTTCTTGGGAATACACTGGCACAAGAAAAACTGTTTCTCTTCCTACCAGTGGTGGGCAGAATAATTTCCCAAGATGTCCACGACCTAATCCCTGGAGCCTGTGAACAAAGGAGAATTAAGGTTGCTGATCACCTGACCTCCAGATAGGGAAATTATCCTGCTGGGCCTAATGTAATCACAAGGATCCTTCCAAGTGAAAGAGAGAGAATCAGACTCAGAGAAGATGTGATAACGGAAGCAACAGGACTGCAGGCTTTGAAGACGGATGGAACCGGCCACAAGCCAAGAAACATGGGTGACCTCTGGAAGCTGGAAAAGACAAGTAAGTGGATTCTGCTCTCTATATAAGCCTGCAGAAAGGAGCACAGCCCTGCAGACACCTGGATTATAGCTCATTGAGACACATTTCTGAATGTGGAGACCACATTCTGGCCTCCAGAAATGTGAGAGGATACATTTGTGACAACTTTTTACAGCAGCAACAGGAAATTACTTAACGTCCAGGCTCTGCCATGAACCATGAGGTCTCAAGTTCACCTGCGGGGCCACACCAGTCACACGTCCTAAGTGGCTGCCCCTTGGCCACTGCAACACACCAGTGTTCTCAGGAGGAGGGACCCAGGAAAGAGGCTCTAGAAGAGAGCTGGGGCCATTTAAGCAAGGAAGTGTGGGTTTTCTGTACTTGTGGTTGGCCTGGAAGGGGGTATGGGCTCTGGGATGGCACAGTTCCTGGGTCGTGTGGGGAGGCCCACAGCTCCTAGAGGGGGGTCCAGTGAAGGACCCTTTAAAGCACAGAGGCCAGAATCCCGCAGGCACTACGGTCTTGAGTCAATTGGCTTCACCTCCCTGAGCGTCATCTGGAACATCAACCATTCGGGCCATTACTGAGCACCTCTGTGCCAAGTGTTATACTTAGAGACAGTGGAATGGTAGATAAGGAGCTGGCTGGCACAGAACAATCCCTCAATAAGCTTTAATTTCCTTCCCTTTCTATTTAATCTCATCTGAAACAATAGCCTTGCAGACTGAAAATAAAAACCCCTTGCTTAAGTCCTTTGGTGGCTTTCGTTTGCTCTTGGGAGGAGCCTGAAACCCTTTGCAAGGCCCTGCAAGTCCACCCTTCCCTTCCCACTCGGCCGCCTCTCTGCTCCACACACAAACCTTCTGCTTCCCTGACTGCACCAAGGGCCTTTGCTGCTCCTTCCCCTGCTGTTCCTTCCGTCTGCAACATTCTGTCCTCCAGACATACCCACTCCACTTTCACCAAGCTGACTCTTTCAGGGCTCGGTTTCAATGCCATTCCCTTGAGGATGCCCTGCCCTGTTCCCTAACCCTGCTAACCAGAGCAGGTTCTCTTCTCTCCCAACTCTAGGGAGCATCCTCTGCAGCACCTGACGTGACGGCCATCATATGACTATTTGTATCCTTATTGTGGTTAAATATAAGATGAATCTATTTTCTTAGTTTTTCATTTCATTTTCTTCAAGACAAAGTCCAAAATGCATTACTTTTTATTGTGGTAAAATACACATAGTTTTTCATTTCATTTTCTTCAAGACAAAGTCCAAAATGCATTACTTTTTATTGTGGTAAAATACACATAATATAAAATTTACCATTCTAGCCATTTTTAAGTGTATGATTCAGTGGCATTAAGGACACTTGTCATACAACCAGTACTACTGTCCATCTCCAGAACTTTTGATTATCTAAAACCGAAACTCAATACCCATTAAACGATAACTCCTCATTTTCCCCTCTCCCCAGCCCTTGGTAACTGCTGTTCTTTCTATGAACTGACTAGTCCAGGTACTTTATATAAGCGGAATCATACAATATTTGTCCTTCTGTGTCTGGCTTATTTCACTAAGCATAATGTCCTCAAGCTTCCTCCATGTTGTTGCATGTGTCAGAACTTCCTTCCTTTTTAGGGCTGAGTAATATTCCACTGTATGGACGTACCACATCTTGGTTATCCATTCATCCACTGATGGACACTTGAGCTTCGTCCACCTTTGGCTAGTGTGAATAATGCTGCTTTGAACAATGGTATATAAACACTGGTTGCCCTGCTTTCCATTCTTTTGTGCATATACCCAGAAATGGGATTTCTGGATTCAATGGTGAAAAACTGAAAAGTGTTAGTTGCTCTGTCGTGTCCAGCTCTCTGCAACCCCATGGACTGTAGCCCACCAGGCTCCTCTGTCCATGGGATTCTCTAGGCAAGAACACTAGAGTGGGTTGCCATTTCCTCCTCCAGGGAATCTTCCCACCCAGGGATCAAAGCCAGGTCTCTTGAATTGCAGGCAGATTCTTTACCATCTGAGCTACCAGGGAAGCCCAAATCAAATGGTAACACTGTGTAGTACATATTGCTTTTCTCCATTCTTTTACACTCTCCCTGCCCTCTTCCTTACCATAGACTTTAGCACCATGAAGAAAGGAACTATGTCTGTCTTACTCCTGGGACCAGCACAAGCTGGTGTTTCAATCAATGTTTATTAAATGAATAAATGATTTGCAATTTAGCTGACTTGGGTGAAAAAGAAACAGAAGAGCGACAGCAGTTCCTCAGGGATCTGAGCTCCTAGAAGTCCCACGGAGGCTGCCTACACTTTTTTAAGTTTTCACAGGTTACTACAGGATTCGCCCTGACTATGGCTTTACACTGGAAGTTATTGGGTAGAAATACATAAAACCACATCCAAGTGTCTGTGGTTCACTCATGGGGCAACCGGGGCACACTGTGAACTGCAGCTTTGAGTCAGAGGAACAGGGTTAGAATTCAAGCTCCATGACCTTGGGGTGTTTACTCTTGAGCCTCTCTCCTTACCTGTAAAATGGGAATATTATGTGATTCACAGGAATGGCAGTATTACATTATTCATCAGGCAACTACAAAGATTATCTCAAGTACATAAAGGGCCTGGAACCAAAGAGGTGCTGTCGATGAAACGTGAGTTCTCCCTTCTCCTCTTTAATTGCCCCCCACACACAGTGTGTGCTCACCTGATAGGCATGATCGTCTGTTTTGGAAAGCCTTTAAGGTTTTTGATCACCATGGGGGCAATTTGTCGAACAAAGACCAAACGAAACATATTCGAGAGCACAGAGGAATTCATTATACTCCACACATTCTCCCCACAGAGGCTCAGTCCACAATTAGACCTGAGAGTCTCCTTACAATTCCCAGTTCTGAAATGCTTAGGCACATTGACAAACACTGACCACACATGAAATGATGATGATGGGAATGCCTCACAAAGATAGACAAACTATGTTGGCGTTTGCCTGACACCGATACTCTCTTTTTCAAGCCAGGCAGCACACAGATGGAGAGCTGAGGCTGAAAGGTGGGTCTCAGGTTCCGCAGGCTGCATGTGGCAGCAGAGGATCACACAAAGCATTCAGATCTGAGTTCATATTCTGACTCTGCCATTCACTCATGCTGTGATTTCAGACAAGATAAAGTGAAGCAGGGGCTTCCCTGGTGGCTCAGCGGTAAAGAATCCGCTTGCCAAGCAGGAGATGTAGGTTCAATCCCTGCGTTGGGGAAGACTCCTGAAGAAGGAAATGGCAGCTCACTCCAGTATTCCTGCCCGGGAAATCACAGGGACAGAGGAGCCTGGTGGGCTAAAGTCCACGGGGTCACAAAGAGTCAGATATGACTTAGCAACTAAAAAACAACAACAAAGTAAATGAGACTCGTACTACTTGTTTTTCTAAAAAAATAAATAATAATTACTTGAGGCATATGACTTCTTGATACTTGTCCTCCAGAGTATGATATTTAGCCTTATTACAGAGAGGAAGGGAAAACTGAATACAGAGGGGGAAAGGCGAGCACCAAGTCCTACTCAGAGTATGCTTGGAAGACCAGCGGCCTCAGTATCACCGGCTGAACTGTTAGAAATGCAAATTCTTGACTCCACCGAACAGCTACTAAATCAGCATCCCTGGGAGGCCCAGGAATACATTATTTAATAAACTCTCTAGGAGACTTGTAAACCCACTGAAGTGTGAGAAGCACTTTGCTACACACAGTAGATAAACCGATTCATTCTATATCCTGGTTAACTCCCAAGTTTGTATCAATTTCCCCCATTGATCCAACTGCTTATGTGACTTCTCCATTTGGACGACTAAAAGACATCTAAAATGAAATGTGTCTAAAACCAAACTCTTGATTTTTCTCTTTGAACCTGCTGCAGCTGCAGTCTTCCCACTGGGAACAAGCACAGCTACTGACCCAGCTCTTCAGCCAAAAGCCTGGGTGGAGTTCTTGATGCCGTTCTCTCTCAGGTCCTGTATCCAGTCCATCAACAGATACTGCCCATCCAATCTTCAGACATCCAGATTCCCCCCCTGCTCACCATGGATGTCTTCACCACTGCCAACCTAGCCCCTGCCCTCTCATTGCAAGGGCCTCCACAACTGTTCCGTGACCCTAGAGCTTGCTCTCCTCATGGCTAACACTGATGATGTTCATCTTTTTCTTTTTTTAAATATTTATTTATGTGGCTGCGTTGGGTCTTAGTTGCACAACGCAAGATCTTTCACTGTGGCTCATGGGCTCAGCCCTTGTGGCACATGGGCTTAGCTGCTCCACGGCATGTGGAATCTTAGTTCCCTGACCAGGGGTCAAACCCACGTCCCCTGCATTGCAAGGCGTACTCTTAATAACTGGACCACCGGAGAAGTTCCCTGGTGATGTTAACCTTAATTGCCTGGTTTAGGTGGTGTTACTCGGGTGTTCCTTTTTCTAGGCCTTCTCAGCAGAAAGAGCTAGAAAATACATGTGTTTAAATTAAGTCATGTATCCACACATATTTATCTCTGTTTCAAGCTCCAACCAATATTTCAAACTTCAACCCTGCACCACAGGGTTCGTTCCAGTATTTATTTCCCTTTTGCTTACTGGGAATTCTTCTGGTCACTTCTTTTTCAACACTGAGAAACCTGGTTCTCATTATCTGCAATATAGTACTTATTGTTCAATCCTAGAATAAATATCAGGTAGTTTCAGAGTTGCTAGCGCACACTCCTCTTCTTCCTCTCTCTTCCCCTCTCCCAGTGTGATGAACAAATCCACCAACTAGTACAGCGGTAGTCTACAGTTCTTTGTGTATTTAGCCTTACACTTTACAATCGGACACTACTGTCCAAAGTTACTATGTCAGATGTTTTTGTCCTCTACCTCTTTGAGGGCACATCACCTCTGAATGTGCCAACTCTATTCCTCCCCAAATGTATTAACCTCAGTCTAATCGTGAGAAAACAGCAGACAGTCCCAAGGTGAGGGACACATTCTACATAGGAACCGATCAGTACTCTTCAAAAATATCAATGTCAAGAAAGACAAGGAAAGATTAACAACTCCCACAGACTAAAGGAGACTAAGGATAGATAACTAAATGCAATGTGGCTTCTGGACTGGATACTGGAATAGAAAAACTGGTGTAATCCAAATAAAGTCTGCAGTATTCTTCTACCAGTATTAACTTCTAAGTTTTGATGTCATTGTGCTCTGGTTCCATAAGATGTTAGTATCAGGAGAACCTAGATGAAGGATCTATAGGCACTCTCCACCATTTCTTTAATTGAAAATTTTATTGAGATGACTGTAGATTCACATGCAGTCGTAAAAAATAATGGAGATCTCTTGTACACTTCATCCAGTTTCTCCCAATGGTAATATTTTGCAAAATGATAGTACAATATCACAATCAGGATACTAATATTGATATAATCTACCCATCTCCATTTTACTTATATTCATTTGTGTGTCTGTGACATCTATTTTTTTGGAAGTTTAAAATCAATCCAAAATAAAAAAGATTTTTTAAAAAAGGTTGATGAATTGGCACAATTGAGATTCCCCATCCCCACTTCCTCTGAGAAAGTGTCCACCACCATACCTGCTTCACCCATCTCTTTACTCATAGCCCCTACAGGGATTTAAATATGTGAACCCTGGAGCATGTAATTTTTAGGGACCATTCCAACAATAATCCTGTGTAATAGCATTATTGCTATTTTGCAAATAAGAAAACTGAAGCTCGCAGAGGTTAATGCACACGCTCAAGTTCAATAGTACAAGGCAGGTCTGAATTTAAAGCCTTTTTATTTCATTTCTAACAGCTGTTATGGCTCAAGGGGAGTCAATCCAGGCTGAACCCACTGGCCTTGACAATTATACGCTTCTAGGTTAGATGAAGGAGTTGTATTTGCACAAAAGATCTCAGACAGTCTAGACATCTTTTATATTTTATTCCTGGAGGTCCTCCTTGGACCTTATTTTGTCAAAACTTCCAAATTGACCCCAGCCTTCCACATATGCTGGAGAAGGGAAAGGCTACCCACACTCCACTGTTCTGACCTGGAGAAGTCCAAGGACTCTACATTCCATGGGACTGCAAAGAGTCAGACACGACTGAGCGACTTTCACTATCACTTTCCACACATGCTGTGGTCAGTGGCATATATTTTGAAAGACTGTACCGGGATACTGGATTAACATATCTCAAACTAAGCTCCGTGACCTGAATCACTTTTCAGAATCAATCAGTCAGTGGTTGATTCTGACTTCATTTGTTGCTGCCATCTTTGAAAACATGACAAAAGTATTGCCTTGAAAATTACAGGCCAAAGCCTATCCATTCTACAGAGAACACTTGATATTCTGGAAAGAGAAGAGATTTTTAAGACTTCCCCAAATTCACACTTTCATATAATTGCCTCCAAAACATGATATAAGGTATACCTGGGGGGAAAGCCCCCAAAAACCCCTTAGATATCCTACTGGTCACATAAATCCAGGACAATGGTGCTTTATAGAGCTATTAAATATGTCATCTTTTATCTGACCTTTTCCTTCTCCTTGGATGAGTGATTTTTACTACGAATGAAAATGATGGACACAGACAGCTGTTCCTCCCCGCTGCAGAGCACACGGCCTTCTGCCCACAGGAGGGCATCTCACAGGGCGGGCACAAGACCGCCTCATTTGGCCTCCACTCTCACCCCCGTGGGTCTGTGTCACTGAAACCAACTTTCCTGGCGGCAAATCATTTTCTCTTCACCTCCATCACCCCCACTGGCAAGTGATTTTCCTAACAGATACCTCCAAGGGTGTCCCAGCAAAATTACAAATTAAAATCTGCTACAGATTTTCAGGTTTGCTTGCAAACAGCTGCAATCCTGACTAAAATTCATAAACGCCAGACACCACTCAGCTATCCCTACTTGTCATCCCCTTTCCAGCTGCCTCAACTCAGGTCACGTTGTCTCACGTCAGGAGTGTGGCTAAACGTCCCTGGGGCTTCTGTCTCCGACTAGGTTTGATGTCCCAATAGTTTTGATGCTGCTAGGAGGAACTTTCTAAACACAAAGGACACTGATAATAACTTGAACATTTGGGTCATAATAACTTCACTTACATTATTTTCACTTTTGATAATAACCAAGTCAGACAGGACTTATCTATTCCTATTTATCAAGGAAACTAAATTCAGAGAAATTAAGAAATTCACCAAGGGCAGAGGGTTAGCAAAGCCGGGGTGGGGGGTGGCGGCCAGAGCCGGTGCCCTCCCCATCACAGCCAGCAGACTCCCAGGCCTTCCTGTCATGCCCCAGACACTGCTCTCAGCTCCAGACACAAGTAACTCAACACTCTTCTTGCAGCATCCATATCTCAGAGATCACTACTGCCTCGTCCGAAATGATTTTTCTCAGCCCTTTTCTTTGCCTGGTTCACACTGACATTTAAATCAAGTGAGTTTTTTGTCATTACCAACACCCCTCCCTCCTCCTCACTCACACCACCCTCCCCCCACACACACACTCCTGACCCGACACAACTAATCACAGAACGGCCCGAGCAAACCTCTGGTACACCATCCATCAGTCTTCTAACCTGCTGTATCCTCAAGTGTGGGATGGGTATATTCATATTCATTCAATATTAAATAATATTGAATCACAAAGTGAGACAGTTATTCCCTCTCCAATGCTTTTTCAGTCTCTGACTACAAGGAGGAAGTTTCAACACAGAGACAGTTATCAGGCGGTGGTGAAGAGCATGGACTCTGGAGCCAGCCTGCCTGGGTTCAGTCCCTGCTGTGCTACCTAAGAGCTAGTTGACTTCTCTGTGCTTCTTCACCTGTACTATACAGATGGGAGTTCAAATGGGGTCGTCCCAAAGATTAAGACAGTTAATAACACATTACCTGCTCAGGGTAGGTGCTCAGGAGCAGATAATTATTATAGTTCTCCTTGCTTGCCTGCTAAGTCGCTTCAGTCATGTCTGACGCTTTGCGACCCTATGGACTATACCCACCAGGCTCCTCCGTCCATGGGATGCTCCAGGTAAGAACACTGGAGTGGGTTGCCATGCCCTCCTCCAGGGGACCTTTCCGACCCAGGGATCAAACCTGTGTCTCTTCTGTCTCCTGCACTGGCAGGCGGCTTCTTTACCACTAGCACTACTTGGGAAGCCTGACAGTTCTCTTTCGCTCCTTTAACTACTGCTATTCGCTCTTGAATAGAGCAAGCCTCAGGCCAGGGTCTTTAGTAGGCAACAGAATCTAAGCAGCTAGTGATACTGATGTTCCTTTTATAATAGGATACAGAGACATGGGCTTCCCAGGTGGCCCTAGTGGTAAAGAACCTGCCTGCCAGTCCAAGAGACATAAGAGGCATGGGTTCAATCCCTGGGTCTGGAAGATCCCCTGGAGAAGGGCATGGCAACCCATTCTAGTATTCTTCCCTGGAGAATCCCATGGACAGAGGAGTCTAGCAGGCTACAGCCCATGGAGTCGCAAAGAGTTGGGCATGACTAAAGCCACTTAGCATGCAAGCATGCACACAGAAAGAGGCATGGGAGGCCCAGTGGCTCAGCAATAAAGAATCCGTCTGCCGTGGAGGAAATGTGGTTCAACCACTGGGTCGGGAAGATCCCCTGGAGGAGGGCATGGCAACCCACTCCAGTCTTCTTGACTGGGAAATCCCACGGACAGAGGAGCCTGGTAGGCTACAGTCCATGGGCTCGCAAGAGTCAAACACAACTTAGTAACTAAACAACAATAATAGATAAATAAACTTAACAACTGAGTCCACTTAAACATTAGCTAACTACCTTGATATGGCCAAAACAAACAAACAAACAATAAAAGCAGCGTTGGAACAAAGTTAAACAAGTATATGCAAGTGTTCTCACACACACACAAGAAAGATAACTCTATGAGGTGATAGCTGTGTTAGCTAACTTGATTGTAGTAATAATGTCACAATTATACATTAATCAAATAATTACACTGTATACTCTAAATATGTAGGCTTCCCTGGTGGCTCAGTGGCAAAGAATCTGCTTGCCAAGCAGAAGACACAGGTTCAGTCCCTGGGTCAGGAAGATCCTCTGGAGGAGGGAATGGCCACCACTCCAGCACTCTTGCCTGGGAAATCCCATGACCGAGGAGCCTGGTGGGCTACAGTCCATAGGGTTGCAAAGAGTCAGATACGACTCAGTGACTGCGTAACAACACTCCTCTGCTCGGCGGCTCAGCCACTCAGGCATGTCTGGCTCTTCGTGACCTCATGGGCTGTAGCCCACCAGGCTGCTCTATCCAAAGGATTTCCCAGGCAAGAATACTGGAATGGGTAGCCATTCCCTGCTCCATGGGATCTTCCCAACCCTGGGATGGAACCTAGGTCTCCCGCACTGCAGATAGATTCTTTACCATCTGAGCCACCACTCAGCTCCAACACTCCTCTAAATAGATAAAATTTAATTTGTCAATTATAAGTCAATAAAGCTGAGGGAAACAAGCCATGGAAGTATACTGATGATTTCCTCACTTGTCTCCCCCACTAAACTGTGAGCTCCTCGGGGACAGAGACTGTCTTCATTGCTATAGCCCCAAGACCCCAACAGACATTGCAAGCCCACAGTATAAATTTGCTGAATGAATGAGTTACATATAAATTTGCTGAATGAATGAGAGACATAGATAGCCTGGTCCAGTGGTTCTCAAAGAATGATTCTTGAGTCAGTAGCCTCAGTTATCACCTGGGAACTTAGAAACACACATTTTCAGACACCACCCCAGATCTACTGAATCAGAAACTCTTGCCAGTGGGGGTCCTAGCAAACTGGTGTTACAGGAGATTCTTACAGTCTTACAGGCACTCTTAGGTCTGATCATCACTGATCTGTAGGACAAAGATAACAGAGCAGGGCTGGAAGACAGCCAAGACAGAATCCAGAGACCAAGAGCAGAGATGAGAGAAAGCTCTCACGACAGACAGCACTCTGGACAATCGGGACAGACCGCAGGCTGAGTGCTGCCACGAACAGCAGAGTCTATCATGGAAAAGATAGTTCCTCGAAGATCTACCAAGTCTCAGGCCAGGTGACCGGGCAATCTGGGTTGGGCTTGGCTCTGCCTTTCACCAGCTGTGTGACCTCGAATGTGACCCATTAGCTCTCAACCTGATTCTTCACTCACAAGTGCTTCGCTGAGAGGGCCCTGCCCTTCAGGAGTGTTTCCCTGTATTTAGTGTGAGCCTCTTCCAGGTGATTCTTTCCTTCCTTCTCTAATGCCTAACACCTCTCCCCCGACCCTTATTCTCCTACCTCGCTGAGGAAATAGAAGCTCAATCACAAGAGAGCATCCACGGAGCTTCATCTCACATCCTACCACCTACCAATATCTACTCCCGCACGCTCAGCCTCCTGACTTACCAACCACGATTCTGTCCAAACCGAATCCCTCCACTTGTGTGCTCGAAGCAACCCCTCTCACTTATTCAAAGGTACTGTTACAGCATGTCTCCTCTCTCTCACATCATTTTTTTTCTCCCCTTACTGGACTTTTCCAATCACCAGAAAAAAAGATATTTCACCCATCTTTGCTCCCCCAACAGCAAAACTGTCTGTGAGAGCTGTCTATGCCCGCTGTCTCCTGTCACTCTGCTCAGGCTGTCATGTCTACCATCCTTCGGGCACCGCTCCGGTCAAGGTCACTAATGGCCTCCGTGCTGAGAAACCCAGTGGTCTCAGCGCTCCCCTCACTTGACCCCCATCAGCAGCGCTTCCGAGTTCATCATGCCCTCCCTGTATACTCTCCCTCCGGGCTTCCAGGACGCCAAGCTCGCCTGTTTTTCCTCCTACTTTACGGGTCCCTCCTTTTAAGTCTTCTTTGTCAATTTCTCTTCTTTTCCCAGACTTCTTACTACTGAAGTAATCCAAGGTTAAGTCCTGGACTGCCCTTCCATCACTCACTCTCTTGTGATTTCATCCAGTCTCAAGATGTCAAACATGGATATCTTGATGCTGAAGACCCCCAAACACACACTGGCAGCCAAGACTCCAGACTCTGGCTGCCTCTTCCAGTCTCCCCTTGGATGATTAGTGGACATCTTAAATACGTTCAAAATGGCATTCTTAGTTTCCAGTCAAACCAGCTCCAAACACAGCCTTCCCTGTTGAAATTCATGGCAATTCCATACTTTCTGTTGCTTGGGTCAGAAATTTTAATCATTCTTGATTTCTTTTTCCCCCACATCCCTTCTCCATTCATTCAAAGAAATCATGCTGGGTTACCTCCAAAACCTATTATCTGACCATTTCTCCCCACCCTCAGCACTGTTGCCTCACTCAACATGATTGCTTGGATTACCGCAATCCTTTCCAACAGGCTTTCCTGCTTCTACGCACGCCCTCACATTCCAGGCTCAACACAGCAGAGCTGGCTATAAAATGGAAGTCAGCTCCTGTGATGCCTCCGCTCTGACTGCAGAGTGATTCATTTCACTCTCAGAGAAGGCCGGCGGTCTACCAGGCCAGCGGTTCCCCCCCGCGCCCCGCCCCGACCTCTCTGACCTCAGCCCCTCCTCCTCTCCGCCCCCCGCCCCCCTCCAACTCTGCCTGGCTCTACCGACCGGTGGGCTACATGCTCTTCTCCGGGAGGGCCTTTGCTCAAGCTGTTCCCTCTCTGGAAAGCTCTACCTCACAGACCCATTTGGCTAATTCTTATCTCCTTCAAGCCCTCTCAAGATCTCACTGAGGCCCCACCCTGACCACCTTCCCCATCCCCCTCACCCTACCCTACTTTTTCTTTTCTCCACCGTGCACATTGTTTTATAGCATATAAAATGTATAATTTACTTGTGCGTTATTATCCAGCTCCTTCCAAAAAGTTAAAAGCTCTACGAAGGCAGAAATCTTTGTTTTTGTTTGCTGATGTAGCCTAAAAACTTTACAGTGTCAGGCATAGAGTGGGCACTCAAAAAATTTACAGAATAAGTGACATGAGCAGGACACATTTCTTAAAGACAGTTACATATCTATTTGGTATATTATATTTAGTATATTATTATAAAAGTAGAGGCGTTCCCTGGCGGTCCAGTGGTTAGGACTCGGCACTTTCACTGCCACGGTCCTGGGTTCAATCCCTGGTCAGGGAACGAAAATCCCACAAGCCTCACAGAGCAGCCAATCACGTAATAAAATAAACATGTGAAACCTGTAAATTCAGTGACAGGTTCTTTTATGAGTTTTAAAGAAAACATCTGGTAACCAATAGTACTTCAGAAATTATTTAAAGATGGTTTACAAATTGAGAAACTCTGTCCTCTATATACACACAGGCAAATTCAAATCCTCTCATTCTGGAGAGCCTTCACAACGTAAGGGTTACATACTAGAACTTTCAAATCTGACTGTGCGCACAAATCATCTCAGATGATTATATTAAAAAAAAAGAAAAAGAAAAAAAAAGCCTATATCCTACTCTAAGCTCTTTAGGGTTGGGGCTGGAATTTATATTTTAAACAAATGTCTCATGTGATTCTCCTGTAACCAGCCCAGTACTGGACAAGGCTTAAGGCTCAGATAACCTCTGAGGGCTCTTCTAGTTCTGAAGTTCTGACTTTGTGATTGAAACACAACTGACCAGCCTAGAAAGCAGGCCTTTTCAAAATGCAGATTCACTGGGCTAGAACCAGCATTAGGGGAAAAAAAAATACAAATTAACAGACAAACCATAAATTGAGAATGCATTACCTGTAGTAAAGGTTATGGTTTCATGAAATATTTTCCAGAGGTGAGTATATATGTAAGTAATAAGTGGTAATATTAAAATACTTTTGTGGTAAAAAAACTCAAACAGAACAATGAGTCTCAACTTTCAGTGTTGTAACAGCATGAATTTCTGAGCCCCAGCAAGTTCAAATCTTTGAGTGGAGTTCAGGAATCTGCATTTTTCATGGCTGACTGATGCAGGTAGCCCTAGACCACACTTAACTGAGCTCTGTGAACGCAAAGCTACCTCTAGAACCCATCTCATGTGGCGCTTTTCAGTACTGGGGGAGGGGGAAGAAGAGGGTTGGAATGCTCTTGGGAGGAGCAATTTCCAGCCCTCCATGTTTATAAGGGATGATCTGGGAAAGCACAGGTAATGTCACTGTACTGCAGCACTGGGGAAGAACCCTACTTCGTTATTTATAACATTAAAAAAGGACACCGGATTTTTTTTTTCTGTCTAAAAAGTGCAGCAAGGAGAAACATGTACTTTTGGTCCACTTCACAGAAAGGACTGTTACCTGTCTGGCTCAATGTCATGCTTCAGCTAGGTAAGCACTCGAGTATTTGCTGAATGAATGACGAGAGAGAAACGCTGAACTGAGAGAACCAAGCTGCGCCTGGTTCCTCTGCAAGTTGTCATTCTCAAGGCCCACTTCTCTGAAGATAACCCCGAGTCTGAGCTTGCTCAGTGCCTTTACAGTGAATAGCCACCATCCTCATCTTCTTTCCTTTCCCAGGAAAGAGCAGCCCTCAAGTCACAGAACAAAAGCTCTCCCATTGAAGCCTACCACAGGCCACAAATATACATTCAATAAACCTGTAATACTGCACATCCTGATAGCAACTCCTACACTATGCGATTTGCATTTACTACCTTTAATTCTTGAAAATAACCCTGGAAGGTAGGTGTTGACCTACTTTACACAAAACCTTAGGCCCAGAGAGGTTAGCTGACTTGCCTAAGGGCTCACCCTGGCAGTCGCGGCCAGTGTGGCTGACTGGCTGTGCCGCATCTGAGCCGATCTTGATGGCCAGACACTGGGAGCATGTGATGAGACACAGCCTCGAGTCTGAGGTTACAGAACACCAGCTACAAAATGCACACATCTGGCAATCTGAAGACCTTTCTTCCTTTAATTATGACTAAGCTGTTAGTTGGGTGTTTGTCCCTATAGACCCAGTCTTTGAAAAGTAGAGACCAACTCTGTTTCTATGACTGTCAGCCCTCTTGGGGACTTGGAAAATGTAGGCCAGCATTTTGTGGGTTGGTCAACCTAATCTAAAGAAAAATTCGATACAAGCATATGTCAAGGGGCAGATGTGTGGTTTAACCTTATTACAACAGAAGCTACAAAAAGGCTTACCCTTATTACAAGAGCTATAAAACTGTACAGAAAAGACAGCGGGTCTCAAGGTTCTGGAGTCTTGACTGCCTTCATCTGAAGACTGGTTCCACCACTACTACTTGTGACTTTGGGCAATTATACCCTTCTCTATGTCCTCATCATTGTAACACCTCACAGAGCCATGAAAACCAAATGAGTTAATATGTGTGTCAGGAAAGAATCCCAACCAGTATCTGGGAAGGCATGCCCCTCCCCTGGTGTGTGCCTGGACCACCACTCTGAGAATAACAACTACTACACAGCTATTTCCTAAAATGAGAGTTGGAAAACAGTTGAAGTAGCAGCCAGTGGGACGCTTCATGGAAAACAAGCCTATACTATCTGTCAGGGACCTGCAAGGGATTTGACAGGCTTAAATTCCAAATTCTGTGCTCCGATCCACTCTGAGGTACCATGCAATGATTAAGCAGAACCAGTCTCCCCCTTCGCCCGCCCCCCCTCATAGATGCTTTTTTTTTTTTGGCTGCGCCACACAGCATGTGGGAACTCAGTCCCCTGACCAGGAATCGAGCCCATGCCCCCTGCAGCGGACCACCAGCAAGTTCCTCAATAGGTGGTTTTCAACTACCTGATTGTTTTCAGTCATTTTGGAGTACAATAAGAAATTTGGAATTCTGAAAATAGAGATAATGTAAACCATATTTTCTCATAGAATTACACTCTTTTTTACATATAGATTCATAAGAAGTTGCACACGCTTTTTAAAAACAACAAGGAAAGCAAAAAATAGAAATACTTTTAAAGCAAAAAATAGAAATACTATCTTAGGGAAATACTATTATAAGGAAAATACTTCCAGAGGCAGTCACCATAGTATGAAAGGGTTAGAAGTCATGTTATCAAAGCAATGTGTTCAGTAGAGTAACTGGGGGAGTCTAAAATGTGGACGAGGGTGGAGGGAGATGGGTTGGTAGCAATAAACTGGTAGAACTAAAAAAAAAAATAAATAAATAAATAAAATGTCACTTCTGCTTAAGTTGTTTAATATCTTTGCCTTTTTAAGCTACTTTCAGATTTTTCTAACTATTGAAAATTTATCACGTAACAAATCACATCAATAGTGATAAATGTATAATTGTGAAACAGAATCCTAAAATCATGTTACGTAAGGTCCTTAATTGGTACAATCACACATCATTTTGTTCAAATTTGTAAAAAGAAACCATCTGCATCTGTTTCCTAAGCTTTCTTGCACCTGCACCTTGAACAGTCAAGTTCCGTCCCCCCGGTGCCCCCAGGTGTCTTAGGCTGGATTCCCCCCTGACAACAGCAACTGCGGTTTCCATAACAAGCTGCACTTAAAGGTGTTCTGCACCCCCAGGCACCAGCCAGGTCCCCAGTGGCAGGCAGCTTCAACTGTGGGTGGTTTCTGGGCCCTGACCTCACCACTCACCTAGACAGCATGGGCCTTAACCCTTTAAGACTCAGACCCCTCTGACAGCCTGTTCACTGCAGTCTTTACCCAACAGTTGGTTAGAGTCTCAGTGTACATGCGGAGTTGAACAGGTTGGGACTGATAAACTCCATGTGTGGTTAAGCTGCAGGAAAGGGCAAAAGCACAACATCAAACAGGCTCTGCTATAAAGTACCAGAAAGGAGAGTGTGCTGTTACTCGCCTCTGATCACAGTGCTGGCAGAAGCAGAGCATAAATTACGTGTAGTCACTTCAGTCATGTCTGACTCTATGTGACCCCATGGACTGCAGCCCGCCAGGTTCCTCTGTCCATGGAATTTTCCAGGCAAGAATACTGGAGTGGGTTACCATTTCCTTCTCCAGGGGATCTTCCCGAACCAGGGATTGAACCTGCATCTCTTAGGTCTCCTCCATTGGCAGGTGGGTTCTTTACCACTAGCGCCCCCTGGGAAGCCCATAAATTATATGATACTATCTGACAGCTTGAAGATTCAAGAACCTTACACTCACCGGACACACGGACAAGTGCTTCTATTGGGATGGTTCCATGGAAGGAACTGACATTCCTGGCATTTGGGGCTGGCTGCATAGATTAAGGCAGTAGAGCCTATACATCTAAAGGAATGGCGTATTATGAAGCCACTAGGACATGAGAACATATTATGCGAAGAGGGAGAAAAAAGCAGGAATCAAAATGATACCTACATTTTCAATTTGTATAACAATTTTGTTTCTGTTTTACCATAACCCAGGTGGAGCCTCCAATGGCAGGCTCCTCACAGGTCTGATTTGACCTACTATCCCCCCGCCCACCCTGGCTCTCTCTGGTTGTGGTAAGTTTCTCAACCAGACTAGCACCTCCTAGTGTTTGCACAGCAGACCCCATCATGTAGCCGAGGTCATCGGTAACCACCCTGTACCTACCCTCACAGTGCTTCACACATTTTTGTGATCGTCTCAGTTGGTGAAGAATCTGCCTGCAATGCAGGAGACCCTGGGTTTGACCCCTGGGTCAAGACCACCCTGGAGAAGGGAATGGCAACCCACTCAGTATCCTTGCCTGGAGAAGGCTGGCAGGCTACATACAGTCCATGGGGTCACAAGAGTCCATATACTGCTCTTTTGTTGTAACACTTTAACTTTTCTAATGGTGGAATGTTTGATACCCTTTACCTCCAGGTACTAGTGCCAATAGCAGCTCTAGTTAATGTGAATCAAAAGCCTACCTCCAACAAATACCCCAGGATGGGGATGGGCAACATCGACCCTGTTTGAGAGCTGTCCTAAAGACCAGCTGCAGGACACATTCAGCTGAGCCTGAATGTCCCCGGGCCTGAAACTGGGACACAGCCAGATGCCCGCCAGGGACACCACCTTATTCTGCAGACAACCACATGTAGCATGGGGGCAGTTACCTAACATCGAGGTAAGCTTTCACGGGAAGCAGCTGAGGAAATGAGAAAAACAAACACAGCAGGAACCTTGGAAAACTACATTTTATTAGAAACCTCCCCGGACGTTATGCCTTCCCTCCCTCCCTCTGACATTAGGATGTGGGGAACGCTTCTACTCTTTAGGTCCATACACATCACCAGCAGGTCTTGTTAAAAGGAATTCAGGTCTCAAGTGGGGTCTAGTAGTTTTGACCGCTCCCCAGGCGATTCCAGCAAACACCGGTGCTTCAGACCCTGTGTTTGGAAGCCGAGTTTCTAACAGGGCTTCCCAAGTGGCTCAATGGTAAAGAATCTGCCTGCCAATGCAAGAGACCCGGGTTCAACCCCTGGGGTGGGAAGATCCCCTGGACTAGCAAATGGCAACCCATTCCAGTCTTCTTGCCTGGGGAATCCCATGGACAGAGAGGAGCCCGCCGGCTACAGCCTCAGACACAACTGAGCACGCGCACACACGCGCCTCTAACTAGAGGGGCTGGGGTGGCACGCTTTCCCGCACTGCTGCTCCAATCTGGCTAGGGATGTGTCCTCGCCTGTGCCAGCTCCCAAGGTGTTCACACTCACTCACCTAGAGCATCACTGCTAGAGCTAGAAGCAAAACCCAGCTATTCCTCAAACTCCTGAGGGCCTTTGTTCCCTCTGGGCCAGAAGCCTAGGCAGTTTTTAAATGGGAAGTGAACTCACTCACAAGTCAGCAGGACCAAATGAAGGGTGGGCATGTACACTGTTAAACTAAATAGGAAATACCACAATAACTTAAAAACACAGCCACACAGCAAGTGGCTAACAGCCAAGCACAGAGGATGGCAATACCATTAGAGACTTTCTACCTTTCATTTTCCTGCAATGCTTTATTTAATTGAGTACACACTCCCATCACTAGAAAATATTCTGACTTCCACAGCACCCAGTACTAGATAGCCAATATATTCACCAAGAGTTAGTTTGTTCTCAAAGATATTTATTTCAGTTGTAGTTATTAGTATAGAGATGTTAAAACAGTGAAGCCATTTACAAGGTGGAGTCCCACAGTAAAAGGCTGAGAAATGAATGCATGCTGATGTTTTTAGTGAAACAGAGCTTATGCTAACACATTTCACGATCCTCCCCTTCAAGCATCTGGATCTGACGGATAAGACTATCAGGAAAACAAAGTAAGCCACATTTTCATAAAAAGCTAGGTATACCAAATAATCTCCAGGTTTAAAAACACCTTACAAAGGCAGCTAATAAATTAAAGAACCATTTAACAGCAATGAAAAGGTGGCCCAGGGACAACGGAACCCATTAGTCACAAGTGACGATATTGAGTTAACTTGTGCTAGAACCACTGGCCAAGTATTATGTCCAATAGAGAAATGGTGACTTTGGAATGTCACTGTCTCGGTGACCTGGAGAAGTACAGACAAAGGTCCCACTTTCATATCAAAGGAGGGCACTCTGGTAGCAGTAACATTTCTCAAAGACAGTAGCACAAAACTAATCCTTTTTGAGCACTATGTGCCTGGTGCAAGTTAAAGCAATCAAGAAATATTAAACCACTTAACCCTGAAGGAGGTTAACCATCACTGCCCGCACAATACAGATGGGGACACTGACGCAGATCTAAGGTGTAACAGAGCTAATAAGATGCAGGGAGGGGAATCAAATCCAGCCAATGGGTCTCAAAGACCACCACCCCCTTCTCTAGTTACATTCTCATCAACCCTAGATTCTCATTTTAAAGGAAAAAACGAGTCCAGTGTTTAACCCCAAAGACCACATCAAAGACTGATCCTTTCAGACATCAGTGCTGGTAAAAGCCCTAGTGGACGGCAGAATCACTGAGCAGAGGGGAGCCCTGCACCCCACTTTAATCAAGACTCTAAATTCAAACCCAGCCCCAACCACGCCGCCCCCCTACAATTAGTTTCCACCGGGCCACGGCACCACAGCCTGCCAACAAGGGGGCGGTGGGCACGGGCAGTGCCGCGAAGCTCTCAGCCTGGGGTCTGCCAGGAAGCACTGGCGTCCAAGGGGAAGTCAGGGTGGTTACCAGCTATTCCCATCGAAGCTTTAAGTGGCTTGAGGTCCAAGGACTTGAATAGGGCCAGGCTCCTTGCACAGAACACACAACAGTAATTGTACATTTCATTGAAAATGTTTTATTGGACTTTTGGATAGAAACGGGAATTTATTTGCCAGGAAGGATGATCCCATCATACTGAAAGAGAAGAGATTTTATTTTTTCAGAACAGGAGGTAACAGTAACGATTGCAGCAATGGCTAACGCTAGAGAATCAAATCTGATACATGAATTTTGTTGGAATCCCATATCCCTAAGCCAGCAAGCTGGCCAGTTTAACAGTCGCTCCACTATGCTCAACTGCACTGGGCCCTGAGAAAAAGGGGTTCCTGTTAAAGTCACATTCCTCCCCTTCCAAATACCTGCATTCACGGGGCTGGGGAGAAGCCTGGTTCTGGGTGTTCTTTTAAACCACAAACCCTGGAAGCCCATTTGCCAAGCTGCCCAAATGTTCTACCTTTAAAAGAGCTACCCGCCAAAGGGTGCTAGGCTTTGCATCCCCACATCCCAACTCCATTCACCAACACCACCTTCCGCCACTCCACCTGAGACAGGTCAAGCTTTACCTTCTGCTGGAACCAGCGCATGGCCTCCTCTTTGCTGATTCTGTGTTTGGCCCCAATGCAGCCTGTCCTGCGCTTCTTGTCTGCGATGCTGAAACCTGGCCTACCCAGCACCTGTCCCAGGAATAACCAACAGTCACCTAGCCAGCTCAGAGTCAAGAGCAGACGGACAAGACTCACACACTGGAGCGATCGATCTTCAAGAGTCACCTGGTGGCCCCATGAATTCTGGTGCAAGAGACCCATGACTCCAAGGTCTGATGGAACCAGCATAGACAACTCATCACCTCTCGATAGGTTTGCTCTGGAGGCTGGCCTCCCAGCACCTCCCCTCTCCCGACACCTAACTCCCAGTGGTGGCCAAGGAGTCACTACTGCTCCCGTGTCCCAGACTGCTTATTTAAAAAAACAGCAGATGAAAAAATATTACTTCAGCATGTACATTGTACAAATCTTAACATTTCAAGAAGCACAAAGAAATAGTTGTATTTCTCTCCTCTGCTTCAGCTCAAAAGTGCTTCTAATTAAAGGTTTGTGGTGCCTGTGAGCACCGAACTCAGTCTGTCTGTATATTCAAATCTAATAGGCAGAACGCTGCTGTCCTTCACGTTTACACTAGTCAGGACTTCAGGGTTTTGCTATTTACTTTGATTTTGGGGGGGCCAAAATATTAGAGTGACACAAATGGTCATGTCTACCTTGAAATTCCCATCCCAAGCAAATAGTTCCATCATCAAACCTGCTTCTATACCCCCAGATGGAAGCCACCCCATTCCCGAGGTCTAAGGGAAGAAGCAGAGAAAGAGCAGCCAACCCAAACACCAAACGCAACCTCAATACCATCTCTCAAAATGTTAATTCAGTGGCTGGAATCGTTTCCTCCATCCACCTTTGAGCCACATCAGGGCTCACTAGATCCTAGACCCTAAGCACCACGACAGTAGGAATCTTTGTCCAGCTATAGTGCATAGTCAGGGCTACACCCCCACGCCTGCCACCAGTGAGGTGTATCCTCCCCAGGGAGCAAAGACAGACAACACTCAAAGCCCCAGTCCAACGTGTGACCGCCAAATAGCACAGACAAAGAGAGGAGCAGCGCCCACTCCCAGACCGGAGTGGGAAAGACTCAGTGCTCATACCACGTAGAAGTCCAGGCCGTAGATACCGATGCTCGGGTCATACTTGATCCCCAGGTCGATGTGTTCTTGGATTCCAAAGCCAAAGTTTCCAGTATCTGAGAAGTTATTTTTTCTCAACTCGTACTCTCGCACCTGAGGAGAAAAATGCAGAAATCACTCCCTGTCAACTCAACACCCCAATATCTAGCTCAGCCTGCAACACTCAGGACCCCCAAACACAATGCAATGTAACTTGGCCAGGAACAACATCTGATTTCCCCAACACAGGGAAAAACCCTTTAGAAGTTCCCCCCACATCGGAAGACTGACTCTGTGCTATGTTGGTGCTGTCTACTATTACCCCAGGAAGAGACAGGCCTCACCTTTAGACCTTTCTCCAGGATTTCTTCTGCCTTGGCCCCACGGACAGTGCAGTGGACGGCAATCTTTTCATTTCTCCTGATGCCGAAGGATCTGACAGTGTATCTAGCTGCAGGTGGGGATAACAAGGAGTCAGCTGTTGTCATAGAGCCACTGCACTCTCCTCTTCCCACAACATACCTCTGAGATTTCAAAAAAAATTTAGCATTCTATATCAATCAATATTTGCTAAAACCCTACTGTACTCTTATCCCCATTTTACAGAAACTGTGAGAAGCTACCTTGTACAAACCAGTTGCTAATAAAGAGGCAGGCTGCGAACCCCCATATTCCATTATCCTAAGGCAACAAATCTCTAAAAACAAAAAATGCAACGCCTGCATTGTGCTTGCCGGGCAGCAGGCATTTCATATAACCCTGTCTACCCCCCACAATCTTATATAAAAGTATTACCATCCCCTGTATGCAAATAAGAAAGCTGAGGCCCAGAGGAAGAAATCAAGACTTACAAGTGATGGAGCTGGAATCTGAAGCGTGAAGCAGGTTAGTTTAGGTATGCATCCTTGTTCTTACCCTCGCCTAGATTATCCTCACTGCTAATCGAACCAAATGCCATTTTCTGCATTCCCAACATTTCCACCTGACTGCATATCCTCCTTACTTGGAAAAAATCTCTACCTGGGGCTAGTCTGAGCTTAATCTCGACTCACACAAAGCTCAGAAAAGCAATACTTCTAAGAGATGCCACTTGTCACCTTCCCACTGGGTACAAAATGGGCCTGACGTTTTTCGGGGCATCCCCCAGCCGCCAGCCCTCCCGCTGCCGGCCAGCACTCACCTTTGGAGAACACTGGGGTCTGGCCTGTGAGCTGCTCCAGCACCTTGGCCGCCCGGGTCAGCCTGTCTCCGCTCTCCCCAACGCAGATGTTGAGGCAGAGCTTGCGGATGCGAAGTTCCCGCATGGGGTTCTCCTTCTCACCTTGATCCTGCTGCAAAAAGGGAAGCGGCGGCGGTCAACACGCCTCAACCCCGCCACGGTGGCCAGCCTAAACGCAGAGCGCCTTTCCGCTCATCCCCCAAAGCAGTCCTAACAAGTTTAACAGCTATCATCACCCTTTCATCTGGGAGCCACCGAGGAAGGCCTCTCGGGGAGGATCTTGTTTCTCCTTCCCCTACGTTCGGAATGAGAGAAACAGGACAGGTACCGGGTGGTAAACTTACAGACGCTTGAGAGTGAACCCCACGGGGCCCAAAGTATAGGATGACGGAAGGCGCCCCCTTTTTCCGATGAGCGGGGGGAGAAAAAAAAAAAAAAAACAGCCAGCACGTGGCTGTGCAGCGCCCCCCACTCCATCCGAAAACCGTCTAGATAGAGGCTGCGGCCAAAGTCTGGGGTTGGCCCCGAGGGGAGAACCCGGCGGAGGCTTCCCCCAGCACCGAGCTGAACTGTCGAGTTCCCGGGGCGGGCAGCCACAGGTCGCGGACCCCGCATCCCAGACTCCCCCCTCCGATTGGTCCGCTGGCCCTCGCTGCAGCCTGCGGGCCGTGTTCCTGGGCCTCCGGCGGCTGCCCGAAGCCTACTCCTGGGGGCTGGGGGGGAGACAGGCGACAAGGTCCATCTCCGCGCCCTCGGCAGGCACGGTTCTGCCGGTTTCGGCACGGCCGGCACTGTGGGCTCCGTCCTCCTCGGGCGGCGGGCGAGGTAACCCCCAGCAGCTCGGCCGGCCGTGGATGGAGGTGGATGAAGGACAGCTAACCCGGGTATCAGCTACTCACCGCCATGACGGGAAACCGGAAGAGAAGGCGAGCTTTCCGACCTAGGGCCTTATGGGCCAGGAGGCGGGCTCTTTTCCCAGGCCAGCGAGATGAAGGAGAGGAAGAGAGGCGCGCCTGAAGCCGCGTAGAGTCGGCTGCCCCCTCGTGGGCGTAAATGGCAACTGCAGGAGACTCTGAAGGTCCTCGGGGCCGACTTGGGCTTTTTGCAACCCCGTTTTTTTTTTTAAAGCTGAACGCTTAGATTTGCGTTTCTCTGATAATGAGTAATGTTGAGCATCTTTTAATGTGTTTGTTTAGAAAAATGGTAACGATGACCCTATCTGCGAGACGGCAAAAGAGACACAGATGTAAAGAACAGACTTTCGAACTCTGTGGGAGAAGGCAAGGGTGGGATGATTTGAGAGTATAGCATTGAAACATGTATATTACCATATGTGAAATAGATCGCTAGTCTAGGTTCGATGCATGAGACAGGACACTCAGGGCCGGTGCAGTGGGACGACCCTGAGGGATGGGATGAGGGGAGAGGTGGGGGGGGGGGGGGTTCGGGAAGGGGGACACATGTACACCCATGGCTGACTCATGTCAATGTATGGCAAAAACCACCACAATATAGTAAAGTAATTAGCCCTCAATTAAAATAAAGAAATTAATTTTTAAAAAATTCCCCAAAATTGCGTTTCAATCACAAGAATGGTATTAAACTTTAAGTTGAAAAAAAAAAAAGGCTGAATGCTGTTTCCCCACTTACAGCCTCGGGAACAAGTGGTTCTTGCGTCTTGAGAGGAGCCAGGACTACACCAAGTCAAGTAGGCAAATTATGAAGTGAGAGTTTTATTCTATAACAGTGTAAACACATGGAATTTAAATATTTAGGGAAATTCCCTGGTGGTCCACTGGTTAGGACTGTGTGCTCTCACGGCTGAATGCCTGAGTTCAAGTCCTTGTCGGGGAATGAAGATCCCACCAGCAGCGCAGTGTGTCTATAAACAGATAAATAAATAGTAATTGAACAGCGTTGGCCTAAGAGTCTCAAGCTGTGAAGACAGATGTGGTCCTGTCTTGGCTACCTCAATAGCAATGAGATCTTGGGGGCAGGTTACTAATTATTAGTAGATCACCTTCAGCCTTAGTTTCCCTCAGATTTATTTTTTTAATTAAAAAAATTTATTTATTTTTACAGCTGCACTGGATCTTCGTTGCTGTGCATGGGCTTTCTCTAGTTGTGGCAAGCAGAGGCTACTCTCTAGTTGTGGTGTGTGGGCTTTTCACTGCAGTGGCTTCTTTTGTGGCAGAGCACAGGGTCTCAGCAGTCCGGCTCAATACTTGTGACTCCCCAGCTCTAGAGAACAGGCTCAGTAGTTGTGACACCTGGGCCTGGTTATTCCCCAGCATGTGGGATCTTCCTGGACCAGGGATCGAACCTGTATCCCTTGCATTGCAAGACAGATTCTTAACCACTGGACCACCAGGGAAGTCCTTATTTTTTAATCTTTAAAAATAATTTTATTTAATTATTTTTTGGCTGTGTTGGATCTTTGGTGATGCTCAGGGTTTTTTCTTGTTGTGGTAAGCTGGGGCTACTAGTCACGGTGTGCTGGCTTCTTATTGAGGTGGCTTTTCTTGTTGTGGAGCCTGGGCTCTAGGGCACCGAGGTTTCAGTAGTTGTAGCCCACAGTAAGTGGTTACTCCTATTAATAGAATGGAGAAGGAAATGGCAACCCACTCCAGTATTCTTGCCTGGAAAATCCCATGGACTGAAGAGCCTGACAGGCTACAGTCCATGGGGTCACAAAGTGTCAGACACGGCTGAACGACTTCACTTTCTTCTTCTTTTCTTCCTAGTAATGTAAACCCAGTATATTCAAGCAACTTCCTCTCCCCGCCCCCAAGAAATGTTAGACATGGTACATAGTTAAGAAAAGGTCATCCTGCAGGCACGTGGCTTACAGATTAGTCTCTGACAGACAAGAACCCCGATCTCAGACAGCGACAGACCCCCTTTGGTTGGACTGAATCTGCATCAGCAGGACCCAAGGAGGTGCCATGCCAGGACCACAATCTGGACGGAAGCTGGCCTTGAGTCAGAGAGTTTCTTTGACAGGGAGAAATAGAAAAAAGAGAACATACAGGGCTTTGATGGAAAAGGAGTCAGGGGCTTTCTTCTATAGCCATAATTCCATCTCTCTTCTATGGAGGGGAGGTAGAAGCCTCTAGGTTCCCCTTGTATCATCCTTAGGGACAAAAGGACACTTCTGGGAAGCTGGGATGATGGAAGAAAGCCAAGAGAAAAGGCATACCCTTTGAGCCTTCTCTTCCAAGCCCCCAGCACTAGTCCAGAGCAGGGGCCTCTGGAAGATCCCTAGGATGGGCAGAGCCAAGGAAGGGATTGCTCCGGAACTTCAGAGATAAGACAGCTGAAGGTAGTCCGTGATCTTGGATTTTCTCTTCCTATAAAGCACATCACTGGGACCACTGGCAAAATCTGTCTACTTCAGAAATGTCCGTATGGTAGTTTAATGCTCGACCTGATTGTGTGAGCTTGGTTACGGAAGAGAATGTCTTTAGGCTTAAGAAATACACATACAGTATTTGGAGGAAAGGGGTCACATATCTGCAGTTAACTATCAAATGATTCAGAAAAAAAGTGTCCAATTAGAGGGAAAATGATAAAGCAAGCGTGGTAAATTTAAGATTTGAAGACTCAAGATGAAGGATACGTGGGACTTCTTGCAACTTCTCTGTAACTCTGAAATTGTCCAAATAGAGAAAATAACTTGAGGGAAACATGTGCTTGGGAAGATACATAAAAGCTTATCCTCGACAACCCCGTCTCATTCCCTCCTGCCACAATTTTTCTCCAGCTGCATCATTTGACAGCAGTACCCACACGTGGTGATGAGGAGTAGCTAATTAATACCAATATACCATGCCTGGTGGTAGCAGGTCACTCAACCTTCAACCTTTGTGGAGGCAAATTCTATTGCTCTTCCATTTTACAGATGGGCCAACAGGGCACACAGAGGTTCAATAACGTTTATAGACACTATTTAAGCCAGGAGGTCTGACCCCAGGGTCCTGTCCTGTTCTAGGAGCTAATGAACGAAGGCAGGGCCACAAGCTGCTCCAGGCTTCCCCAGTTTATGCCTTTTCCTCCCCATGACCTCAGCTCTCTGGGTCTTGCCCCAGTGAGGTCCCAAGGAGGAAGGCAGAAGGGCAGAATTAGACCCAGTCCCCCTCTTTTTCCTCCTTGTGTGAGGCATCCAGGTCAATAGAAACGGAGGCCAAAAAACTTGTGTTTTATTCCTGTGCCTGAAACTCATCCATAAAAACAAGACCGAGTTAGCAAGAGCAGGTTTAGCACAGTTCAGGCATGAGAAGGGCAAGTTCAAGTCTTCTCCTTGAGCCACTCTTCCCGGGTGCAGCCCTGCCTGGCCGCCCCTGGCCTGGAGAGGTTGGGTGGCCACTGCCTCTCACTTCTTTGCAGGTTTATGGTCACTGTGGTGACTCTGCCTTCTAGTAGCTGCTTTTTCTCCATGGCTATGATGACTGTGACGGCCGCAGTCTGCCTCATGTCCTGCGTGGCAAATTGACCTAGGATACAGGACGTGGAGAAATTGTGGGAAGCACTCCCAGCAGACAAGGGATGGGGACAATGGCACAGCGGAGTCATGTGAGCAAATAAGTGATAGTTGGAGTTGCACAGGGGCTTCCTAGGTGCCCCTAGTGGTACAGAACCCGCCTGCCCATGCAGGAGACGTAAGAGACACGGGGTCGATCCCTGGGTCGGGAAGATCCCCTGGAGGAGGGCATGGCAACCCACACCCGCATCTTGCCTGGAGAATCCCGGGGACAAGGGAGCCTGGAGGGCTGCAGTCCATGGGGTCACAAAGAGTCGGAGACGACTGAAGCAACTTAGTACGCGCGCACAGAGTTGTACATACAAGCTCATTTAATTCTCCCGACAACTCACAGTAGAGCTCATTGTCTCCATTTCATAGGTGGGAAAACAGGCAGAGAAATTCAAGTTTACTTGGCTATAACGGTTGGAAACCCAGAAGCCTCAGCACTCATAGTCTTCATTACTCGAGTCTCCTGCTTCCACGAGTAAAAGACACAGGGAAAGCTTGCTTTTGAGGCATCCACCACCCAACTGTTCGAATGCCTCCAGCCTCCAGGCTCCTAGCATATGCTCTGTGCTCATCACAACCTGGGGGATGGATTGCATTTACATTTCATGGTGAATCTGGCAGTTGCTTCTCTTGGGGGTTCTTGATTTCTCCCTCACCTTCATGTGGTGGAGGGCAAGGCTTTGGCAGCTGGCTTCAAGTCTCATAGAGTTTTTGGCAGGTGGAGAAACTAATGCAGCATTGCAAGAGTCAGGTGGCAGCCTCTGTGGCCCACTTCTAAAATTAGCCGTTGGATTGTCCACCTGAAGCTGTCACATTTCTTTCTTAATATATATTTATTTTATTGAAGTGCAGTTGATTTACAATGTTTCAGATGCACAGCAAGGTGATTCAGTCATACCTATACAGATACATTATTTTTGAAATTATTTTCCATTCTAGATTATTACGAGACTATAGTTCCCTGTGCTATACAGTGAACCTTTGTTGCTTGTTGCATATTTATTTTTTTTAATTAGAAATCTAACATTCTATTTGTACCAAATCAAACAATTGGAAACAAAATGTCATAAATTTTTTAGCTGGGCAAAAATTCACAAGTTTGCTAAAATATGTATATCACACATATTATTTATACATGGAGCTTCTCCCGTGGCTCAGTGGTAAAGAATCCACCTGCAACGCAGGAGAGTGGTAGGAGACACCGGATCGATTCCTGGATCAGGAAGATCCCCTAGAGAAGAAAATGGCAACCAACTCCAGTATTCTTGCCTGGAAAATACCATGGACAGGAAGAGCCTGGTGGGTTACTGTCCTTGGGGTTGCAAAAGAGTCAGACACCACTTAGCGATTAAACAACAACTTTTGTTGCTGCTTTTCTACTATGCTTGATAAAGGCTGGAGAAAGAACATGAAAAAAAAAAAGGAAGAAGAAGAGATGGAGAAATTGGAAAACAAACTAAATGAAATGGGAGTGCTGAATATGAAGTAGAAAAAGTGAAACAAACTAGATAAGAGGAAATGACCATCATAAAGTCCAGTTGTTTTTAAACATGACTGCTCATTAGAAATGTATCTGGAGCTCTGGAGGGAAAAAAAAGCAATAGCTGAGCATTTGCATTTTTCAAAAATATTTCAAGATAATTCTGATATGCATCTGGATTTTAAAAAATGATTATGAGAAGGAAATGGCAACCCACTCCAGTATTCTTGCCTGGAAAATCCTATAGATGGAGGAGCTTGGCGGGCTACAGTCCATGGGGTCACAAGAGTCAGACACGACTTAGTGACTAAACCACCAAAATGATTTTGTTCATTAAATTTCTGAGCACTGGAATAAAAGCAGGGGGAATGCTCTAATGAAATGTGGAAGAATGTTTTTGTAAATCTAATACAGCTAAAATGCACATTTTTTTCAATGGAAAAGATTAGAATTGGATTATGCTATAAAATAAAAGCTCTTATTGACATAAAAAAGTGATTGAGTTTTTCTATTAAATCATAGTTTGTTCTATTATTTTTCTGTTGACCAATCATGATACAATGATATTAAGTGAGTAATCATTATATAATCACAATAGAAACTATCACATTGTTAATCAGCTAGACTCCAACATAAAATAAAAAGTTAAAAAGAAACCCGTAAGAAAAAAAATAGCCATTTTAAGATCACTCCCTTCTCTGATAACTGGGAGACCCTGAGGGCAGGGGCGTGTTTATTTGTAAATATCTAACACTTAGCACAGAGCCTAGCACAGAGTACGAATTGCCTACTCGCTATGGTTTGAGTCCAGAAAGTTCTAGAGGTTCAAGACCAGCCATGCATAAGATACCTGGGGGATCTAAGCAGTTGGAGAACCTGAGCCTCTGGGTTTAATAGGCTCCATCAGTGGTTCTGGTGATACACTAGGTTTGAAATCCACTGCATCAGAGAGTCGGGGAAGGGAAAAAAGTCCCTACTCATCTCTTTATGGTCCACCTCCTCCGGGTCAGTGCTTCTCGGACCTTGATGTGCACCCCAGTTGCCTGGAGATCTTGTTAAAATGAAGATTTGAATTCAGCAAGTCTGGATGGAGCCTGAGATTCTGCATGTCTAACCAAGTCTCGGGGGATTCTCACGCTGCTGGTGCACGGACCTCGCTTGGAGTTAGCAAGGCTCTAAAGTGGCCTCTGCCTCCCTGTGTGACACTAGGCAGGCTGCTTTCCCTTTCTGGGCCCTTCTAACCTGGCACACAGATCCTCTGACCAGGGTCTGCTTGCTGGCTCAGGTGTGACATGTTGGTCAACCAGCTCCTTGGAGCCGGGAGGAGGAGAGGGCAGTCTGGGTAGTCAGTTGCTGCTGGAGCTTGTCCAGGGGTGGGCACTCAGGGTAGCTTCCCACACACACGGGCTTGCTCAGAACCATCTGGATGATGCCTGCCTCCCTAGACTTCAGGGCTTTGGGCTTGTCCTCTGGTTTCATGCCCGAGCGCCAGTCAAGCTTCTCTCTCTGCTCTGCAGACTTGCAGGTGGTGTGGCAGACCAGAATGGATGAGCAGCAAGCTGCAGTGCTGCCAGGGTGGCTAAGGATGATCACCCGGAACCAGGGAGAAGGCGGTGGGTGGGATGGCGGATAAGGAGGGCAGCAGCCAAGCATACTTCAAAGGAGGTGGCTCTTGCCAGCTAAGGGGTCAGCTGCCTTGGACACATGGTAAGTTATAGTGAATGTTTATGGGGTGCACCAAGTTCTGTGCAAAGCAAAACTCATTCATTCCAGTTTAATTTTCACAGCAGGGAGTCCAAGAAACCCCAGATTTCTTATCCAGGATGTGGCAGAGCTGAGGATAAATGGCATCTACTAGTGACAGATAGTGTTATGTGTACTGCTCCTCCTCACCTTTTAGAAAAAGGAATTATAATAATTGCAGCTATCTAACTTGTTAGGTGGCCCCAGGCCAGCTGTTTTATACGTCACCTCATTTAGTAAATCCCGAGATCACTGCAAGGTAGTCCTAGTCATAGTCCATGCGTAAGAAAGAGTGTTCTAGACATTGCATTAAGAAAGGGCTTCAGGGACTTTCCTGGTGGTCCAATGGTTAAGAATCCACCTGCCAATACAGGGGACATGGGTTCAATCCCTGGTCTGGGAAGATCTCACAAGCTGTGAGGCAGGGGCAGCTACAGGGGCTTGTCTGTAGGGCGGGCAGGGGGCTTGATGGAGTCTAGGGCTTCTAGTAGCATTGTGCCTACCACGTTCCCTTGCTTCCTAGTAATCTTCCAGTCTCTGAACCAGGGCATCTGGAAAAGCCACCAAAGGTGCAGCTTACTCAGCCCTGAGAAAGCCTGTCCTAGGTACCAGCCTGTACTTAACATGGGACTTCAAGCAATTTCTTTATACATTCTGAGCCTGGGCTTCCTTAGCTATGAAACGGCAATATCAGTGTCTATTTGCAGACCAGTGTAAAGACACAAAAGATCACAATCAGTCCAAGTGCAATACTTGACACATACTATGCACCCACTAAATAGTGGCAGTTACTCTAAATCTCAGAGGCATTGCCCCTGAGTTGAGCCCATACATTTTAGCAAGCAGAGATTCCTAGAATCTGAATAGCCCTTTGATCTCATTCCTTGTGCTCATTACGCAGATGGGAAAACTGAGGTCCAAAGAAGAGAAAGGACTTGTTAACACTCAGCAAAGTTAAGTAAGCATCGGGGATTTCCCTCGTGGTCCAGTGGTTCAGAATTCACCTTCCAATACGGGGGCTGTTCAATCCCTGGTCAGGGAACTAAAATCTCACATGTTTCGTGGCCAAAAAACCAAAACATAAACAACAGAAGCAATATTGTAAGAAATTCATAAAGACTTTAAAAGTGGTCCATGTCAAAAAAACTTCTAAAAAAGTTAATCAGGATAAGAAGAAGAACAAGTGTCAAGTACTGTAAAACTCAGACCTTCTAAAGACTAAGATGTTCTCCAACCAAGGTACCCCAAAGAAGGTGCTGCAGTGTCTGAAGACCAAGGAAGCTGACTTATAAGCAAGGGTGCATTACTGATGAAAGACCTTCCCAGAAGATGACTTTCAGTATGACAGTGCATTGTATGCATGCCTTTGAAGCAGACATTATATTTACTCCTCTAAAAACCCTACTCAAAGCTCATCAGAGACATCACCTTTGCTCTCAAAGATGTATCAGTTAACTGGAAATCCAGGACAGAGGACACACAGAAAGAGTCAAGGTGGTTGATATTAAGGGTCAGGTGGGCTGACCACGAGCTGGCCAGCACTTGGGCCTTATCGATTGGGTAGACAATTGGAATCCTGATGAAGTGCCTCCTTTTCAGCTATTGGTCCTTGAGTAATCCTCTAGGCTTCCAAACCTCAGTATCCCGTCTGTATCAATTAAACACCAGCCCCCGCTGCAGCACTATACAGAGGTAGGTTCCCTGGTCCTGAGATCACACACAGCAAGCTCTGTGAACGGTCACTCTCAGTTCTCAGTGATACTCTCAGAAGGGGGAAGAGGTGACATCTGCATGGGTGAAAGGGTTGGGAAAAGTGATCAGGAAAGGTTTTGGAGGAGAAGGTTCCGGTCAGAAGCCTTCTTCCATGGAGGAGAAGCAGAGCTGGGCAACACAGGAGCCACAAAGAACGATAAGCCTCGCGGACTCAAAAATTAGTGACCTGAGGAAGGGAGCTACCATTTCTATCAGTAACTCAGAGGGTTGAGCTTCCCTGATGGCTCAGATAGTAAAGAATCTGCCTTCAGTGCAGGAGACCTGGGTTCAATCCCTGGGTTGGGAAGATCCACTGGAGAAGGGAATGGCTACCCATTCCAATATTCTTGCCTGGAGAATCCCCTGGACAGAGGAGCCTGGTGGGCTACCGTCCATGGGGTTGCAAAGAGTTGGACATGACTAAGCACAAGAACAAGAACAAGAGTGTTGGGGAGAGGGGAGAGATAAGAGGCTTTGAAAAGATTTAATAAGCAATTTTATATAAATAATTCAAACTTTTTAAAAAATTCCTTCTCTTTCTAAAGGGGATAACTGAGGGTAGAAGTACGTTGCCAAAGGACCAATAACTGGCAGATGGCTAAACCAGGATAATGAAGTCAACTCCTCATCGAACACCACCCTCCTCAATGAAGACAAACTCTTCAATCAACTGATGAACTTGGCAACTCACTTGGCTCTGTGCCAACTCACAGACCTGCACAACCAGCCTATGAGATTGGCATCATCCCCATCTTAAAGTGGGGGAAACCAAGGTCTCCAATGTAACAGATAGTTCTTGAGAGCTGAGTCTAAATTCCGAGCCTACTAATCTAGTCCACTCATTGTTGTTGCTCAGTCATGTCCTACTCTTTGCGATCCCATGGACTATAGCCCACCAGGCTCCTCTGTCCATGGAGTTTTCCAGGCAAGAATACTGGAGTGGGTTCCCAGTTCCTACTTTATGGGATCTTCCTGCCCCAGTGATTGAACCCACAGCATCTTGCATCTCTTGCGTTGGCAGGTGGATTCCATCTAGCCCACTGACTGCGTGCTTTGCGCTTTGCTCTTTTGATATCTAGAACATGGTAGGTGCCTCAGTAGGACATAAGCATGAAACTCTTATCTCACTAGCCAAAATGTGTGGGGACTCAGGCATCAAGAGCTTCAGATTTGTCATTTTAGACGGCTCTCTCTTGGCCACTGTTGCACTCATACCTTGTCCCCTCACCTTTTAGATTTTTCTGGCACTTGTCCTCATCCATGATATTATCACTTACCTCCACTATCACTTACCACACAGTCGCGCGCACACACACACAGGTCCCGAAGACTGCGAATGCCTTGAGCTTCTTTTTCTTTACTGTGGTACCCTCAGCACCAAGGACAGTTCCTGGCGCGCAAAAGTTCAAATACCATCTAAAGGAACACGTTGCCAATGGCAGTTCTAATCTTTCTCAAGGACCATTGGGCAGGATATGTCAGAAGACTCCAAAATAATGCCTACCCACTCTGTTTCATTAGGAGCTTATTCTAACCAAGTTATTGAGGACACATGCAAAAATTTATTTACCAAAATGCTTACAGAAATTTTTAATAAAGTTAGAAACCATATTCCTATAAGAGTGTGACCTTGGGCTATCCTAAACTCTAAACTGTGTCCTAGTTTTCTTATTTCACATGCGAGTAAAGTGCCTTCTTCATGGGGTTCTGTGTGTGTAAAGAGCTTAGTCTGGTATCGATCACATAGTCATTTCTTCAATCATTCATCACCATTTTCATTTCATAATGGATAAGACTAAACAAACTAGAGCACTTTGAGATTCAATACAAAACACTCATTAGCTATTGAGATTGAGATTCAATATAGAGCACTCATTAGCTCTTAAACATGTGTAAATGGCAAGGACATTTTATTTAGTTAGCTTTGGCTGCGCTGGGTCTTCATTGCTTTGCAGGGGCTTTCTCTACTGGCAGCAAGCAGGAAGCTGTTCTCTCCTGGCTACTCTTGTCATATTCCACAGCCTCTAGGCACATGGGCCTCAGCAGTCTCAGTGTGCAGGTTTAGCTGCTCTGAAGCATGTGATATCCTCCTGGACCAGGGATCGAATCCAAGTCCCCTGCATTGGTAGACAGATTCTTATCCTCCACACCACCAGGGAAGTTCCTGCAAGCACATTTTTAAAGTAAAAAGTGTTATAAAATAGTATGTTTAGTGTGAGTGCCACTGTGAATATCTAGAAAGAACTGCATGAAAACTAGTTTATCTGTAGTGAAAGTGAAAGTCGCTCAGTCGTGTCCGACTCTTTGCAACCCCTGGACTATGAATTCTCCAGGTCAGAATACTGGAGTGGACAGCCTTTCCCTTCTTCAGGGGATCTTACCAACCCAGGGATCAAACCCAGGTCTCCTGCATTGCAGGCAGATTCTTTACTGTCTGAGCCACAAAGGAAGCCCAGGAATACTGGAGTGGGTAGCCTGTCCCTTCTCCAGAGGATCTTCCTGACCCAGGAATCGAACTGGGGTTTCCTGCATTGCAGGCGGATTCTTTACCAACTGAGCTATGAGGGAAGCCAAAGGGATTTGCAGTTTATGTTCCATATCTGCTGCAATGAAGAGTAGGCCCTGCTCCTTGCAACTAGAGAAAGTCCACGTGCAGCAAAGAAAGCCCAGCACAGCCAAAAATAAATAAATAAATAAAATACATAGAAATGAGCTCTCGTTCACAAAGATACTTTCATTCTTTTTCTTGAAACATCTATCCCTCATTGGCTTCTGTTTTCTTATGTTTGATGGAAATTGAAGCATAGAAAAATACTCCCTAACTGTGAAGACAACTTCAAGAACAGGATGAAAGGAGAATAAAATGTCACAAGACTGTGTACTCTAGGTGTTACACCTGGTTCTTCAAGGTGTTTAAACTTTCATAAAATCATTATTTGGGCCAAACTCAGACCTTGTGAGCATTGAATTTGGCCTGTGGGTCCCAGTTTTTGGCCTCTGTTTGGGTTTTCTACTTTGGACCTTTTATTTCCCATCAGAGACTTCAACCAGGTGGGGGAGATGGACATGTCAAGGAGGAGACAGGAGGGGAGGGAAAGGCCTCACCTGGGGGTGGAGAAGACTCTTGAGAGTCCCTTGGACTGAAAGGAGATCCAACCAGTCCATCCTAAAGGAGATCAGTCCTGGGTGTTCATTGGAAGGACTGATGCTGAAGCTGAAACTCCAATATTTTGGCCACCTGATGTGAAGAAATGACTCATTTGAAAACACCCTGATGCTGGGAAAGATTGAGGGCAGGAGGAGAAGGAGATGACAGAGGATGAGATGGTGGGATGGCATCACCGACTCAACGGACGTGAGTTTGAGCAAGCTCCGGGAGTTGATGATGGACAGGGAAGCCTGGCATGCCGCAGTTCACAGGGTGGACACGACTGAGTGACTGAAGTGAACTGGGGTTGATATCCAACAGGCTCACCAAGAAAACAGAAAGGTCAAGGTCAAGGTCATGGAGAGAAAGAACCAGACGCAGTACTGGTGACAGACTCACAGCCACAACCAGCACGGAGGAGCCTAGCCCTCCTGGGGGACAAGCTCCATCAGGGTGATCCTGTCCAGAATGAGGCACTCTCTTCTCTCCCCTCTTTCAGTTCCCCTCCCCCATCCTTCCCCTGCCCTCCCCCCTTTTCCATCTTCTCTGGTTCCCGCTCACCTTCCCTCTTCTGCAGGGGTCAGGAAGCATTGGACGTAAGCTCAGATGTGGCACTGTCCAGCAGGGGGACCTTGGGCATGCCACTCTGCCTCAGCTTGCACCCACAGAGAGTGGGGACTGTGATGGAGCCTCCCTCACTGAGAACTTGACCTTGACCTTGAACTTGATCCATGGTGTCAGCAGACCTGAGTTCTGATTTCAGTTCTGTCATTGGCTGGCTGGGGCGACAAACCACATACCTCTGAACCTCTTTCCTTCTTTATTAAAAAAAAAAAAGAATGTTTTTTAATATGACTAGAGATTGGACTAGATAATACAGGAATCTCTTTCAAGCACTGACCTTCTGGGGTCAATTCTGCAAGCTCTGAATTCAGTTTCCAGTCACCCCCGCCCAATCTCTCGGAGAACTTGCGCTCCACAGCTGGCCCAGTCTTCCCCGGCCTGTACAAAGCAGCTTTGATGAACTCATTTGCCCTTCAGCAGTGAATCACTGTATTTCTCAAGGGAGAACATCTGATTGGGATCTGAGATTGGAGTCGGCACCTGGTTTTGGAATTTAGGCTCAGTGAGTGAATCTGCACTCAGTTGAGACTCTAACGGGGAGAAGCAGTTGGTGGCCATGGTGGCAGAGAAAGCCAATCTCAGGGGAAGGAGGGAGAGAAACAGAGGAGGCTATACAGCAGGCCTATAGGGAGAAGCAGAGGAAAGAATCTCCATTTCAAGCTCTTGGGATCCATGAGACACCCCTGAGTCTTTATAATGGATTCTCCTTTTCTATTCAGCTCCGGTTAATTTCTGTTCCTTGTCACCAAAGTTTTCTAACCCTTCTAGGTTGAAGTGCAGAGGTTTGGTTTATTATTTTTCAGAAAAGCTGACTATGTTTTCAGTAGATAAAAACAGAAAGCTTGGCCTTCCCTGGTGGTCCAGCGGTTAAGACTCCGCACCTGGACCTGCAGGGGGCGCAAGTCAATCCCTGGCTGTGCGATGCCGAGTCACTCAGTCGTGTCCGACCCGTTGCAACCCGATGGACTGTAGCCCGCCAGACTCCTTTGTTCATGGGATTCTCCAGGCAAAAATATTGGTGAAGGTTGCCATGCCCTCCTCCAGGGGATCTTCCTAACCCAGGGATTGAATCCAGGTCTCCCACCTTGCAGGCAGATTCTTTATCATCTGAGGCACCAGGAAAGCCCAAGAATACTGGAGTGGGTAGCCTATCATTTCTCTGGGGGAATCTTCCTGACCCAGGAATCGAACCAGGGTCTCTTGAATTGTAGGCGGATCCTTTACCAACTGAGCTATCAGGGAAGCCCCCAGTCCATCCTTGCTTAGGGAACCAAGATCCCACATGCCTTGTGGTGTTGCAAAAAAAAAAGAGAGAGAGAGAAAACCAAACAAAGATGTACGCACTCCATAAGAACAAATTGAAAGGAAAGCAATCATCAGTTATTAATTTGACAGATGCTTCTTTAGCAGCTATACTGTGCCAAGCATTGTGTCCAATGCCTTATATGCACACTTTACCTCCTCTAATCTTCACCACTACCCTTGAGAAGTGGGTCATGTTTTCCCCACTTCAGAGGGTATTGAGGCACAGAGAGGTTAAGGGACTCCTGCAAGGACACACAGCTGGGGAGGAGCAGAGACGCAGTGAGTCAGGGCTTTGCTGAGATGACAAGAAGCTGGGTCTTACCTGGGTCAGCACAACTCAAGAGTGAGGTGATCTCCTGGGTGGGGAACCATTTGGCCCAGGGGGTGTAGCAAGCCGGAAAGATCACACCCTCTCATGACTCAGTTATTCTGGCTACAAGAGAACGTCGCAGTCTTTCCAGTTTGAAGGAGGGAGGGATAGATTGGAGAGGAAATTCTTCCAAATAAAAAGTGCTTGGCATCTCTCAGTATCTCTTCTTTTCCATCTTCTCAAGATTTCTCTTATAAAAAGCCTTCCTGGGTTGGGCAAAAACGATTGCTCCCCTAGCTCCATGGAGGAGGTTAGAGTGAGTAGGAGAGGAACAGGCAATACTCAAGTCAGGTTGGAATCAAGCATTTACTCTGCAGTTGCATCTTTTTTTTTTTTTTTTTTTCTTTTTTGGCCACAGTGTGAGGCATGCAGGTTCTTAGTTCCATGACCAGGGATTGAATCTGGGCCCTGTGAGTGAGAGTCCTAACAACTGGACCACGAAGGAACTCCCTGCATCTCCTTTATATACAAAGATTTCTCTTAAATCAATTAAAAACAGGCTCTGTCAATGGCCAAGAAACCAAGAAAGGATAGTCAACATTTCTAAGAATCAAAGAAATGCAAACTAAAGCAACATACCATTTTTACTTTCTGCGTTTTCAAGCATTAGAAAAACTGTAAAGATCATCACTGGAGAAAGATGTGGGGAGACAGGCACTGCCATGCTTTCTTGGTGGGAATTTCAACTGACAAAATACTCTGCGTTTTGAGAATATGCCTCTGAAGCCCTAGGGTATGCATCCTTTTGACTCAGTGATTCAATTCTAGGTGTTTATCAAAAGGAAATATAATCACAGGGGTATTCTTTCTAGAATTATTTACAATAGTGGGAGGGTCTCTGGGTTGGGCTGAGGCTGCTAGGGTGCTTGGGGCATCCACGGGGCTTGGGATAGCTGCTATTGATAAACGGAGGTGAAATATTTTCATAGTTTGCTAACTGGTTCTGCCATGTTGCCCATCTGTAATGCCAGTTTTAAAAACTAATTTTTTTTAAAGGTTTGTCTCTGCTTCTCATAAAATTGGACTTGGGAGCTGGGGGTTTGGTTCTTGTTCTACTTGAGCACAGGTCTGGGGGTCTGACTGTGCCATTGCTCTGATGGGAGATGGCATGCATGTTTGGGTATTCCAGGGTTTTAAGACTTTCTCAATTTTAATTTTCAATATTATTGTTGTTGTTTAGTCACTAAGTCATGTCCCACTCTTTTGCAATCCTGAAGACTGTAGCCCGCCAGGCTCCTCTGTCCTTGGAATTTCCCAGGCAAGAATACTGGGGTGGGTTGCCATTTCTTTCTCCAAGGGATTTTCCCAGCCCAGAGATCGAAACCGAATCTCCTGCTTGGCAGGCAGATTCTTTACCACTGAGCCAACAGGGAAGTCCCATTTTCAGGATGGCAGGTACTAAAAAGAAATAATCCACATAAACCAAAGGTCTGTAGGGTCCTTGACAATGCTCCCAAGACCAAAGAGTCTGAGAATCACTAATCCACACAGTTGGGTGTCAGGGCCACTTTCAAGATCTAAAAGACGGGGTGCGAGGTATGTATGGGTTACCCAGCCTCACCAGCCAATGAGGAAGAAAGCCTGCATTTATATCTTAGCTGTCTGACCTCTGAGTCCTCTCTCTCTCGCTCCTTACCTGGAAGATCCCCTTTCAATACAACAGAATGACTCAGGTCTGTGGTTCTCCTGGTGGGGACCCAGGTGACTTCCCGCAGCATCCTAGCTCCTGGCCCAGGGCCCAGCCCTAACTGGGAGAGCAATGAATGTTTGTTGACTGAGTGGGTAAGTAAGTCAGTAAGTAAATTCCAAGTATCTCTAATTGAAATTCTCCCTGGGAGTGAAAGGTTAGCCAAATTCTCTCCTTACAACCTCAGCCCTGCTCCTCCAAGCCCTCTTCTTTGGCCTCAAACTTTCTGCGTAGCCATGAAGGACGAGAGACTAGCAGAGGCTTTGGACAGAGGGCTAAGCAGAATAAGTTCTGTACTTGTGGAGGTCTTCAACTATGATGGCAGGCAGGAGAGGCCCAAAATATGCAGTGACATGAGTGACAAGTCTTACTGATAAGAGGGGGAGCATGGAAGGAGTTGTAGGGACAGGGAGGAGGGGTCCTCCTCTGCTGCTCACGGGTGGGGGAGGTCAGAGATAATTCACTTCTAAGCTGGACTGAAAGTAGAGCAGGGGTTGGCCAGACGCAGGGGTGGAGAAGGCCGTTTCCAGCAGAGGAGGAGCCTGTTGGAAGACCCAGAGGAGAGAGAGCTTGTGGAGTCCCAGAGACAGGAAGGAAGGTGGTCTGGAGACTTCCCTGGTGGTCCAGTGGCTAAGACGCCATGCTCCCCATGCAGGGGGCTGGGGTTCGATCCCTGGTCGGGGAACTAGATCCCACACTCCGAGACTTGAGATTCCGTATGCCACAATGAAGATCCAACATCCTGAGTGCTGCAACCAAGACTCAGGTGCGGCCAAACAGATAAATACAAATATTCAAAAGGAGAAGAAGATGACCCAGAGAAGCGTGTCCTGCCCATGCAAGGTCACGGACACCATGACCAGAGCTCAGACAGAGGGGAGCTGTATCAGCTCAGAATGCCGTAACAAGACACACCAGACTCATTAACTTAAACAGTAGAAATTGGTTTGCTTCCAGCTCTGGAGGCCCAAGTCCAAGATCAAGGTGGCACTGATCAGTGTCAGGTGAGGCTCTATCCCTGGATTGGGGGCGGCCAGCATCTCCCTGGTCTTCACGTGGCCTTTTCTCTATGCTTGCGCTGGGGAGTGGGCAGAGGCAACGTCTCCCGTGTCTCTGTTGGATCAGGGAACTCACCCTTATGACTTCATTTAATCTGTGTTACCTCCTAAAGGTCCTATTTTCAAATACAGTCACGTTGGGAGGTTAAAGCTTTAACACATGAAATTGGGGAGGGCAGAGAGGGCTCAAAATTCAGTTCACATGTGTCTATGTGTGTGCTCAATCATGTCCGACTCTTTGTGACCCCATGCACTGTAGCCCACCAGACTCCTCTGTCCATGGGATTTCCCAGGAAAGAATACTGGAGCGGGTTGCCAGTTCCTCCTCCAGGGGATCTTCCCGAACTAGAGATCGAACCCGCGTCTTTTGCGTCTCCTGCATTGGCAGGCAGATTCTTTACCACGGTGCCGCCAACTCAGTTCACAGCAGACAGCGTTGAAGGTGTGAGTAGGGAGGTGTTAGGGTCAGACTGGCCCTCAGGGAGCTGTCTGTGGCTACAGAGGAGAGGATGGGTCCACAGCAGGGGAGACTTGAAGCTGTTTGAATGGGCGCTCTTGCCCACAGGTGAAAAGTGCTGCTTGGATCAGAGGGATGGCATTTGGGATAAGAAGGGCAGCCTTTCGGTGAACTTGAATCTGTCGGGGTGGGGCTTGGGAGGGGTGAGACCAAGGATGGTTGGTTTCCAGCCCGGGTGATGGGTGGCTGCAGGGCCAACTTCACTGTCTTGCGACGGGCACACTCCATACTCACAAGGGCCCAGGGCTGGTTCAGTGCCCTGATGCCACAGTCCTGAGGGTATTAACAATTTTTCAAACAAGAGGCTCTGCATTTTCATTTTGCACTGGGCCCTGCCAATGAGGTAGCCTGTCTGTATGGGTTGGGTTCATGGACCAAGATGGGGAGTCTGGAGGAGGAGGAGTTTGGGGAGAAAGATGGAGATTTCACCTCCTACCAATGTTCACAAGCTTTCCAGTCTTTTCTGCAGGCTTGCTTTTCCTGGGCAGTAGGGAGAGATGGGCAGTGTTCTCTGGGTGGGGGTTGGGGGGTGGGGGGCTTTCTCCTGTAGAGACCTTTCTCCTGTGGGGTTGCCTGGCTAGGGGGAAGCCTCTCTTTCCGTCCTCCATCTGGGAGGCCTTGTCCGTGTCCTCCAAAGGGATCCTCCAGGCTCTCTCTTCTTTCTCACCAGGCACCTCTTCTCCCCACGATCGCTGAACGGGAACAGGGCAGGAGCTGGCCCTGCAGTCCCAGGAAGACACCTGTTCACCCTGTGACCTCTCTTGTGAGATGGCCGGATGACATCAGCTTATCTCTGCCAAGCAGCCTCTCCTAATCCACGTGCTGGCGTGTGTGTATTTCGTTGCTGAGTCGTGTCTGACTCTGTGTGACCTCAGGAACTGTAGCCCGCTAGGCTCCTCTGTCCTTGGAATTTTCCAGGCAAGAATACTGGAGTGGGTTGCCGTTTCTTCCTCTAGGGGATCTTCCCGACCTAGAAATCAAACTCACGTCTTTTGCGTCTCTTGCATTGGCGGGCAGATTCTTCGCCCCTGAGCCACCTGGGAAGCCCCTCCTAATCCACACCCCACCGCTACTAGCAGTTGAGGGCAAGGGCTTCAGAGCCTGTGAGTGTGCAAATCAGGTACTGAATTTAATTCCCTCAGGACCTTTGAGAGCCTCAGTGGCCTTATCTGTGATATCAGAGGAGAGTGAGAAAGAAACACTCGTGGTGCTGGGACAATACCGCAGACTGGGACCGTCCCATGTAACGGGGACATGCGGTCTCTCTCCTTATATGTGAAATGAGATGAAGCAGAGCCAGGCACAGAAGCCAGGGTGCGCTGAGAGCCCAGTGAACAGCACCTGTTGTCATTTCTACCCTCTGTGCTCATTCCCAACCCATGTTCAGATCTCATTTGCTCATCGATCAATTACTGACCACCCACCACGTGTCGGGCGTGCCGTGCTGGTGCCTCTGATGTGACGTTGTATTGCTTATTCATCTATTCAGCCAGCATTTCGTGAGCAGCTCTTAGGTGCCAGGCCCTGGGCTAGGTTCTGGGGAACACGAGTGACACCCCTGGCCCAGCTGGGGCTTGCAGGCTTGTAGGGTGTAGAGGGCTGACTAGCATCTCCCCCTAAATTCATGCCCACCGGAAACCTCAGAATGTGACCTTATTTGGGTCTTTGCAGATATAATTAAAATAAGGATGGAGATGAGATCACACTGGGTTGCTGTGTGCTGTGCCGCCTTTAGTGGCTCAGTCGTGTCCAACTCTCTGCGACCCCGTGGACTGTAGCCCGTCAGGCTCCTCTGTTCATGGGATTCTCCAGGCAAGAATACTGGAGTGGGTAGCCTTTCCCTTCTCCAGGGGATCTTCCCAACCCAGAGATCAAACCCAGGTCTCCCACATTGCAGGCGGATTCTTTACCGTCTGAGCCACCTGGGAAGCCCAAGAATACTGGAGTGGTTAGCCTATCCCTTCTCCAGAGGAACTTCCTGACCCAGGAATCAAACCAGGATCTCCTTCATTGCAGGTGGATTCTTTACCAGCTGAGCTACCAGGGAAGCTCCAGACTGGATTGGGGGGTGGTGCCTAAACCCAATAAGAATGTTCTTGTAAAACAAAACACAACTCAGAAGGGCACAGAGAAAAAGGTCTCGTGGAAGCAACAGAGACCAGATAGCAGTCACCTTCCCAGGGACACCAAGGGTTCTGCCAGAAGTCACCAGAAGCCAGGAGAGGGGCATGGAATGGGAACTGACTCTGCCAACACCTTGATTTTGGACTTCTGACCTCCAGAACTACGAGAGAATAAACTTATGTTGTTTTAAAGCACCAAGTTTGTGGTACTTCCCTAAGATAGGAAAATAATACATAGGGGATACTGGTGCTTCCCACGTGGATAACTAAAGAATTACCCAGTAGTAACTACCTGTGGGAGAGGCAGTGACTGGGAGGGGTGGGAAAGAGAAGACTCTAGGGTGGGGTGCTGGTCATGCTTACCATGTTTGTTTCTTCGTCTGGGCTTAGGCCATGCTGGTGTGTTTATTTTGCGTCTATGCACTGAGCTGTATGCTTAGGATTTGTGTTCTCTCGTGTGTGTTTATTATACTTAAGAAAAAGTTAAAAAGATAAATTGCACAGATTGACACATAATTCTATAAACACTTTGAAACAAAACTCCAGGGTTATTGGAGACACTGGCTTTCTTCCCATGTTCCCTGGTTTGGGATGCTCCTGGGAGTTTAACACAAAACTGTGAACTTTGCCTTGAAGTTTGGGGGAGGAAAACTGTGTAAATAATTCAGCTTTGTTTATTCATTATGTCTGATCCACTGAGTTCCTTCCTCTCTTCTGGGATTCCATCTCTAAGATTTGCTTGTTGCTTTTTTTTTTTTAAGTATGTGTTTTACACGTACTCATTGTAGTAATAACAACTACTCACATTTATTGACCACTTTGTTTCAGGCACCTAACAGATATTACTTCATTTCACTCTCACTACAATCCTATGGGGAACTTCCCAGGTGGTTCAGTGGTGAAGGATCCGCCTGCCAGTGTAGGACACCCAGGAGATGCGGGTTCGATCCCTGGGTCGGAAAATGGCAACCCACTTCAGTATTCTTCCCTAGGAGGTCCCACGGACAGAAGAGCCTGGTGGGCTACAGTCCACGGGGTTGCAAAGAGTCGGGCACGACTGAGCAACAGAGCACGTGTGCACATGCGCGCGTGGGTGCGCACGCATGCACGCACGCACACACAGTCCTATGGGGAATTTTTTTTGTATCCCAATTTATAGAAAATAAAGTAGAGGCTCAGAGAAGTATAGGAGCCTGCCCAAGTCCACACAGCTGGTTTTTCAGCCTTGCCCGGTAAGGACTGCCATGAGCTGCAAAGTCAAGAGCCCTGATTCCTGTGAACATGCTCACACCACCCCCTCCCCCTCTTTATGTCCAGTTTTACTGCCTACTTTCTGCTCTGAGCCTCCCACGGGGTTTCATGCCCCTTGCCTTTGCACACGCTCTTCTCTCTCTCTGGAGTGTTCTTTCTCCTTCCTGGCCGAGCAAACTCCTGTTCATCCTTCAAGACCCTGTTCAGCTTACATTCATTCTCTTTGAGCCAGCCATCCAGCTTCCAGTCGAATCTGTCCTCAGGTGTATCTTTCCCTCCTCTGTGCCTTGTAGAAGCACTGTTGTGGAACCCACCACTTGCTAGTGTGGATTTTCATGTGTCTGTCTCACTGAGAGATGGAGAGACAGACTGAGAGCTCTCTGTGGCCTCCTTTTCTCTTTTAATATTTACTTGTCTGCACCAGGTCTTAGTTGCAGTGTGCGTGATCTTCAGTCCTGGCAGGCAAACTCTATAAGTCGTGGCAGGTGGGATCTAGTTCCCTGACCGGGGATCGAACCTGGAGCCCGCTGTACTGGGAGTGTGGAGTCTTAGCCTCTGGACCACCAGGGAAGTCTCTGTGGCCTCCCATTCCATCACAGCACAGGGCCTGGCACCTGTGAGCGATCAAAAAATGCTGAGCTGAACCAACTGCAGCAAGTGTAAGATGCTGATCCTCCCTCATGACACAGCAAAGGGAAAGAGGCTGCTGACCAGATAATACAAGTATGTGGCAGCATGGTTAGGGACACCCGCTCTGTAGCCAGACTGTCTGGGTTCAAATCCCAGCTCCAACCCTTATACCAGCTCTATGCCCTGCTGTGCCCGAGATGCCTCTTCTTTACGACAAAACAGGCACAGTCTTGTGTGAGGATTAAGGGATTAATGCTGGTGAAGTGTGAAGCATATAGCTGGCACACAGGAAGTGCGATAAAGATTAGGTATTCATCTTGTGAATTCATCCACTGCCTTCTCGCCACAGTCATTTTCTCCCTAAGCATTCCTTCCAGATCAGGTATGGGAGTGGGGGCTGGGGGGAGTCATCTATTTCTATTGCCACTGTTCCCAGGGATGCTGCAGTTGACAGTCTCAAGAACAGTACCTGGCCAGGTGCTGGTGGGGTAGCCTGGCCCATGGCCCCAGGATGGACTGCTGAACCTCCTCGGTTTCCCCAGGAAGGGGGTGGGCAAAGGGGCCCAGCCATCTGGGGTGGGGGGAGTGAGAAGGGGGACCCGCTTCTTGCCTTCTCCAGGCTTTCCTTCCCAGCAGCCTTTCAGGGAAGCCAGCCCAGCGCAGAGGCGCTGTCTCAGGGCCCTCAGATGCGTCCCACCCCTTGCTACTCCAGGAGAGGCCTTTGCAGAGGGGACTGTAAGTGTCCTGGGGGCTCCCAGCTACCCCGTGGCACCAGTGCAGCCTGGGTCTCCTTGCCGCACACCCTCACAACACACCTGGCCTTCCCAGCCTGTGCCCAAACCCACTGACTTCATTCATTCACTCACTTTTTCAGCAAGGGTTTACCTGATGCCAGGACCACATGTGAGGTTTTGTGTAAAGTGCTGGGGAAACAGCAGGAGTCAAGATCATTACCTTGACCCTCACAGGCTGGAGAAGAGGGTGGAAAGATGGATATGAAGCAGACCCCGTGGAAGCTGGCTTGATAAAACTCCAGTGAACTCACTCGAGGATTAACCACCACCATCCATTCTCTCAGTAAAAGCCATAGCCTGGAGCTCAGGAGACACTGAGCGTTCAAGGCCAGTGGGTCTCTCTGCTATCCATCCCACATGTCTAGTTTTATCTAGAGTTTTGTTACCTGCCCATTACCAATCCCCACTGAGTCAAAGGCAGATTTGTATTTACTGATTTAAATATAAAGAGTTAAATATAAGAGTTATGACCAACCTAGACAGCATATTAAAAAGCAGAGACATTACTTTGCCAACAAAGGTCTGTCTAGTCTAAAGCTATGGTTTTTCCAGTAGTCATGTATGGATGTGAGAGTTGGACTATAAAGAAAGCTGGGCGCCGAAGAATTGATGCTTTTGAACTGTGGTGCTGGAGAAGACTCTTGAGAGTCCCTTGGACACCAAGGAGATCCAACCAGTCCATCCTAAAGGAGATCAGTCCTGGGTGTTCACGGAAGGACTGATGCTGAAGCTGAAACTCCAATACTTTGGCCACCTGATACGAAGAACTGACTCATTTGAAAAGACTCTGATGCTGGGAGAGGTTGAAGGCAGGAGGAGAAGGGGACGACAGAGGACGAGATGGTTGGATGGCATCACTGACTCAATGGACATGAGTTTGAGTAGACTCCAGGAGTTGGTGATGGACAGGAAGCCTGGCGTGCTGCAGTCCATGAGGTTGCAAAGAGTCAGACATGACTGAGTGACTGAACTGAACCATTAACACACAGTATGAGTGCTCAACAGGAGAAATATTGCAAGTGTATAAAATGGGGATCTGATGCCATTTTAGCAATGTGGGAGGGCTTCCCAGAGGAGGTGACTTTTTTAAAAAATTAAAAACATTATTTCTTTTGGCGGTGCTTGCTTCTTCATTGCTGCGCACAGCATTTCTCTACTTTCAGCGAGAAGGGGTTCCTCTCTAGTTGTGCACGGGCTTCTCATTGTGGAGGATTTTCTTCTTGCAGAGCTGGGCTCTGGGGTGCGTGGGCCTCAGTATTTGCAGCACTCGGGCTCCGGAGCACTGGCTCAGCAGTTGTGGTACACGTGCTTAGCTCCCCTGTGGCACGTGGGATCTTCCTGGACCAGGGATTGACCCATGTCCCCTGCATTGGCAGGTGGATTCTTAATCCCTGGGCCACCAGGGAAGCCTGAGGAGGCCACTTTTAAGCTGAGCTGGGAAGGGTGATGAGGAGTCGGCCCAGGGAAGCGGCCTTTCAGGCCCCCCACGAAACCCACCTTGCTCAGCCACAGTCAGACAACACATGCTCCAGGGCCGTCAGCAAGGTGTGACAGCCGTCTCTCAGCCACTCTTCCTCCCCGGCACACATTCAGACACATGGGAACAAGACACCCCGCCGCCCCCAGCAGCAGGACCATTTGCCCCCTGCTCCCAGCCTGACGTCTGGATAGCCCATCTGCTTTCCATCAGTCCGTTTCTCTTGGAGCCACACTTCCTGTGTTCAGATTCCCGGGTCAGACTCACTTGTGCATAACCTCGGGCAGGGCGCATCACTCCAGCCCCCTGATACCGCTGCTCCTCCGTGTAAATGAGGGGTAAGTCATCCTTCCCACCTCTCAGGGTCAACGAGAGGGTTAAGGGTGATGTCCCCCCAAAGCACCTACCTCCCGTCTGTCCCTCAACAGTGGTAGCTCAGCTTAGGGTCCTCGCTGTCTTTACCCCTCACCCTGGCCTGGCTCTGACGCCTCCCTTCTGCCTTCTGTAGGGCCCCTGTCTCTGCCTCCCTCCTAGCTCACTGCCCTCCCCCGGCCACCTTCTACCCACCCTCCCTTCTTTTTCTCCCTTTCCTCCTGCCTGAACCTGAGACCAGAAGACCTGAGGGGTTGGGGAAGGAGGAAGGGACAGCCATTTCCCAAGGTGGAGGGGCTTCTGCCTAGAAAACCGCATGCAGACCCTGGGGTCACCTCTGCAAGGCGTCGTCCCGCAGAGACAAACCTGGGCAGGCCGGGTCACTACCTGACTAGATTCCCATCTGTGAATCAGAAAGAGAGAGGATTGGCCTAGACTCCCTCTGGGGACACTCTGGGAGCTAAGTCCACACGGGGGTGGAGGGAAGGGCAGCTGGGATATGAAGGGCATCTCACGGACATGGATTTGAATCCGGGGTCCTCCTCTACTTCTCTGCGACATCTTGGAGAAGTCACTTCCCCTCTCTGAGCTCTGGGCTCCTCATGGTTAACTGGAGCCAGCCAGCAATCCCTGCCCACTAGCCTCCCAGGACGGTTGGGAGGAAACTGTTGAGAAAGAGGGACAGAAAAAGAGAATTGTGCTGGAAGGAGCCAGTCAAGTTCCACGTTTGGCCAGCAGATGGCGCCGTCGTAGCGCCCGCCTCTCGGCCCCTCGCCTCCCTACAACCGGGCTCCGGGTCCCAGCCGCAGGGCTCGGCTGCCTCTCTGCTTGGATGATGTTTGTTGAAGCGGGCAAAACTGGATCTAGAGTGTTCATTAAGAGTCAGACTTTGGAGCTGACAGATCCAGACTGGACTGATTTAGCTCAGTTCAGTTCAGTCGCTCAGTCGGGTCCGACTATTTGCGACCCCATGGACTGCAGCACGCCAGGCCTCCCTGTCCATCACCAACTCCCGGGGCTTACTCAAGCTCATGTCCATCGAGTCCATGATGCCATCCAACTATCTCATCCTCTGTCGACCCCTTCTCCTCCCGCCCTCAATCTTTCCCGGCATCAGGGTCTTTTCCAATGAGTCAGTTCTTCGCATCAGGTGGCCAAAGGACTGATTCTACCCCTTTAATCAAGGCAGTGTGACTTTGGGTAACTGGCTTAACCTCTCTGAACCTCAGTTTCCCCATCTGTAGAATGCTGATGGCATCTTTCCTTCGGGGTTTGTCTGGTTCCATCTAGGATGATTGGTTGATTCCATCTAGGATGAAAGACGTCTGCAGCACCTGCAGGGGGTCAGTGCTCAGTGATGTGACTGGTACAGCTGGCTTCAGAGAGGCGCCAGCTCCCCTTCCCTCCCAAGTGGCCCAGATTCAGCCACACTGCGTTACCTAGGTCCAGCTGCACCAGACGTCACTCCTGCCCTCTGTGTGGAATGTTCTTCCCATCCAGGTTTCCTGACTTCCTAAAAAATTTGAGACTCCCCCACCCCCAACCGTAACTACATGTTTAAACTTTATTGAGCTCTAATTTATATATCATAAAAATCTAACCATTTTAAGTGTACAATTTGATAATTTTTATGAACTGTTCCCCCCCCCCCAACAAACTTTGATTTTGTTATTAAATCTTTGAGTACAAGCCAGAGGAGTAAACAAAAAGCTGGCAATAAACCACATGACGTCTTCTCTTCCGAGGGAGGCATACAAGGCAGCGCTCAAGATTTGATTTTCCAAGCAGTCTATCTCAAATTCGACCTCTCTCCAGAGTCCTGAACTCTCTCAGAGCCCTATTGGACATTGCCACATGGCTACCCCCGGTCCCTCTCATGCAGAGCACCCCCAGCCAAACTCATCATCGCCTCCCCTTCCTTCTCCTCTTTCATCATTTCCCACCTCTCTCTTCTTGGCTTCTTCAGACCAGCAATCCCACCCGTGTTCTCAGCACTTTGCTTAGGACCTGGCACTTAGTAGGTGCAGTGTGATCTCTGCATGAATGAAATAATCTGCACCATTCAGTCCCTCGAGTTTGATTGCTCTCCCCTCACATCCCGCCTGCCAGCCACCCGGTTGAATGGAAACTGGAACTGTCTGACTGGGGTCTCCCCCGCCCAAGCCTTAGAGCTCCTGCCCTCCACTGTTCCAGTGGCCTCTCCCCTACCTGTCTCCCGATCCCCTCTGACTTTTCTCCCGCTGTGGTCCTAGAGTGACTCTCAAAAAAGCACATCTGAGCTCAACATCCTCACCCTAAGAACATGCTACCTATTCTGCTAAATAAAGTCCAGATCCCCCAGCTGAACACAAACCTTCAGGGTTTGGTCCCAGCCCATCTCTCCAGCCTCAGTCTCATCCCTCTTGCCTCTCTAACTCTTCCAGGCTCTAGTCACCCCAAACTACAAGAGCAGTTAGACACCACGGCCCCAAGGCAGCTCTGGAGTCAGCCTGGCTAGAGGCAGAGCCTCTTTGCGCCTCAGTGTTCTCATCTATAAAATGGGAGTGAGAAAGCTCTGATCTTGTAGGGCAGGAGTAGGGATTAAATGAGGTGGTGAAGGTAAAGCCTTTGGAATAGGACCAGGTCAACCACCAGTATTCAGCAAATGTTAGTTTCATTTCACAGCATGCCCACCAAGCTAGCACACACGTTTTGTTCCTTGGGTTCGTCCGCAGAGACTGTCTTTCCCTCGTCTCTCCACCAGGGACGCTGCAACCCATTCCTAGCCAGGGAAGAACCTCTCCACCTGCTCCAGGCCCCTCAAGTCCACTTTAATCAGAACTTCCTTGCTCACAGAGCTACTCACACTAGGATTCCTCCTGCCACCTCCCCCAGGGCAAATCCAATACCAAGTTATTTACCTTCCATACGACTCTCGCATCTCTCCCCGGTCTGCATCCCCAAGGCCACCGCCCTTACACCAGCCACCCTTGTGCCCACCCTGCCCCTTCAGAGTTCATGCCCAGGATGAAACAACTACCCTCACCACCCCTCCCCTCAGGCCCTTCACTGGCTCCCAAACAGGGTCCACCAGACCCTCTGGGCTCTGCCCTGCCCCCAACCACGTAACATAGCCCATCTCTTCTGCCCAGTGGGTTCCAGCCACTCTGGGCTCAGGAGCCTTCCTCCCCCTCCCACCTTGGGCTTTGCGCACACGGTTTCTTCCACCCAGACCCTCTTTCTGCACCCCTTCACCTCTTATTAAAACCTATTCAGGTCCTCAGGGACGTCTCTGACCCTCCCACCGCCACTAGATCAAGATCCCTCACGATATGCCTTCATAGCACCCAGCGCTTCCTCCTCTTAACCTTATCGCAGTCAGTAATTACATATCTGGGTGGCTATTTGATGAATATCTGCCTCCCTCACTTCCTCTGAAAGCTTCCTGAGAGCGGAGGCTGTCTGGTCCCATTACGTCCCTAGTGACCTGGCAAACAGCGGTGGACCGGCCGAACGAAGTTTGTCCAGTTCCCCATGTCCCCTCTGCCCCCTTGTCCCCTTCCAAGGGGAGGGACACAATCCAGGTCTGTGTTTCCAGACAGACTCATACCCCACTTTGGCCTGAAACACCATAGAGGGTGAGTAAATGTCCCGTGAATGAATGGTGACATGTTTTTCTGGCCTTCCTAAGGTTGATACTTTAACTATGCTTAATATCCCTTGGGGGCTTCCCAGGTGGCTCAGTGGTAAAGAACCTGCCTGCCAACGCAGGAGACAGAGACGCAGGTTCAGTCTCGGGTTGGGAAGATATCCTCTGGTGGAGAGGTAGCAACCCACTCTAGTATTCTTGCCCGGAGAATCCCCATGGACAGAGGAGTCTGGCGGGTTACAGTCCCTGGGGTAGCAAAGAGTCGGACATGACTGAGCAACTAAACAGCAACACCAGCAAAAAAGAAACTGTGGGGACTTCGCTGGTGGTCTAGTGGTTAAGAATCTGCCTTCCAATGCAAGGGGTGCGGGTTCAATCCCTGTTGGCTGAACTAAGATCCCACAGGCCGTGGGATAACTAAGCCCATTTGCTGCAACTACTGAGCCTGAGGGCCCCAACTAGGGAGAAGACAAAAGGCTGCAACTAGAAAAGCCTGCAGGCCGCAAGGAAAGGTCCCTCACGCACATGGAGTCTAAGACCAGATACAAGCAAATAAATATTTAAATAAAACAAAAGCAAACAAAACGAAAGAATCTGAGGCTTCCTCGGTGGTCCAGGGGTTAAGAATCCAGCTTGCAATGCAAAGGACACCGGTTCGGTCCCCGGTCTGGGAAGATCCCACATGCTACTGAGCAGCTAAGCCTGTGAGCCACAACTACCCAGGCTGTGCACCTAAAGCCTGTGCTTGGAGACAAGAGAAGCCACCGCAGTGAGAAGCCCCAGCACCGCCATGAAGAGTAGCCCCTACTTGCTGCAACTAGAGAAAGCCCTCATGCAGCCAAAAAGACGCACCGCAGTCAAAAAATAAAATAAATAAATCTTCAAACAGAATCTATGATAAAATATTAACAATAATATTATCTACATCAAATCGCCCACTTATTCCCCAGGAGAGCATGGTCTTTGACCATGAGCATCTCTGCAGGTCTTTGCAATTTCCTTTCCCAGGCCTAATGAGCCCCACGAAATTAGCAGGGCAGTTCAGTTCAGTTCAGTTGCTCAGTCGTGTCCGACTCTTTGCATCCTCGAGGACTGCTGCACGCCAGGCCTCCTATCCATCACCAACTCCCAGAGCTTGCTCAAACTCATGTCCATCAAGTCGGTGATGCCATCCAACCATCTCATCCTCTGCTGTCCCCTTTTCCTCCTGCCTTCAATCTTTCCCAGCTTCAGGGTCTTTTCCAATGAGTCAGTTCTTCGCATCAGGTGGCCAAAGTATTGGAGTTTCAGCTTCAACATCAGTCCTTCCAATGAATATTCAGGACTGATCTCCTTTAGGATAGACTGGTTGGATTTCCTTGCAGTCCAAGGGACTCTCAAGAGTCTTCTCCAACACCACAATTGCAAAGCATCAATTCTTTGGCGCTCAGCTTTCTTTATAGTCCAACTCTCACATCCACACATGACCACTGGAAAAACCATAGCTTTGACTAGACGGACCTTTGTTGGCAAAGTAATGTTTCTGCTTTTTAATATGCTGTCTAGGTTGGTCAGTTTCCCACTTTCCTACAAGAAAAAATGAAGGTTTGGGAACACGAAGTGGCCTGCCCAGAGGAGGCTGAGCTGGGGCACGAACCCAGGCCTTCTGTGGTCACCCCCTGTGACCCTTCGCTCTAAGCCTCCCAAGCCTGGCTCAGATGTGGGCAGATCCCACGTGCCATGACCCCTCTGTACCCAGGGCCTAGTGCAGGGCCTGGTCAGGAGAGGGAGGGCGTGCAAAGGTTGTTGAATGGCTGCATGAGTGAATGAATGCCTCCCTAGCTGCAGAGGGCAGACCCCAGGACATGCTCTCCACCTTCCAGGAGTCCCTAGGAGGTGCTTTCTCTCATCAAGTTTCCACATCAAAGCCCAGAAGGAGGTGGGGTGAAAAAGGGCCTGGGCAAGCAGAAGGAGAGTCATGTACAGCCACATCTCCTGAGTGCAGTGCTTTATTTTTTTCAAAATTATTTAAAAATTAATCTTTTAGTGGGAGGATAATTGTTTTACAATATTGTCTTGGTGTCTGCCGTACTTCAACATGAATCAGCCATAGTATACATCTGTCCCCTCATTCTTGAACCTCCCTCCCACCTCCCACCCCATCCCACCCCTCTAGGTGGTCACAGAGCACCGCTTTGAGCTCCCTGCATCATACAGCGAATTCCCACTGGCTATCTGTTTTACATACGGTAAGGTATATGTTTCCATGCTGCCCTCAGTTCATCCCACCCTCTCCTTCCCCCACTCCTTCCACAGGTCTGTTCTCTGTGTCTGAGTCTCCATTGCTACCCTGCGAATAGGTTCATCAGTACCATTTTTCTAGACTCCATGTATATGTGTCAATATATGATATCTGTTTTTCTCTTTCTGACTTACTTCACTCTGTATAATAAGCTTTAGATTCATCCACCTAGTTAGAACTGACTAAAATGTATTCCTTTTCATGGCCAAGTAATATTCCATTGTATATATGTACCACAGCTTTTTCATCCAATCATCTGTCGACGGACATTTAGGTTGCTTCCATGTCCTAGCTATTGTAAACAGTGCTGCAAGGAATGTTGGGGTACATGTCTTTTTCAGTTATGGTTTTCTCAGGGTTTATGCCAAGTAGTGGGATTGCTGGGTCATATGGTAGTTTTATTCTTTGTTTTGTTAAAGGAATCTCCATACTGTACTCCGAAGTGGCTGTATCAATCTATATTCCCACCAACAGGAGCATGGCACTTTATAGTTTGTAAAGCCCTTGCATTCACTGCCCCTTGCTGAGATCTCAAGGGAACTCTGCAAGCAGCACGGCACAGCAAATGAACAAAACAAACAAGAAAGAGAAGTATATGGGCCCCAGGCGTACAGCTCAGTAGCGATGGCACGTGGGCTTAGTTGTCCTGCAGCATGTGGAATCCTCCTGGACCAGGAGTCGAACCTACATCCCCTGCATTGGCAGGTGGGTTCTTAACCACTGGACCAGCCAGGAAGTCCAGAAAAGCTCCTTTTCCTCTTTGCAAAGCCAGTGTGTGTTCTTTGTAAACACTTCAGAACTGTGCCGCCTGATGCAATAGCCACTTACTACATGTGGTCATTTAGATTTAAATGAATTAAAATTAAGTAAAATTTAAAATTCAGTTCTTCAGTTTCACTAGCCACATATCAAGTGCTCAGTTGCCACATGTGGCTAGTGGCTACCATATTGGACAGGGCAGATATAAAACATTTCCATCACCTCACAAAGTTCTGTTGGACAAAACTGGCTAATGACATACAAATAAGCAATAGAAGGAGGAAAAAAATACTGGTAATTCCATTTCCCAAAGAAAACTACTGCTAACATTTTGGAGTGGATATTTCCAGCTGTTTCTCTGGGTGGGCGTTATACGTTGTTTTTTTCAAAAATGAGTTAATACCATACAGACTATATGGTCTGTTTTTTCACTTATCAAAGTACTATAAATATCTTTTTTATAACACCTTTTTAAACAGTAGCACAGTCTTTCTATGACTCTCATAATTTATTTACCCAACTCTCTATTTGCAAGAATTGGTATTGTTTTTCCTTTTTGATTTTAAACTATCAAGGCAACTATTCTTTGTTTTAAAAAATAAAAAACACTTTGTATGATGAGATATTTTTTATTTATTAATATTTATTTATAGTTCAGCCGAGCCACACAGATTGTAGGATCTTAGTTCCCCGATCAGGGGTTGAATCCAGACCCCAGCAGTGAAAGCACCAAATCCTAACCTGGAAATTCCCAGGCTATCTTTTATTTTTAAATAATTTCATCATTTTTGTAAAGGTAGTAGATGCTCATTGTAGAAATTTAATGAAACTACAAACAAATAAAAATCTCCCCAAATCATTCTATACCAAAATAGCCACATTTTCTTTCAACTTTTTTTTGGTAAGATTTTTTTTTCAAACATGTAGAAAGTTTGACAAAGTAGCATAATAAACACCCACACACCTACCACTTCAACAATTGAACCCCCTCCCCCAATTTAAATATATGGGAGCTCTCTTTCTAAACATCCTCCTGAAGTTAAGCTCATACAAATATGTGTATGTAGGAATAACATACATGTTTTGCAATCTGTTTTTTAAAACTTTTTTACTTTTAATAATATATTGCAAATATCTTTATCAAGTTTCACTAAATAGGGACTTCCAGTGGCTAAGATTCAGAGCTCCGAATGCAGGGGGCCTGGGTTCAATTCCTAGTCAGGGAACTCAATCCCACATGCTGCAACTAAGACCCAATACAGCGAATAAATTTTAAAATAAAAATAAACATTTTGAAACAACGCAGCAGCTGTCATTTTTAAAAAATTTTCACTAAAAAAAAAAATAAAATATTTTTTAAAGTTTCACTAAGTGTTCTTCCACAACATCACGCTTATGGCCCCTTAGCATCCATTGTATGAATCTATCATAATTTTTCATAACCAACCCACTATGGTTGGACACTGGTATTTCCAAGTTTTCATTATAAAGGGAAAAAAATGTTCAGTGAATGTCCATGTGTCTTTTTGTCTTTGGGTGATAATCTCCTGATGGTAAATTCCTAGACTGGTGATTTCACATCCTCACCAATATTTTTACTCTTAGGGCAATTGTGTATTTACATTATTTGTTTTCATCTCTGCTTCTCTCTCCAGAGATGCCCTTATTTTGACCTTTCCTTTTTTGTTTTCATTTGTTTCTGGTGACTTTTTGTTTTGTTTGGACCATGTGGGCTTGCCAGATCTTACTTCCCAGACCAGGGATCAAACCCAGGCCCATGGCAGTGAAAACACCAGGTCTTAACGACTGGACAGCCAAGGAAGTCCTTGACAGCTCCTTTATGAATTTCAGACCCTGGCACAATAGCCCATGACTGATGCTCAACTTTTTCATGTTGAATAGATGGTTTTTGCATCTCACCAGCGGAGCCCATTTAGGGCCATGACACAGAGAACACAGTGGAAGTTCACCTTGCCGGAGGTTGGGTTTTTCAGTAGGCACATAAATAAAATACCCAATAAATGTTTGCTGAATGAGCAAATCCTTGAAAATCTGTTTGGAAGATGGCCTAGCAAACACTAGCAAACAATTTCTGAGTTATTCGCACACTTTCATTCATTTAAGGCAGATGAATTCAGCAGCCACTAAGAGCCAAGCACTGTTCTGGACAGTATGGAAGAGGATGAAACAAAGTCTTTGCTTTTGTGAGGCTGACATTCTAGAAGTGAGACAGATGACAAATAACAAGAAAATGCTTAGTATGTCTGTTTGGTAATGATGAGTGCTAGGACGAAAAGTGAAGGAGAGGGGGCTTGAAGGTGGCAGAGGTGAGTGGGGAGGACAGGGTATTTTATGTAAGGTGGCCAGGCCTTACATAAAGGCCTCTTTATCAATGAGTAGAAGTGAGCCCTGTGGGTGGATAAATGAGCCAGAGGGAAGGGAACAGCGAGTGCAAAGGCCCTGAGGTGCAGTTGTGCCTGGCTGCTCGCAGAGCAGCAGAGATGCCAGGGTCGCTGAAGTGAGGGAGCAGAAAGTCAGAGGAGATAAGGTGAAGGGAGGCGTGCACAGTTTAAGTAGGACCTTCTAGGTCTCCAGAAGGCATGAAGATTTTCTTCAGGTGAGAAGCGAGCTACTGGAATGAAGTGACTTGACTCACATTTTAAAAGATCATGCTGGCTACGATGTGGACAATGGAACGTGGTGGGAGGGACATGGGAGAAAGCAGAGCCCCAGTGGGAGACTTTCACACAGACCCAGGCAAGGAAAAAACGGTGCCTCAGACACAGCTAGTAGCTGTAGAGAAGTTCAGATTCTGGATATCTTTTCTTTTCTTTTCTTTTGGTCACACCATGTGGCTTCTAGTTCCCCAACCAGGGATTGAAGAAAAGTTATGACCAACCTAGACAGCATATTAAAAAGCAGAGACATTACTTTGCCAACAAAGGTTCATCTAGTCAAAGCTACTGTTTTTCCAGTGGTCATATATGGATGTGAGAGTTGGACTATAAAGAAAGCTGAGCGCCAAAGAATTGATGCTTTTGAACTGTGGTGTTGGAGAAGACTCTTGAGAGTCCCTTGGACACCAAGGAGATCTAACCAGTCCATCCTAAAGGAGATCAGTCCTGAATATTCATTGGAAAGACTGATGCTGAAGCTGAAACTCCAATACTTTAGCCACCTGTTGTGAAGAACTGACTCATTTGAAAAGACCCTGATGCTGGGAAAGATTGAAGGCAGGAGGAGAAGGGGACAGCAGAGGATGAGATGGTTGGATGGCATCACCAACTCGATGGACAAGAGTTTGAATAAACTCTGGGAGTTGGTGATGGGCAGGGAGGCCTGGCGTGCTGCAGTCCATGGGGTCACAAAGAGTCGGCCACGACTGAGCGACTGAACTGAACTGAACAGGGATTGAAACTGGTCCAAGGCAGTGAAAGCACTGGGTCTTAACCACTGGACCGCCAGGGAAGTCCCTCTGGACATCTTGTGAAGATAGGGTTGGGGTATTCATGGTGGCTCAGATGTGGGTGTGAGAGAGAGGAGTCAAGGATGGCCTGCGTTATAGCCTGAGGAATGGGAAGGATGGGGTTGCTATTTGCTGAGACAGAAAGACCAATGGAAGGTGAGGTCTGAGGGTGAAAATGAAGAGTTCCATCATGGACATGTTAAGTTTGGGTTTCTTGCTGAATATCTGAGTAGAGATGGATGATTCTGAGTGGGAAGGTCTGGACTGGAGAAGCAAATCTACAGTCATCAGTATATGAGGATGTGTCTAAAGTCTCAGGAAGGATGAGGGTACCTGGAGAGTGACCAGAGGAGAAGAGAGGTCCAAGGGCTGAGTTCCAGGGAATTCTAGCCTATGGATGTGGGACAGAGGAGCAAGAAGGAGACTGGAAAGGAGTCTTCTAAGGTGGAGGAAAGCCGAGAGAGGGAAGCCGAGATCCAGGAAGATCCCAGAAGGATGAGTCCAGGGAGGAGGGCTCAGTCATCTGATCAGGATGCTGCCAAGGAGGATACCTAGAACTGACTGTAGCACTGGGCATGGTCCACGGGATCAGTGAGGACCTTGAAAAGAACAGCTCCAGTGGGGTGGTGGGGGCAAAAGCCCAATTAGAGTGAATTGAAGAGCAAAAAGGAGGGGAGTCCCTTGTGGTCTAGTGGTTAAGAATCCACCTGCCCATGTAGGAGACATGGGTTCAATCCCTGGTTGAGGAAGATTCCATATGCCTCGGAGCAACTAAGCCCGTGTGCCACAGCTCTTGAGCCTGCGCACCAGAGTTTACGAGCCACAACCACTGAGACCTGCACTCTAGAGCCTGTGTTCTGTGACAGAGGAGCCAACGCAATGAGAAGCCCACTCGCCGCAACTGGAGAAAGTCCGTATATAGCAAGGAAGACCCAGCACAGGTGAAAATAAACAAATCTTTAAAAAAGAGAGCGAGAGAGGGAGAAAGGGAAAAGAGCAGTTCAGAGTGTCAATCTGGAAAACTCTTGGAGAAGTTTGACTGTTTACGGAGTGTGCGTGTGTGTGCGTGTGTGTGTGTGTGTGTGTGTGCGCGCGCGTGTGTGTGTTTAATTAAGATGGGGAGAATTGCAGCATGGTTGTGTGTTGATGAGAATAGCCAGTAGAAAGGAGAGGAAACCGATGCTGTCAGAGAGACAAAGAGGACTTGCTGGATGTGGGGCCAGAGGGGGCAAGAGGCACCGAGAGCATCGCCCAAGTGGAGGACGTGGTCTTAGGTGTACACTCCAAGCATCCACTTACTGGGGAGAAGCAGAGGAAGGACGCCCAGGATGGCTGGTGAGCAGAGGGTGAGGTGGGAGTCTGGTGGGGGGGGGCTTCCTTCTGATTGCTTCTGTTTTTCCAGTGAAACAGGAAGCAGGGTCATTCATCAGCTGACAGCGAATGTGGCAGGTTCGTTCTCCAGTATTGTTACAGAGAACTGTGGCTTCCGCTGACCCCCAGATAAAGAGGTTGGCTTATATTTAGGGCAGTATAAAGTCCCACTGGATGCCAGGATCACCCTGGGCATGGTGAGAGCTCACACTTTGCTGGATGTGGGGCAACTAGGACCAACTGGGGGACCAGGGCAGGTCACACTAAGTCACATCCCTATCGAGTATGCGTGCTCACATGGTGGGAGGGGAGTGACTCCACACCATGATTCCTGCCCATTGCAGTCGTTCCTTTCTCCTTCTTCGTGTGTTTAAATATAAGCTAAGGGATTTCCAGGGTGGCCCAGTGGTTGGGATTCCAAGCTTCCAATGCAGGGGGCTGGGGTTTTATCCGTGGCAGGGGAACTAGGATCTAGGATCTCACATGCTGGGCATGACACTAGGATCTTGGATCTCACATGCTGGGCATAGCACAACCAAAAAAAAAACAAAATAAGTCAAATGCACCATCGTGGGACTCTGGTATAATGGCACAGCTGGAACCTCAGGCCTCCTGACTCCAGGCCAGTTTTCTCTGGGCCAAGTTGTTCCATCTCTCATCAACTGTCAGTAGGGATCAGCAGGATGGCAGGGAGGAGAATAATGTAGGCTGAAAGGAAGAAGAGAGGATGTAAATCAGGGGATTCTGGGGCACCAGGGCTGGGTGGGTCCCCTCAGATCATCTGGTCCAGTGTCCTTATTTTATAGACTTGTTTTGTAACACCCTGATTTTATTTGATTTCTCAGCTCAGGCTGGAGAGCTTCAGTGACACACCCAAGGTCACCCAGCAGGGCCCCCAGCATCCTCTCTCACCACCATCACTGTGATCAGCACCATGAGCATCTTCCTGGGAGCTGGCCTGCATCTGTCCTTCATTGCTGCCACTCTGCATCTCACCTCACCCTCAGAGCCCCTCTGAAGTGGACACTTGGGTTATTTTCATTTCACAGGTGGGGAAACATCACGGGTGGGTAAGGCGCAAGCCAGGAGACCTTCCTCTCAACCACTCTGAAAACCTTGACCAGAGATCTCTGGGGCCTGATAGCCCTCAGATACAAGGCAGAAGGGGGGCTCCCCTCGAAACCTGAAAGCAGTAAATTTAAGACCAATAAAGGGAAGTTTTGCTCTGCACTGAGGGGGTACTGGCTAAAAATACTAGTGGCTACAAGAAGTATTTAGATGAATTCATAGATAGTTGATCTTCACACAGCAGTTGGAGTCATCTCTTAAAAACATAAACAACACTTCACTGTCCAGAACCTCCCACTGTACTTGTAGGGAAATTTAGACTCTTCACCCTGGTGGCTTCCCCACCCTTCCATCCTGCCCCTCACCTCCTGGCTCATTTGGTTGAGCGGTGCTGCTCTCCTGGGGGTCTCTGGACATGCCCTGCCCTTCCTGCCTTGGGGGTCTTTGTGCATGCTCTTACCTCTATTGGAAGATAACCCTGGGCTGCTGTCCTCTCTGCTTTTTGCCTGGGTGGCTCTTTCTCACCCTCCACACTTCAGCGTAAATGTCACCTCTTCCAGGGGCTTTCCCTGCATGACCACCCAACTGAGTCAATGCCTGGTCACTCTGATTTGTCACCCATGGTCTTCTTCCTTGCCCTTATTTTAAGCCTACTTAGTTAACTGATCAGCTTGTTTTGTGTCTGGCTCCTTTTGCTGGACTGTGAGCTTGATGAGGGCAGAGTCCTTGCCTATCTTTTCATCCCCATGTCTCCAGAAGAACAAGAACCCTACTAGCTTACTACCTGGCTTGTGCTAGCTATTTATTCAGCACTGACTTACTGGATACAGTCCTAAACCCTTTTAAATGAATTTGCACATTCAGTTCCCATAAATCAGTCCTGTAAAAGAGGTCCTGTTAGTACCAGTATTATCCTTATTTTACATGGAAGGAAACTAAAGTAGAGATTGGTGAGAAATTTACCCACCCTGACAGCTAGTGAGTGGCAGAGAAGAGATTACAATTCAGGCAGAGGGACTCCACAGTCTATACTCAGCCACAACTCTCTCCTCCTTCTCCAGTGTTTATTGAGAAGGTCATCAGTAGACAGTTGAAGAATAAATGAATGAATGAATGAATGAGAGAGATTGGTACAAAGGGCCCTGGAATCAGATAGACATGGGACTGGAACCCAGCTCTGTCCCCTGTGAACTTGGGTCTCAGATTACAACTCTATTAAGAAACAAAACCAAAACACTTCCCTGAGATTGCCTCAAAGCAGTAGGAAAAAAAGTTAAACAACCTAAGAGAAAAATGGCGAAAGTTTGAATAGGCAATTCACTGAGAAAGAAACCAGGAGGCAAAATAAATAAATGAAAAGAGGTTTCATCTGGTTAGGGAAATGCAAATGACAACTGACATATTAGGCACCATGAAGAAGTCTGGTAGTAATAAGTGTTGGTGAGGGTGTGGAGCCACTGGAACTCTCACCCCCCCTGGCAGCCAGAGGGGTGTGTTCATGGGTACAGTACTTTGGAAAACAAACCCGGCAGCACTTGTAAAGTTAAACATGTGCATACCTGATGACCCACAATTTCAATCTCAGGTATGCAGCCTAGAGAAACTCCCACCTGTGTGCAGCCAGAAACATGTTTAAGAATGATCATGGCAGACCTACTATTACAGCAAAAAAACTAGAACGACCTAATGCTCATTGACTGGAGAATAGATGAAGAAGCTGAGGTCTAACTTAGACAATGGAATACTAGAGAGCTGAGAAAGTGAGTGAATGTCAGCTAAAATGTAAAATCAGGTATGTGTTTTAGAAACCTAGTGATGCATGAAAAGTCAAGCCAAAGAAGAATACCTATGCATCATATTATTTTTATAAAAGTCAAAAAGCAAACAAAACTATGTTGTGTAGGATGCACCCCCGTAGAGTGACAGTATTTTTTCTCAAAGCAAGTGAATGGTGATCACAAAATTCAGGATCATGTTGAACTCTGGAGGAAGGCAAGGAACAGAACTGGGGAAACACATATCTGGTTTCAACAGTGCTGGTGAAGTTCTAGTTCCTAAGTTGGGGCAGTGGGTTCATTGGTGTTTGTCTTCATAAACCAGATATTCATCAGACATTTTCTTTTGGTATTCACCAAATATTACATAATAAAGTTTTTTTCTTAAGTTCTGTGGTTTTCAGAGTTGTTGTAAGAATCAAATGGGAGTGTGGATAGAGTGGTTTCATTAATTTAAAAGGCATCCATCATATTCTAGTCACCCTCTTAGACACCAAAAAAGTTGCCCAGTTGTGTCTGATTCTTTGCGACCCCATGGACTATACAGTCCATGGCAGTCTCCAGGCCATAATACTGAAGTGGGTAGCTGTTCCCTTCTCCAGGGGATCTTCCCAACCCAGGGATCGAACCCAGGTCTCCCATATTACAGGTGGATTCTTTACCAGCTGAGCCACTAGGGAAGCCCAAGAATACTGGAGTGGGTAGCCTATCCCTTCTCCAGCAGATATCCCCAACCCAGGAATTAAACCAGGATCTCCTGCATTGCAGGTGAATTCTTTACCAACTGAGCTATCAGAGAAGCCATCTGATAGCTTCCTTAGACATCAAGAAAGACACAGAAAATGAGAACATGATCCAACTGGGAGGAAGTGGCTCAAGATTAGAGCAGTGAAGAGCACCAACTTTGGAGCTAGAGAGACTCAGGTGCAAATCCCAGCTGTGCTGTTTACTAGCTGTATGAACTTGGGTGGGTGTCCCTGGTGGCTCAGAGGGTAGAGAATCTGCCTGTAATGCAGGAGACCCAGGTTTGATCCATGGCTATTCAGTCCAGTATTCTTGCCTGGAGAATTCCATGAACGGAGGAGCCTGGTGGGCTACAGTCCACAGAGTCACAAAGTGTTGGACTTGACTGAGCAACTAACATTTCCACTTTTTCACATACAACCTTGGGTAGCTTACCCTGCCTCTCTCTTCCTTAGTTTTCTCATCAATAAAGAATAACAATCATGGGATGCTATAAGGCTTGGATAAAGCTTTAAAGATAACTGGCTCACCATGATATAAGCATTTAGTAAGAGCTCAATTTTGCTTTTTGTGCAAAATGCTGAGACAGTGGGGTGGAGAGGAGAGTATCAGTCTGCCCAGCTGAGCACTGAAGGGGAGGAGGAGGAGTTTGGATTATACCCTTAAGGCTCCAAGGGATGACTAAAGGTTTGAGGCAGAAACAAGACCTGTGTCTCAGAAAGATCCCCCCAGCTAAAGTGAGGGGTAAGACCTGAGACAGGAAGAGTTTAAGGAACAGTTTAAGAGGCTGTTAAAATAATCCAGATGAGAGCATATAGAGTCCTGAACCAGGGGGTGTGAAGTACACAATGACAGGAGAGCTGGAAAGAAGGGAATGGATTCTAGAGCTATGGGGAGATGCAGTTGATTGGGCTGAAGACTGCATGTGGGGACAAAGACAGCAGAAATCACATGGGACAACATCTAGGTGTGATGCCCTAGGACAGGGAGCTCAGAAGGAGAAGCAGGTTGGAGGGGAGAGCAAAAGGATGAGTCCAGAGTGAGTCGAGTTCAGTTGGGGGGCTTGGGGGTCATCTGTGGCCATCTCTAGGAAGTGCTGCATTTACACATTGGGAGCTCAGGGCAGAGCTCAGCTTGGAGAAGGTAACTGGGCCTGAGTGAGGTTGTCGATCTAGGGAAATGAGGGTGTGCAGCAGGCTGAGTTGCCTATGTTCCCAGGGGCAGGAGGAGGAGGAGTTAGGATGACTGCAAAGGAGATGCTGAGAAGGGAGGAGTAAAATAGGAAGATGGGGTCTCCTTGAAGCTGGGGAAGGTGAGAGCTTGAGGGAGAGTGGGTGACTTACCCCAGAGTTGGACGTCACAGATTCTGGCCATAAGGGGTTGATAATGTCCTGGGCAGGAACATTTCCTGGTGTGGTGGGGACCCATCTTGGAGAAGCTTTTCTCAAGGTTCCCAGAGTGAATTATGGTCCCTTCAATCCCCCACCCCCCTGCACACAGCTCCCGTCCATCCTGCCCATCCCTTAGGTCTTTTGATTTTAGAAATGATTTTAGCATGATTTTAGAAATCATGCTAAACATACTATTTCATTTGAGCCTCTTTTCAGTTTCAGGAAATCTGCATTCTTTTCATCCTTTTAGCAAATTGAGGCTCATGTGAAGTCCCTGAAAGTGGGGTTGACTTATTTGGCCAATACTGGGGCCAGGTTCCATCCCTAACTTGTAGGTGGCAGTCAAAAAAAATAAACTCAGATCCTCTAAATCTCCAATACCTGAACTCGGTGGTTCTCAAACTTGAGCCTGTGTACAGAACACCAGAGTTTGGTATGAATTGGCAGATTCCAAGGCCCCAGACTGCAGAGATTCTGATTCAGCAGATGGGAAACAAGGTCTGGGGACCTATTTAATTAAGCAGCACCCCAGGGGATTCTCATGCAGGTGAAGGAGGGCCACCCAGGGCGCAACATTAACCCCATCGTGTGCTACACACACGGCCCAATTTCAGGCCGCAGAGTGGTCCCGAACCCCGAAGCTACTGGTTTCTGGCAATCGGTTAGGGCTCTGACTGCAGCTGGGAGCGGGCTGGGGCTGGGGGAGGCAGAGGGTGGTAATAAAGAAACAACAGGAAGCTCAGCTTTTATTAGCCCTGGGTAGTCACAGCTGCAGGTGAGTAATCTGATTTCTGCGGCGTCCTGTTTTCTCCGCTGCCTGGCGGTTCCTCGACACCCACTCACCTGCCACCAGCCACGGGAGAAAGGGCGGGTGGGAGGGAGGATGGGCGTGGGGCTCCGCCTGCTTGGGTCCCTCGCCCGCGCCCACGCGGGCACGCCCGCTGTGCCGTGCCCACTGGCCACGCACCTGGTGTGCTCGCTGCAGAGGCCCGGGCTCCGTGCCCTGCGGCGGAGGGGATGACGCGGACGCCCACTCGCGGCCCTGCGCCCCCGTCCCAGCTGCGCCCCCTGACTCTGGGCGCACTCCCCCATCAGAAGGCCAGATGCCATCTCCCAGCTCAGCAGCTGACTTCTGAGCCTCGGTTGTTGCCTCTGTGAAATGGGAGAATGTCCACCTCCCAGTGTCAGGCTGGTGAGATGGGGGATGGGATGGGGACGTTATAAACTCTAAAGCGCTGTCCCAATGAGGAAGCGGCCAGAAGAACCTAAGAGAGGCACATCTAACTTCCCTGTGCCTCAGTCTCCTCACTTGTGAAGTAAGAATGATTAACCCTTTTTCAGGAGTAGATAGGCTCAGCTGGTAAAGAATTGTCCTGCAAATGCGGGAGAGACCTGGGTTTTATCGCTGGGTTGGGAAGATCCCCTGGAGAAGGGAAAGGCTACCCACTCCCGTTTTCTGGCCTGGAGAATTCCATGGACTGTATAGTCCATGGGGTGGCAAAGAGTCCGACACGACTGAGCGACTTTCACTTTCCCTTCACTTTCATGAGTGGATAATGCTCACCAAGCACCTAGAACACGGTCCATGCGGAGGGCATCCGCTGTGGTTGTGGGTATCATCACTTACTGCCTACCCAGAGATAGGCATTCCCTCCTCTCACTCAGGTACTGGGGCTTTCCTTGGTTTTCAGCTCCTATCTGGGAAATGGGGAGGTTGAGGAAGGCTTGGATAGGAAAAGTCTGAGGATGGGAGAGAGTCAGGGGCTTGGTTCCATCCCTAACTCTCTGAATCAAATTTTCCAGCTCTAATGTGGGGTTGATAGCATGCTCCCTGACAATCCACAGAGGTGTAAAGACCACGGAATGAGAAAATAAACCTGGAAACACTTGTAAACTGTGAAGTGCTGTCTATATAAAAAAAAAAATTAAAATTTTGTCTTAGAGGGTCATGGATTGGTCAAGAAGCAAACTAGATTTAGCCAGTGAATCCCCGAGGGTCCCCATGAGAAAGCCCACTGGCCTTCACCTTCACTCGTGGAGCCCACCATGTCGTGCCATGCTGGCAAAAGGGTGCGGAGGGAAATCCTACAATCAGGAGGGTTCAGGATCCAGTTAGGCGAGAGGCAAAGGTGTCCTTGGAGCACAGAAGGAGGGAGGTAGTTGGCTCCCTGGGGTGAGGCAGGGAGGAAGACTTCCTGGAGGAGTCAGCCTTGAGAGGACTCTTTAAGGAATGGTTATAGCTCCCATGGGGAGAAAGGGAAGTATATTGCAGGCAGAGACAAATTACAGCAGAAGAATCCAGGAATGAGAAAGTGTGTCATGTGTTCAGGGAAAGGACATGAAATGTGGCTGAAATGCAGGCTGGAAGGAGGGAGGTTCAGATGAACTCGTTGGGCAGAGCTTCCAGTGCTTCCCAGCTGCTGCTGCTGCTGCTGCTAAGTCGCTTCAGTCACATCCGACTCTGTGCAACCCCATAGACAGCAGCCCACCAGGCTCCTCCGTCCCTGGGATTCTCCAGGCAAGAACACTGGAGTGGGTTGCCATTTCCTTCTCCACCAGTGCCTCCCTAGGGAACTCAGACTCTATCCTGAAGTTGATGAGGGTGCATGAAGGCTTTGCAACAGGGGAACAATGTAGTCAGGTGGGGGTTCTGGAAAGATCCCTGCAGTAGCTGCCGAGGATGTATAAAGGCAAGAAGAGGGAAGAGAGGACAGACTGAAGCTGTTGCCTTGAGTTGAAGGTGGCCTGAGCTAAGGCAATGGCAAGAGGGTGGGAGAAGGGACAGATGGGTGAAGACTTTCCAGAACAGAAGAGCAGAATATTCAGTAGAATAATTTGAGGGAGAGAAGGTAAAGATGACTTAATTTGTGGATAGGGACAGCATTAACGGTGATGGGGAACCCAGGAACAGAGCTGGGTGAGGTTCCCTTCAAAGTCCCCACTGGACATCCGTTTCTTCAAGAGCTGTCTGTGTTGTACCTCCAAATGTGGGAGCAGATTAAGACCCAGCATCTTCCAGGGAGAGGCTAAAGTGAGAGAAAACAGTGTTAGGGAGAGGCTAACAAGAGACCAGAGAATATTAGGAATCTTTTGGTTGTAAGTGACAGAACTCAATTCAACCTAAGTTTAAAAAAAAATTTTTTTTTAAGGAAAATGACAGAGATTAGGAGTCTAAAAAAAAAAGGGTCTAGTGGCTCTGTTATCTTGGAGTTTCAAGGGAGTGTCAACTTTAGGCATTGCTGGGTTCAGGGTTCCTGATAATGTCATTGGGTTATCTCCCTGCCACCTCCATCAGTCAATTCTGTTTGTTTCTGCCTTTCTTTAAGAATGGGCCACCTTCTTTCTCTCCCATGACAGATTGGCCCTCTCCAGTCCCAGAAAAGATACATGTTCAGAGTCTTTATCGGCTCACATTTCGGAAGGAGAAAGCCAGTGGTCCCCACCTGCTGCGTCAGCAGTGCTGGGGATGGTGGAGGCTTGATTGACCAGCCCATCACATGTGCAAGACCCAACCCAACCATTGTACTAAGGAGAATGGGGCCCTGTGACTGGCCTACTTGCCTTTCCCAGTGGGTAGGAACCTGTGAGGACACCCCCACAGGCCTGCAGGTTTAAGGGCAGAACCTGGGGAACACTGAGATTTCCAGGTTGCTCAGAACTTGGGAAGGAGACTGACGAGTCTGAGAGAGGTTCTAGGAGAAGCAAAGTCTTCAAGGGAGGAGACAAGTTCTACAAGGAGGCAATGGAAAAAGGCAAATTCTGGAAGGGGTGACAGGCACCCCCTGTTCTGGGCTCCAACCATCCACCCTCACTTGGTGTCGAAAAAGGCTGTGAGCCCTGGTGGGCCAGTAGATCCTTCCACAGCTTCCAGTAGAGCCCATTTCCCTACCTGTGATATGAGGACACTCACAGAATCACCAACCCCATAGGATGGGTGAAAGGTGGGAGCAGGTTGACACCGAAAAATGCCTACCCCGATGCCTGGCACACGCTAAATGCTCAGTAATTGGAAGCTACTTATTCTGCTGGTGGAAGAAATTGTTGATAGTGGCAGTGGTCATAGCCCCAGAATCCTGCGACCCTGATGCGGTAGAAGGTTTAGCTAATACCTTCAGGGCCACTGAGGCCTCACGCATTGATTCATTCAGCAGTCTTTATTTATTTATTTTTTTTATTATTATTATTATTATTTTTTTCCAGTGGGTTTTGTCATACATTGATATGAATCAGCCATGGATTTACATGTATTCCCAATCCCGATCCCCCCTCCCACCTCCCTCTCCACCCGATTCCTCTGGGTCTTCCCAGTGCACCAGGCCGGAGCACTTGTCTCGTGCATCCCGCCTGGGCTGGTGATCTGTTTCACCATAGATAGTATACATGCTGTTCTTTTGAAATATCCCACCCTCACATTCTCCCACAAAGTTCAAAAGTCTGTTCTGTATTTCTGTGTCTCTTTTTCTGTTCTGCATATAGGGTTATTGTTATCACCTTTCTAAATTCCATATACATGTGTCCATTCAGCAGTCTTTAATGGAGCCCCTGCTGTATGTACCCCAGTTCCTGTGTCAGACACGGCAGCACACAGGCGTCTGCAGCATCGGGAGATACGATATGATGGTGAGTAGCTACCATTCAGGATGACAGGTGCCACAGGGCCTGGGCTGTGGGAGCCCAGAGAAACTCCTGGGCTCCTAGGAGGGTCCAGGGCAACTCTATAGGAAAGCAACATTTGTGGTGGCTCCAAAAGACAACTGATGGGGACAAAAAATGCTGATGTTCTGGGGACTTCCCTGGTGGTCCAGTGGCTAAGACTCTGAACTCCCATTGCAGGGGGCCTGGGTTCGATCCCTGGTCAGGGAACTAGATCTTGCATGCTACAACTGAAAGATCCTGCGTGCTGCAACTAATACCTGGCGTAGCCAAATATATAAATAAATATTAAAACAAATTTTAAGTGCTAATGTTCTCTGCATGTCACAGTGGGTCAGATGCTTGGTGTGCTGAGCATTTTCATATAGGAGGTGGGGACTGCTGTTCCCATTTCATGGATAAGGGAATTAGGGACTCAGAGTGGGTAGGTGGCTTGCTCAGATTCACTGTACTTACAAGTGGGGGCACCAGGGCTGGCCTGACCCCACTGGCTGGGTTTACTAGGTGGAGAAGAGAGAGACAGGATGCCAGGGAGAAGGAGAAGGACAAGATGACCCAACCCTCTGGGATGGGGAGAGGAAGCCAGGAGTGCCCCCTGGAAAACCCACACCTGGGAGGGGGCGAGGCAGGGGCAGGAAAACAAGGACAAGGTGGGAACCTTGACCTTCAGCAAGTCCTGTGCCTCCTGGGACCTCGCTCTCCTTCTCTGTACAGTGGGGATGAGCAAGGCTATTATCTCCCTCCCCATTTTGCAGATGAGGAAATGGAGGTTAGAACCAAGCTTTCCAGCGATGGAGCTCACATGCCATGGCCACCACACTGCGGTGCTCCTGGAGCAAATGCGATGTGAGAGTTCACTGCAAACCCTCCTCTCTGTGTGAAGGGTGGTGGCCACAAAGGGCACCCAGAGGAGTGGGAGTCCCCACGGGAGCAGCTCTCAGGGGATCCCAGAAGACAGTCCTGTGCTTCTATTCAGAAACTCAGTCTCTTAAGGACCCTAGAGAAAATTTCATTCATGCCCTGGGAGGAATGCATGCCACTTGCAAATGCAGAAACTGAGCCCGAAAAGAGGGGAGCATCTTGTTCAAGGTCACACAGTGAGCCGTGATAGAAACCCATCCAGGGTGCAGCTGGTCTTACACCTGGCTCTGTGCCCCTTCTCCATCCCAAAATCTCCTCCTCACCAATGACCTCTCACCTTGCCTCCATTTGTAGCAATCTCTATCAATCTGAGCTGTTAATATGGACTAGGCACTTCATCTTTCTTTATCTCTGGTCCTCCAAGCTATCCTATGAAGTATTAGCCAGGGCAGCCATAAGGTCTATTGGTGGTGGTGGTTTAGTTGCTAAGTCGTGTCTGACTCTTGCAACCCCATGGACTGTAGCCCACCAGGCTCCTCTCTCCATGGGATTTCCCAGGCAAGAGTACTGGAGTGGGTTGCCATTTCCTACTCCAGGGGACCTTCCCAACCCAGGGGTCGAACCCAGGTCTCCTGCATTGCAGGCAGATTCTTTACCGACTAAGCTATAAGGGAAGCCCTAAGGTCTAGAAACAGAGGCAAATATACATACTTAATACATGGTTCATTGATTGAATATTACAAAACATGTTAAATAATAATCAGTGCATATAGACTTTATAGCCACCCTATAAATTATGCAGTCCTAATTTACAGATGAGAAAACTGAGGTTCAGAGATGTGAGAAGTCTCCCTCCTGGACTCACAGAAAGGAAGTGACAGCCTGAGGATTAGTATACAAGCATCTCTGACTCCAAAGTCTAGGGGCCTTGTCCCTACCCCAAGCTGCTGTTGGGTAAGAGGTGTACGACCTGCAAAGCAAGGTGAGGAATGACAGGAGGCTCTGATCCCCAGGGAAGAGGAAAGTAACAGTTATTGTGAACATAAGGCCTCTGAAGTCAGGCTGCCTGGGTTTGAATCCTGCTCTGCCCTCAGGCAAGTCACTGGTCCTCTCTGAACCTCATTTTTCCCATCTGTGTAATGGGAATGGTAATAATGTGCTCACTTCATTGGGTCATTGGGAGGGTTAGATTAGAAGAGTGTGTGGCATGTGGCTAGCACAGTGGAAGAGTTGCCTCTTGTTTGCTGGCCTCTTGGATGGCATTCTGCAGTGACTGCCTCGCCTACCAGCAGTACCGCTTTTATACCAACTGTGGGTTATGGAGCTGGCCACCTGGGCTCAGCTACTTGCTAGCAGGGTGGTCTAGAGCTTAGTGGGAGGCTTAAGGTGAGGCTCGTGAAGTTAAGCCTCAGGTCTCTCACTTGCATGGCCTTGTACCTTATTTTATATAATTTTCTATTCTTTTTCTTAAAGGGGCCCCCCCAATATTGTTTTAGCGCTACTGACAGCCTGCAAAACATGCATCAGCCTCTGTGTGTCTAATGCATTTGATCTCTCCATGTACCTAAATTTTCTCATTTCTTAAGTAGGGAGGGTGTTACTAAATGAATGAATAGGTGTAGAATGCTTTGAAAGCACCTGGTACATAGTAAATGCCCCAGTAACTATTGGCCTCTTAAGTGAGTCTCCAGCTGGTGAATATGCTAAGTGCAGCAGCAGTCAAGGTGCTAAATGCTTTACCCCGGTCCTGTTATTTAATGATGTTTAATCTTCACAGCAACCACTCCCATTTTACAGGTGAGAAAACAGAGGCTCAGAAAAATGAGATCACAGAGCCTGGAAGCTAGACGGGTCTGAATCGAGGGCCTTGCCCCTAACCACTACCCCCACTACCCTCCCAGTTTAGGATGGGCCCCTGTCCCCTGGCAGCTGAACCCGGAGGATCCAGGTCAAACCTCAGGCAAGCACTGTCTGCCAGGCTCTGGTCACCCGGAGGAGGGGGACGAGGGCCCCCCCCCCCAGGTCCAGCTGGGCCCTGGGCCCTGCCACACCTAGCACCCTTTTCCCGCCTGCCCCCTAGAACTTCCTCCAGAGCTCCTGTCACCAGAGGCCCTGGCCCAGGTGGGGCAGGGGCCAACGGGTGACAATGACCGATTTAGAAAGTAAAGTTGCTTCTCAAACAAATAAGAAAGAAGAGGAAAGAAAGAAATGGCCTGCCCGCTTCCTGCCCCACTCTCTCTCCCGGCACCTGGGGCCCAGCTGCAGGGTTTCACTGGTTGTTTGTTCATCCTGCCTTGAGGAGCCTCTTCTTAAAGCCCCAGGCTCCCTCCCCGCTGGGCTGCAGGATGATTGTGGAGCCCGTGGAAATAAGCACCCTCCGTGATTGTCGCATTGTTGTCCTCTCGAGTATTGTTTCGGATGACAATACCAGTAATCATAACAATCTGGGTTTCCTGCAGTTGGGAGAAGGGCGGGGATTACCAGCTTGGCTGTGGGAGCTGCCATCCTGGCTCTGAGACATCTGAGGTGTGAAGACCTGGCCAGGTTATCCCTTCTCTCTGGGCCTGAGTTGCCTTGTCTGTAAAGTGGGGGTGAGGTTGTGGTGGGGGTCGGATGAGCAGGGAAGACACAGGCATGCCCCGGTGGGGCATGTGTAATTACTGTGTAAGCCAGGGTCACACAGGAACACAATTCTAAGAGCCTCTGCAGGTGGGGGTGGAAAGCTTGGTGGACCTGAAGGTAAAATAATCCTGAAGCCCTTGGTATGTTCTAGCCGATGTTTTAAGTGCTTTGCGGAGAATAATCATTTCATCCTTACCACAACCAAATGAAGTAGGTACTATGTCGTCCCTATTTTACAGGTGTGGAAACTTAGATGCAGAAAAATGACTTGCCGGAGGTCAGCACATCTGATAGGTGCAGATGAGCTCAGCCTGCCTGGGTCCGGAGTCAGTGCTCTGAGCTGCAGGCACTGGCTTGGGGGCAAGTCTGGCTCTGAGAGTGATTTGCTGTGTGATGATGGACAAGTCCTCTGCCTTCTCAGCCTCCGTTCTTGATCTGCAACATGAGCAGCCGTGGTACCTGCCTACAGGGTCGGACAGGACTGAACGACTGAACATGCACGCACGCATGCGCAGGTATCAAAATCCTCGGGGAGATTTGCGGCCAGATTTAGTGACCAGGTAGAAAAAGACAATGATTGAATATACCAGGGGCCCAGGAAGCCATGGCTGTCACTGCCTTCATTATTATTAGTTTTAGAGTCACAGACAAGAGCCAGCCTAGAGGATGCTGAGGGCCCGGCCCAGCTCTGAAAATCTAAATCCTGTGGTTGCAGCTGGGGGAGTGACTCCAGCAGGCACCTGGTAAGAGGTGACTCCACCCGTTGGGGCTAATGGGGCTAAAAAAAAATCCCTGCGGCGCCACCATGCAAGTTGCCAGTCGCCTGCCCTCATTAAAGGCAAACTCTCCCACCCTGCTTCTCCACCCCGCCCCTACTTCCCGTGAGCTTTGTGGCTCCAGAGAAGTCACTTGGCCTCTCTGAGACGGAAAAGGACATGACCTACATTAGAGATGCTGTTGATAAAGTGCGTAGCCTAGCTCCTGACATGACGTCACCAAGAGGCAAGGAGAACCAGCATTTTGAGGCCAACCTATGTTCCAGTCTTCCCTGGGCACGTTTCCTGGACTCTCTGAGCCTGGAAAAGAGTTTCCCACAGCAGCCAACACACAGAAGTTGCATGACTAACAATTGTGGTTGGCTGTGAGCATTTCTTGTACTTTCCAAGGATGTCCAGAGCCCCTCGAAGATCCTGGGGTGTCTAACGTTCACTCTAGTGCTTGATTTCTCTGTCCCTCCAGAACTGTCCTCTGCCCATCTCCATCTGTTCTGTACTTGGTAGGTGACCTTGGTAGGTGACATCAATGGGTTTTGTCCTCTGGCTTCTGGTGGGGTGGGGCAGGAGGCAGAGGCAGGTGGAGAGTGACAGTCTATTTATTGCCCCAGCCCCTTCCTGCAGGGTACCCACAGGCTGCCCGTGTCCCTCACCCAAAGTCTGCAGTTCCAGTCAGCAGCCCCAGCATACAACTGTGGCTCTGGGTCCAGGTACCCCCTCCCTCCCCACCCTTCGGGCTGTGAGTGAAAACAACTCTGCATGATTGCCAGCCCTGGGACATCTGCCTTGTCCCTCCTAGTCTCCCTAAATCCTGCCCACATCTTTGTCATAGACCCTTGATTAAATTCTCTTCAAATTACTCAATTTGAATGCACCATCTGTTTCCTGCCAGGGCCCTGATCATGTGTGACGTGTACCCTGATGTATTCATCTAGGACTCCAGGTATGGTCGAATAATAAACATTCACACGGCTTTCACAGTCAGGTATTTATCTACTCAATTAATTTTTGCTGAGATCTGCCCTGTCCCAGGCTCTTGTGTTTGGAGCCGGGGGCAGAGATGACCAAGACAAGAGTCCCTGACCTCAGAGAACTCATGGGTTAGTCGGGGAGATGGATGCCTTAATAGACAACCACAGTAGTTGCTGAAAGCCGTGACAGAGGCTTGGGCAAACACTGTTGCAAGGCAGAAGGGAAGCCATCACGCTCAGAGAGGCTGTACAGCGGAAGGACTTTTGAGCATCATCTTTAAAAAAAAAGTGTAATAACATTTTATTTAGCCCAGCGTTTCAAAATATCAACAAATAATATTATCCAGTAAAATTGATGGAAAAATTCCAGAGGTTTTTACATCTTTTCCGAAGTCTTCCAAATCTGGTGTGTGTTTTGCACTTATGGCGCATCTTAGTTCGTCCTGATCACATGTCAGGGTTCTGTAGCCTCTAGTGTGGAGCAGCATGTCCTTTGATTCTCACAACAGCTCTGGGAGCTCAGTAGGGCTTTTGCTCCCACTTTGCAAGTTGAGGAAGCAGAGACTCAGGGGAGCATCTTGCCCAGGGTCACGACTACTCCCTGATGGGGGCAGGCTGGAACCGACAGCTGTGTGGTTGCAAAGCCTGTCTTCCTGCTGCCCTGGTCTGTCCCTGGACCAACCCCTTCTTGCCAGAGTGAAGCAGCTGACAAGGGCTAACGTCAAAACTTTAACTGAAGTCCTCTGACCCCAAATCCTGCAGTGTTTCTACCTCGGCTGATTCCAGGGGACAGATTAAGGGCAGGTTGTTGTTGTTCAGTTGCCAAGTCGTGTCCGACTCTGTGACGCGGTGGACTGCAGCCTGCCAGGTCCCCCATTCCCTCACCATCTCCCGGAGTTCACAGATAAGGGAAGATAATAAACTTCCAAAATGGGTTCCAACCCCTATTCTTCTAGGACCTTGAGACAGCATGGGGGTAGGGTGATGGCGGAGGAGAACTGAGCACTTCTGGTTAAGTTGCTAAATTCTCCCTTGGGAGGAAGGGATAGTTAAGGGGTGGGAGGTGAGGGCTGCACGGGATGGTGGCAACTAGACCAGGCAAACCAGAAAACGGCTGCAAGTGATCCTGGCGTCTTTGCCAACGCCGTGGCCCGAGATTCCTTCTGAGCTTGAACACAGGACTATCCAGAAACGCTCACTCCCAGAGCCTAGGGTCGTAGTTAAAGTTCACAGTGAGTTCGTTACCATCATTTTCACAATGATGCTTGGGAAATTACAATGGGATGATAAAGGTAAGACATTTGGATGAGCGACTTAGCCCAGATTCTCGGGGGTAGATTCTTAGACCCACATGCATGCATTGGAGGGAAAATCAGAGCCAGGGAAGAATGGCTGGAAGCAAGGGGAGTTCCCGGCACATCCAGGATGTGTGTTTATGTGTTTGTGATTCCAGAGATGTGTGACGCTAAGAGTAATGATCAGTAGTTGAGTATTCCCGACCTATTGATTACTCATCGATTATCCATCCACCCATAGAATCATCCATCCAACCATCCCCTTGAGGTCCTATATGCCTGCCCATGGACCTGTCTCTCAATTTGTTCTTTCCTTCACCCACCCTTCATTCATTCTGTCCCCTCTCCTGTCACCTACCCATCTGTCACCATCAACTCTGGACCCAATCATCTGCTGAATGCTCAACGGGCAACGGTGAGTAAAATTCAAGCCTTCCTTCAGACCTGGTGAGTGGACAGCCCTTAGTCCAAGCAAGGGAGCAAGTGTGGTGATGGAGAGGATTTCTAGGAGCTTCAAGGAGGAAATGCCCAATTGTGACTTCCTGTGAGTCAGGAAGCCTGCCTGAGGAAGAAACACCCAAGCTGGTCTTGAAAGAGGAACAGGGGCTTGTGAAGGCCGAAGAAGGAAGCCTGGCTGATGAGATGGGCAGTGATGCGGGCTGGCCAGGGATGCAGAAGAACCCGCCACAGAAGCTGGTGGGAGGGAATGGAGGAGCACTGGCCTCCAGCCAAGTTTCACCCCCGGCTCTCACGGTCACAACACAGACGTCCATCGCAACCTTCCCTGGCCTTCCCTTAGCACAGGGTCTGGGATGTCAGACTCAGAAGACCTAGACAGCACCCAAGATATCCCCCTTATTGCATCCAAGAAACTGACCTGCCAGAGTCTCCAACTCCGGTACCTTCTGGGTTCTCTCCCTTAGCATCTAGATCCCGACTCCTCCACACTCAGCGGACACTGCAGTCTTCACCCTTGCAGCCCCTCAGGGCCTGGCATGGAGTTGGGCCCAGAACAAGGGACCTTCCCCTGCCCCCATCCCTGTTTATCAATAATCAGATTGGTAGAGCTCACTCATGCTCTTTCCATTGTTTCATTTAATTCCCCCCGCCCCCGCAACAGTCCCAGGGGGGCTGGAATTCCTTCTCTTTTTACAGATGAGGGGGAGGGAAGTCTCAGGGAGGGCCAGGGGCTTGCCCAGAGCTGCAGAGCTCAAACACAGCAGAGCTGCCATTCTGACTGCTGGGCGGCATCTGCTCCAGGACGCCAGGAGACACCTCACATAGGCTGGTCCCCTGCTGATGCTGTGGACCGGTGGGGTCCGGAGGCACAGAAACCAAACCCAGGTGAGGGCCTGGGAGGTGGGGGAAGGACCCTGGAGAGGAAACCTCGGAGCTTGTTTTCACCTGTAACCTGCTCTGCCCCGCCCAGCAATGGAAAATGTGTGTCAGAGGAAGCTGCAGGCTGGGGACGGGGTAGGTGTGCGTGGGTGACAGCTTGTGGAGGGCCACCTCGGGGGGCAGGATGTGCCGGGGCTGGAGGGCAAGGTTGGGGGTGCTGGAGTGGAGTTCGGGTTCTGCCCCCGGCCCTCTGCCTTTTCCTCTCGGGGTCGCACTTTCTTTCTCCACCGAGGAAAGGGAAGCGAGAACCAGGGTTGGGGGCACAGAGGGTGACGTGGAGGGAATAACGAGAGGAAAGGCCCAAAGAGATGGTGTGTTGGCATCAAAGGCAGCAGAAGGTGCTGAGTGGTGAGACCAAGGAGGCAAGGAGTCGCTCAAAGCCTTGCCCGGGGCCCTGGGGAAGTGTGGACAAGTTCTGAGCAAGGGAGTGGTGTGAACGTGTTTGCTCTAGGATACCCTCCTTCAAAGTGGTGATAGGGGCTGAAACAGACAAAAGTGAAATGCGATTTTTTTCAATGTTTTGCTAGTGTCTCAGGGCTACCTATAACACGGTAGCCCAAACCAGGTGGCTTACAACAACAGAAGTGTCTTTTCTCACTGTTCCGCAGGTCAGAGGATGGATATTAAGGTGTCCTTGGGGCCATGTTGTCTGAGACTCTGGGGAGAGAATCCTTTCTTGCCTCTTCCTATCTTCTAGTGGTGGCCGTCAGTCCCTGGCATTCTGTGGTTTTCAGCTGCATTGTTCGAAACTCAGCCTCTATCATCACGTGGCGTTCTCCCCGTGTGTCTCTCTCCTCTTATTTGGGATTTTTGTTCCCCCGATGGAGGATTGAACCCAGGACCCCGGCGGTAGAAGCCCAGAGTCCTAGCCACTGTACCGCCAGGGAATTCCCTGCCCCCCTCTTCTTATAAAGACAGCAGTGATATTAGATTAAAGGCCTACCCTATTCCTGCATGACCTCATCTTCTTTTTGCAACAACTTAATCCCCAAGTAAGGTCACATCGTGAAGTGCTAGGGTTTAGTCCTTCGATGTCTATCTTTCGGGGACACAATTCAATCCATTACACATGTCGTTCAAGTGCTTATTCTGTAGATAAATCTCAAATTTGGAGGAAAAAAAAAAAAACCCTATGTAGATCGGATGTCCCACTTTGAGACTCAGAAAATGTGGCCTCAGCCTATCTGTCCCACACACGAATACTCTGCCCCAGTAAGTCCTAAATAAATGCTTGAGAAATAATTGACTTGTGGTCCCCTGAGGCCCTCAGGTCTTTCTTTAACAAGATGGAGAAATAGAATAAAAGTCCCCAGAGAACTAAGTCAAGCTGCTCTCTGTCCTGGATTCCTGGTGAGCAGCTGCTCCATGGACCTAGGCTCCTCCTTCCCCTCCCGCCTGGGCACCAGGCTGGGGGAGAACCCCCCTGAGAAGGAGAGAGAGCAGGGGCCTGAGCCTCCTTCCTCCCTGGATTAAACAGAACTCTTCATCCTTCTCAATCCTCTCCCCCGCTTGCCCAACCCAACAGGCTCAGACTGCTCGGTTCACACACGAGTCCCTGCTGTCCCCGCTGCCTTCTCCCCTAGGTTCTGGCCTTTGCTTTAACCCCTGGGACTATTGCCCTCCTTTTCAAACTGATTTCCCTGCTGCCAGCAGCCAATCAGGTCATCCTCCACGTGAATCTGATGACTTCTGTCTCGCTGCCATAAAACCTTAAATGGCTCCCTATTGTTCTCAGAATAAAGTCAGGATCTCTCCACCCACCACTCCAGGCCTTGTAGAAGAGGCTCCCTGCATCACTCTCCAGCTTCTTTTTCACTCTTTCCCTACATATGCTCTACCCTATAGGCAGTGGAGCATTTCTGTTGGAAGGGGGTACAGTGGGGAAGCTTGTCTAGAAGTTGTCTTCATAAGTAGGAATGCCTGGGCTTGGCTGTGCCGCCATCTCTTTCTGTAGCTGCTTCTTGGCAGATGTTATTCCTTCTACACGGCATTCTCTCTCCACATCTCCATTTTCCAACATCTGATTCAAAGGACATCTTCACTCTGATCACAGAACCAAAAGGGTATCTCCCTGCTCCAGATATAGAGCATTTTGGTTGAACCTCCTGCCCAAGCATATTCTCATCCACTTGGATTTGACTGGAGGATTCCCCTCCCTTCCTGTAGAGCCAGGCAGGCCTGCAGCCGAACAGCACGAAGAGCAGGTGAGAAAAGTGCCAGAATGCTGGCCTGGCTGCTGACACCCTTTGCCAGCGTCTTGCTTGGTGACCTTGGGCAAGTCACTTTCCCTCTGTGGTCACAGTTTCCTCTCTGTTCGAGTGGGGCGCGGAGCAAGACAGCCAAGCTGGGTGAAAGCGTGAACTAAGCCTTTCCCTCCAGCCCGGGTCAGGCCAGACCTTGGTCCTGTGAACAAGAGCTTCTGGGGCCCTTTATTTTTTCACTAGTTTGCATACATTTGCATAAGGGCTCGAAGAGGCCCCCCACTACATTTTGTTCATAGAAAGAACTGAGTCCTGCATGTAATTGATGTTTGGGGATGGAAAAGACTCGCTCGCTCATGGTTTCATCCAAATCTTAGTAGTCAGAGTCTTGAGTAACTAACCCTCCAACCCCCTCGTTTTATAGATGAGTAACCGGGCTCAGAAAGGGAAAGTGATGAGCCCAAGGTCACACAGCAAGTGAGGAGCAGCAGGCTCCTTCCCAGGCTTCCCGCAGTATGCCAGGGGATGGTACTAGGCACCTCAAATTTCTGACCACGCAGGGTGGAAGAAGGTGCAAGAGGGGGGTGAGTTTTCTCCTCAGGCCCTTCGCTGCACCCCAGAATAACAAAGCCTGCAGGCTCACAGCCTCCGCAACCACCACAGGAAACCAAATTGTAGTAGAAAGGCAGATGGGAGTGGAAAATCCTCTCAGATGTTAGATGCTTTCACCTGTTCTAAAAATAACCTGGCTTATTAGAGATTGATAGATGACAAGATTACCCACAAGTTCTTCCACTGAGGTCTCGGAGAGGAGAGAGAGTGACTGTTTGAAGAGAAGGGGAGTTGGGAACTGTTGCAGGGGGTTGATGCGCTGGCCGGGAGCTCAGTGCTTAGGCAGTGTCAGTACAGGCCGGCTGCAGGGCAGGTACGATGCTGGGCTATAGGAACACCAAGGAGGGAGGCGGACGTGGACACTGCCTTCAAGAGAGCTAGTCACGTGAGGGTGGGAGACAGATGACAAAAGTGGACAAGTTAAATAATTGCACATTGGGTTAAGTGCTATGAGGGAATGAGCGCTGCTGAGATGGAGACTAATAGGGGAGACCAGGGTAGGTAGGGAGGCTTCTGGGAGGAGGTGACATTTTTTTTTTTTTAACTTTTTTTTATATAATATGCTTTTATGGCTGCACCATGGGATCTTAGTTCCCCAAGCAGGGATCAAACCCATGCCCCCGGCATTGGAAGCTCAGAGGCCTAACCAGCAGGCTGCCAGGGAAGTCCCTGGAAGTAGGGGCCATTTAATGGAGTCCTGGCAGTCTAGTGGTTGGGACTTCGCCTTCTAATGCAGGGGGTGCAGGTTCGATCCCTGATCAAGGATCTGGGATCCCGCATGCCTCTTGGCCAAAAAAATCAAAACATAAAACAGAAGCAGTATTGTAACTAATTCAACAAAGACTTTAAAAATACTCCATACACACACACACAAAACTTAAAAATATAAATAAATAAACAAACTGAGACCTGGAGCATGAGAAGGAACCAGTCCAGCAAAGAATGGAGGGAAGGGCATCTCAGGAGAGACAGTAGCATGCACAAAAATCCCAAAGGTGAGACAGAGTTTGGTGGTTCGAAAAGCTGGAAGGCCAGCCAGTGCCAGGGGAGAGAGGGAAGGGCTGTAGCCTTGCAGGAACTTGGAAGGAGGCAGGCCCAGGCCTGTGTCGGCTGTGAGGACCTGCTGGGGCTTATAGATTAGATTCCAGGTCCACGGGAAGCTCCTGAAGCAAGGTTTTCAGCTGTGGACTCATGGGACGTGGTTTGCCTTTGAAGAAGCTTGCTCATGCCTGCTGCCTGGGGTAATGATGGAGGGGCCCATGGCAAGAGGACCAGTTAGGCAATGGACATGGACTGCAGATAGGAGTGCTGGTGGCTTGGACTAAGATGGGAAAGGAAACACAGAGAGAACTAGATGGAGTCACGATATGTTTTGGAAATAAGCTTCCCAGAAGCTGCAGATGGATGGGGTCAGGGGTGGGGTGGAGGGAAGAGAGGAAGAGGGCGCTGGAAGGGATACCCAGGCCTCTGGTCCTAGCGCCTGGTGGGTGGCAGGCACTACCACTTCCTGAGGTGGGGAGACGTGCAGACAGGAAGGGCAGGTGTGGGAACCCAGTTTGGGGCATGCTGGGCTTGAGGCATCTGCAGATTGCCAGAAGGCGGCTCCAGAGGCCCTGGCAGTCTCAGGCCCTCTGATGAAAACCGTGGGTCCTTCCATCGCTGGACAAAGTCTGAACTTTGCACCAGGCACAGCTCTGGTTCGTTCTGTAGCTTCAGCATCTGGGAAAGTGCTTTGCACGCAGGAGGGGCCCAAGGAGAAGTGGTGTATGAATGGATGGACTACTATGAATGGGTGAATTAACTCATGACCATGATGAGTGCTTAATAAATATCTAAGCAATTCTTTGACTCCTCTCCTCTCACCCTGCTAGTCAAAGATTGCTACAGATGTGACTTTCTCCGTGTTTCTTTAACCAGACCCTCGTCATTTAACCATATTTACAGCGACCTTTAACTGAATACTTACTGTGTGTCAGGCACTGTGCTAGGCCCTTTAGAAGTATATTAGTCTCATCGAACCTTCCCCCATTTGACTTCCTACAGCACTCCTATACCAACCAACTTGTGATCTCCCTGGTTTCAGGCTCCACCCTCTAATCTGTCCACCATACTTCAACCAGGGCGGCTTGAGAAGAATCAATATCTGATCTGTCCTCCTCCGCCTGAATCTTCAATGGTCTACAGGATCGGGACCCATCCCCTTCCCACGGCTTACAGTACCCTGAGTCCTAGGCCTACATCATCTCCCACTGTGCCTCATCTGGATCTCCACTTGCCCTTCTACGGAGCATCCAATGCTGCTTCTTGCTTCCATGCCTTTGCTGGCATTGTGCCCTCCTCCAGGTCTGCCCTTCCTGGCTCATCCACACCCCTGAAAGCTCAGCTTTTCATACTGTCCTCCACTCCAGCACTAGCTGGACTGGGACCTCACCGGACCACCTCCTTGCCACTCCGTGTTGACTTCATTAGCACCTGTACATCATAAGAACTTTTTTCAAATGCTAATTTTGCTCTTAAGGTACAGGATCATTTCCAACTTATCAGGTCTGGTTGTTCCTTAGTCACAGCTGAACATGAAACAACTGGGCACCTTTTCCTGAGTCAGGGCAAGAGCTGCAGTCAGAGATGCTGCTCTTCCTCTGGATGAGCTTTCATGGGAATGAGTTGCTGTGTCCAGAAGATATGTACATGCCAGTAGAAAGGGGTTCGGGGCCCTCATCCCTTACAAATCCCTGGACCCAGTGGTTCATTCTCACCCAGGGCATTCCCATCTGGGTCCTCCATCTCTATTGGGTTTCAGGGGCTTCTTCGAGTTTTCTTGCTCCTACCCAAGCAGTAGGGGGACTGAACCTTCATGTCTGGTTGAGGGTTCTCACTCCACTGGACAGGGGTCTGTCCTAGATGGTCAGCTCATGGCCCAGCCCAGCCAGCCTCTCAGACAGCAGTGTGGACCAGCTGGTGCCGTTTTAGGGAGCTCAGTCTTTGGAAGCGAGAGCCCATCAGGCCCGCAAAGAGATGCTTTTCACTGTCTGGTGGGACCACATGGCCACCAGCAGCTCCAGCACCTTGGAACTTCAACTCCAACTTCATGCAAATGACCTTGGATGAACTGGTGATCTCTGATCCTGTGCTGTCCTGGATAGACAGACATGACCACATGGAGAACGGGCACCTAACCAGCTGCTCACTCAGTATCACTGGCCCTTCTGCTTTGGTTACTGCAGTTCTGCTCAGGGACGGGGCTCCTGATACTCTGGGTGAAATGCAGTCCCCATAACTTTTACTTATTGAGACTTATACTTTGGCCCCCTCATGTGAAGAGCTGACTCATTGGAAAAGACCCTGATGCTGGGAAGAACTGAAGGTAAGAAGAGAAAGGGGCAACAGAGGATGAGATGGTTGGATGGCATCATCAACTCAGTGAACACGAGTCTGAGGAATCTCAGGGAAATAGTGATGGACAAGGAAGCCTGGGGCACTGCAGTTCATGGGGTCACAGAGAGTCGGACACGACTGAGCGACTCAACAACAACAAAGTGCTTTACAAATATGAATAAATGAATCATCACAATAATCTTACCAGGTGGGTAATTATTCTCCCCGTTTTATAGATTTAAGAATTTGAGGCCTAGAGAGGATAAGTGACTTGCACATAGCCACACAACCAGTAAGTGGCGGGCCCAGCAAGCTGACCCCAGAGCCATACTCTGAGCTGTCTGGTTCAGCTGCTTCAACCAATTGCCTGACGCATATCTACTTGTCTGTTTCACTTGAAACTGAATCTCATTGCCCCTTATCTGCAATGCTAGCATGCAGTAGGTGTTCAACCAAGCCTTCCTGCGCAGGAGCCAGTTGGTAACCTTCCTACTTTGGATAGGCAAGCCGGAGGGGAAGAAATGCTTTTCATTTTATGGCGTTTGGCAACCATCTATCTTCCATGATCACATTCATTTTTACAACATTGCTGGGCGTGGGTTATTAGCCTCACCTGCCAAATGAGGAATGCTTCAGGCTCAGAGAGGCTACAAAATTTGCCTAAGTCACCCAGCGAGGAGTTGGCAGAGCTGGACATAAACCCCAGTCTCCGGACAGCAAGCCTTGCCCTCGTTCCACACCACACGTCAGAAATGGGGCCAGGGAAGACGTGGCTGAACCCAAACCCCGTCCAAGGGGCATGAAGGCCTTGCTGAGTCAGGGGTCATTAATCACTCCCTCCCCTAGCAAGGGGGGCGGCAGGGCAGGGGGGGAAGGCTTTAGGGACAGAGGTCTGCTTCCGGTCCTCTCAGCCCTCAGGGTCTGCCGCCTCTTTAGGGCAGGAAACTCTTCCTTGTCACAAAGCTCTAGCTTCCCCCTCTCCCTCCACCCCAAGCCACTCCCCTCCCCTGTCCCCCTCGAGGGTCCTGGTAAAAGCATCCGCTTGTCAGTGTAAATCTGCAGGGTTCAGACCAGCAGCTGGAGATGGATGGGCAGGAAGCAGTAACAATGGATGAAAGACCCTCTGTGCCCAGGTGGGTGGGGGAGGGAGAGGCAGGAAACAGAAGCCTCCCTCCTAGGAGGCCAGGAGCTGGCTGGCTGGCGGGTGGGAGGCCTGGGATGCCAGAACCTGCGGGGTTTATTTGGATTCCCCAAGGATCCAAGCTGGGAGCCCTTCACAAACATCGGCCAAGCTCATCTCCATGGGGTGCCAGGTCCCCGATGTGTGTGACAAGAATGTGGTTCTCAGGCATCACTGCTGGTCCCCTGGGCCTAGCACAGGGCCAGCTAGACAGTAGGGGCTTGTCAGTTGAATGAATTAATCTGGCACTACTATTAATAATAACTGAAGAGTTACAGTTTTACATTTCTTTTCTTTAAGAAAATGAAAAGGATATCCAATTATCGCTTTTCCCCCTTTGGAGATTTGGCACAAACTCTTCCTTCTGCGTGGTATGTGCTTCCCTCTGCTTTTTGCAAGGTCAGCACCTTCTCCAAAATGCTCTTCAGTGAAGCTTCAGGACCAGTTTTGACCCTCCCCCCTCAGCTAAGGTAACCCCCTTTAGCCCAGCACCCTGATAATTTCCTCCATGGCACTTATTGTAATCAGAAATCTTCCCACTTAATATGTAGCCTTATTTTTTAATCCTCTGTCTCTCTCACCAGAACACAAGCTCCCAAAGGGCTTTTTATTCATGATTGTATCCCCAGGGCTGGGTACTTAGAAGATGCTCCATAAATAGTCGGTAAATAGATAAAGAGATGAACAACTGAATCCCCGCAATCATGTCATTCACACCCGATGCTCTGCAATCTGCTTCCTTGAAGAGAACAAAAGAGTCTTGCTCTTGCATAGAGGATTGTAAAGCCCCAAGCCACAGTGAGTGGCTAGTTCCCAGGTCCATCAGTTTATGATCACAAATCATTTTAGGGCTTTGCTTCCCCCACAGCAGTTATATCTGAGTGTTCACAGGGGTGGGGGAGAAAGGCTCTATGTAGGGAATGCCCACTGTCAGCTACTGTGGATACTGGGGTGGACAGGGCTGGTTCCATCCAACCCACCCATTTCAAAGATGGGAACATCGAGGCCTGGAAATGCCAAAGCCACACACACATCAATCCAGAGCTTTGTCAGCAGAGAAAGCAATAGAGTTGTAGTTATGTTGAGTCCTGAGATGTGTTCATTCATTGAACAGATTATTTATTGAGCACCTATTATGTATCTGACACCATGCTAGGAACTGAGGAGTAGGCAATGACTAAAGACTGTAGGACTCAAAACAGTTAAGTTAAAAAGCCCAGCTCACTCGACACGAAACTACTTCAGTGACCCCCAAAACAAGTCCTACTTGGCCAAGTGCAAGAGCTAGATGTGAAGGACTTCCCTGAAGGCCCAATGGTTAAGACTCTGTGCTTCCAATGCCAGGAGCACATGTTCGATCCCTCCTCAGGGAACTAAGATCCCACATGCCGTGTGGTGCAGACAAAAAAATAAAAATAAAATAAAATAAGGGAGAGAGAAAGAGCTGAGTGGGGGACAGGGAAGAACTCTAGAGTCTCAGGAGGCAGAGAGAAGGAGGGTAGATCTGGGGCTGGATAGGGAGAATCCGAAATGGAAGGAAGTGCTGACTCTGACTAAGGAGACAGCTTGGCCAGGTGCTGACCCTCTCAGGCATCTGCTGTTGCCAGCTGGGTTGGGATGATGCCCAGAAATGCAGTGCCTTCACATGGAACAGTTTGTGCTATCTCAACCGTGTGGGACCCAGTCAGGAGAGAAGGCCATTCGTTCCTTCCAGAGACTCCTATCTTAATATAAGATTCACCAGACCCTGTCCTCAGCCTGGGAGTTACTGAGCTGAAGGAGACATAGGCCAGTCCCTAGTGGGGCACACAGACATGCAGACAGGTCCTTCCATTCCCAAGGTCCTGGCCGCTTCAAGGCAGCACAGGTCAGCACGTCTGCCTTCCGGACTCCCTCTTCTGTCTACACCAGCAAAGTTAGGGATGATTAAGAACTTTGGGAGACCTGGCAGACCGGGACTGGACTCAGCTCCACTTCTAGAACAAGTGACTTAAGGTCGCTGGACCTCAGTTCCCTCATCTGTAAAATGGGGATAACAGTACCAGCCTGTGCGGTGCTGTAAAATTTTGTTGAAATCAACTACAAAGCTCTTGGTTTACAAGTGCTTAAGAAATGGTAAGCCAAAAGCAGGCTCCTCTTTTCTTTTCGGTAGAAATTCTGTGCACTCAGATAGCCTATGCCTGCTGTCACAGTTAGCACTTTTCACCACCTAACCAGCACCAGGCTTGCACTGGGTCAGTCGGTTGTGCAACAAACATGGATGGAGGACTGGCTCTGTGCCTGGCCCGGCACCTGGCCCCGGGGGAGCAAATGTGAATGAGAGTGAGCACCAGCCCTGACCCAGGAGCTGCTCGCTATCCAGGGAAGAGGAGCACATTCGGTAACCCACTCGTCACGCAGTATGATCCTTGTTATTATAGATTCCATCCGAGGCTCAGTAGACAGTTTTCTCAGGTGGCCTCCTTTACACCTCACAGTGGTCCTTGACAAGGTACGTGATGTTATGCCCATTTCACTGATGAGCAAACTGAGGCTTGGAGAGGCCATTTCACCTGCTCAGGGTCACATAAACTCAGGACTGTGGGTCTATCTGCAGAATTCTTGCTCTGTTTCCTCACAAGCGTCGGGCACACAGCAAATCCTATGCCTTCAAAGCTCTGTACAAAGGCTGGCCCATTCAGTCAGTGAACACTTACAGCATCCTTGCGAGGTGCCAAGCCCAGTCCTGGGTACGCTGGGAGTGGAGAGGCACAGGACCGGGTCCCTGCCTGCACCTCCAGCCAGCAGAGAGGTTGATGTGGGGCATGCTGGGGCTCTGTCCCCCTGTCTTCCTGGGGACACTGCTGAGGGCTCTTTGGCACTGGTTCTGCTCACCCCTCCCCCAAGAGCTCATAGCGCTGCTGGGAAAGGTTGAGGGAGGGAGGCTGTGGCAGCGTCAGGCCCCCAGGGCCACCATGTCCGCTCAGCCCAGCTCTGACTCACCACCCACACCTGCCACCGGCTTCAGGCAGCCGTGTAGCTGGAAATAGACCCGGGGAGAAGAGCAGGAGCTGGCGGGGGGGGGGGGGGGGGGGAGAGAGGGGAGGGGAGGCAGCACGCGAGGCTGTCACCACTCTCCCCGCCAGGAAGCAGACATGTCATCTGATAGAGCCCACCCGAAAGAGCCAGACTTAGGGATGCTCCTGGGGGGTTGAAGACCCCCAGCCCACCTGGGAGGCTGTCCTGGGAACAGTGAGGATTCCACAATGTTCGGTGGTTATGGGCACTTGCTGGGTACCAGGCACTGCCCTAAGTAAGTGCTTTGCATGTCCTAGTGATCTCATTCAACTCTCACAGCTCCCCAGGAGGTTGTACTGTGATTAAGCCCATATTGCAGATGAGGAACTCAAGAATCAAGAAGCAAAGTAACTCGCCTAAAAATTACACAGCCCCTGGACTTGGCAACGTGGACCCTCCTTAAGCTCCCTTCCCAATCCCAGCTCAGATGGCTCATTCCCGGTCACACGTGCCGTCTGTCCTGCCTGTATCACCTCCCTTCTTTGCCAAGATAAGGTCTCCCTTCTTACTGCTCTGGTAGGCAGAAATTTTTAAAGCACAATCCTGGACTTCCCTGGTGGTCCAGTGGCTGAGACTTTGAGCTTCCCCTGCAGGGGACACGTGTTCAATCCCTGGTCCAGGAAGTTTGGCATGCCTTGCAGTGCAACCAAAACACAAAGCAAAAAAACCCCCACTATCCTCCTTTCTTCCCTCCCTGTCTCAGTTCTGCTCAGCTTTCAGCGGGAGCTGGTCACGTTGCCCTCCCTACCCCTCGGTCCCCTCCTCCTCGGTCCCCTCCCCCATCCGGTCTAAAACTTGCCATGGCTCCCATGACCCTCCAGATAGAGTGTTTTCAAGGACGTTTGTAAACCGAGCCCTGCCCACTTCTCCAGCTTTATAGCTTATTGATCTTTGCTTGGGCAAGTCAGGGCACCTCCCAGGGCTCTCTCCTGGTAGGCTGATAACAACTCTGTGCGGTGAGAAGAGTGAAGGAGATGATGCGTAAAGAGTGCCTAGGAGGGCACTTGGTGCACGGTTGGTGTTTAGTAAACTTCCCTGTCCCACCACCAGCTCTTAGTCAGAGTCACTGGTGAGTGAAACCGTCTCCGCTTTCAGCCAGCCTGGGGTCAAGGGCTTCGTGTTGGACCACGAAGGGCTGTTAGCACCACTGGAGTTCATCACTTGAAGAAATTCTGAAAGGCTTCAGGGCAGCAGTAGTTGGAACAAGGGTAGGGGCGGGGAGGTAAAGGAACTGTTGATGAAAATGTGAAATGGTCCAAACACTGTGGGAAACAGTATAGTGATTTGTCAAAAAATTAAAAATGGACTTGGCATATGATCCAGCAATTCCACTTCTGGGTATATACCCAAAAGAATTGGAAGCAGGGTTTCAAAGAGATATTTGTATACCCATGTTCATAGGAGCATTACTCATAATAACTAAACACAGAAGCAGCTTCAAATGTCCGGCTATGGGTGAATAGACAAACAAAATATGGTCTAGTGGAATACTATTTAGCTTCCAAAAGAAAGGCAATTCTGACACAACGCTACAGCATGGAGGAAGCTTGAGGGCATAAGTGAAATAAACCAGTCACAGAAAGACAAATAACCACATGACCCACTTACACAAGGAACTTAGAGGAGACAACTAAAGTCATAGACTCGGAAAGTAGAATGGTGGTTGCCAGGGCCTGGGATGAAGGGGAGTCATTGTTCAATGGGTCCAGAGTTTCAGTGTCACAAGAAAAGAGTTCTGGAGACGGAAGGTGGTGAGCATAGCACATTGTGAATACAGTTAATGCCACTGAACTATTTACTTATAAGTGGTTAAGATGGTAAATTGTCTGTGTGTTTTACCATGATAAGAAAATTGGGGGGGAAAAGGGCAAAGGAAGCCAACTTGCATAATAGGATCTTTTTCATCTTCAGCACAACCTGGAAGTTAGACACGTTCACGCTAAGTCGCTGCAGTCGTGTCCGACTCCTTGCGACCCCATGGACTGGAGCCCACCAGGCTCCTCTGTGTCCATGGGATTCCCCAGGCAAGAATACTGGAGTGGGTTGCCAGGCCCTCCTCCAGGGGATCTTCCCGACCCGCATCTCTGTGTCTCCCGCATTGGCAGGTGGGTTCTTTACCACTAGCGCCACCTGGGAAGCCCAGATGTTAGATATCCTCACTCTATAGGAAGGAATAGGGAGGTGAGAAAGGTGAAAGTTCACCAGGTGTCAGGGAGAGAGCTGGATCTTCAGGCCCTGAAGCCCACACTCTTGCCTTGTCTGCCCCCAGCGCCTGGGGGATGGACAGCATGGCCGTAGGAGAGGAGGTCCTGGGGTGGGAGTCGGGGGATGGGGAATAAAGAGCTTGGATGGAGGCCTAAGGCAGGACTGGTTCCAGCTCTCCGGCAGGTGTGCTTGCAGTGAGTGGAGGTGAATAGCTGGGGTGAGATCATCTGTGACCAGCAGAGACACCAGGACTTGAGCCTTCTCCCTTCGCCCCATTTCCCAGATGAGAAAACTGAGGAGCCGGTCCTCGCTCAGGCCTCCGAGATGCAGTGGGCAGGCGGCCTGCGGGAGGGAAGGCTGAGGGAGGGAAGGAGATGCAGGTTAAGCAGCCGCTGCCCCCTCTGCCCGCTTGCCCGCCCGCCGCCGGCTCCGCCTAGGACCACGCCCCCACCCCGGGGTTTGGCCTGGTCCCCTGACTTACAGGTGGGAGTGACTCAGGCCCCGGGGCCCCGCTCTGGTGGCCCTGGCCCCTGGGCCACAACGGAGCTCTGGGCCTCTCAGCTGTGATGTCAGGGCCCTTCCTTCCTCTCACATCTGCTTGAAAAGGTCACCTATTTTAAACTCTTTCTCACCCCACCCTGTCCCTCCCCGCCCCCCCACCAACCCCCAAAGAGGATGAATTTTTCTAACCTGTCTCAACAGTTCAGTTCAGTATCCAAACAGCTCTCTCTCCTGGTGCCCATCATCAGGGCCTCCACCAGAAAACCCCAGACCCGGCAGACTCCTCCAGGTGGCAGGAACCCACCCTAGCTGCTTTTCATTTGATAAAGAATTCCAGAGCAGGCTTCCTTGGTGGCTCAGGGGTTGAGAATCCAGCTGCCAATGCGGGAGACACGGGTTTGATCCCTGGTCCAGGAAGATCTCACATGCGGGAGGCAACTAAGCCTCTCTGCCACAACTACTGAGCCCGTGCTTTTGAACTTGGGAGCCGCAACTACTAAAGCCCATATGTCCTAGAGCCCATGCTCCGCAACAAGAGAAGCCACTGCAGTGAGAAGTCAATGCACGCAACTAGAGAGTAGCCCCGTCTTGCTGAAACTGGAGAAAGCCAGTGCAGCCATGAAGAACCAGCACAGCCAAAAACAAATAAATAAAATTATTTAAAAAAAAAAAAATCCCCGAGCTTCTGCTGCATGCCAAACTCTTTCCTCAGGCCTCAGGAATAGATCCCTGCCTTCCTGGAGCTTACATTTTAATGGAGGCAGACAGACAACAAATGGATAAGTCAATAAATATAGTAACAAGATAGTTTCTGGTGGTGACCCGTGCGCTAAAGAAAATAAAACAGGCTGAGAAGTTAGCGACTTGAGTAGCTACTTCATACAGAGTAATCAAGGAAGGCTTCTCTAAGGAGATGACAAATTTGGGAAAGAGCATGACAACGAGAGATAACAGCAAGTGCAAAGGCCTTCAGGGGAAATGGAAAGGTATGTTAGAGTGGGGGTTCTCCACGTGGGTCCCCAACCAGCATCATCATCGGGGAACCAGTTAGAAGTGTAGGTTCTCAGGACCCACCCCAGACCTACCAAAAAACCTGTAAGGGTAGAATCTATAAGGGCAGGCTGAGTTTTTAACAAAGTCCTCCAGGTGATTTTTTTTTTTTTTTAGAGTAGATATGTAATTTTACTTTATTTTAATTTTTCTTTGGCCACCCCGGCAACATATGAGATCTCAGTTTCCCAAACCAAGGGTGGAACCTGTGCCCCTTGCAGTAGAAGTGCCGAGTCTTAACCAGTGAACAGCCAGGGAATACCCCCTCCAGGTGATTCTGATGCACCTTAAAGTTTGAAGCTGGTGCAGTGTGGTGACGGGGAGAGGGGCACCCCTTGATCCTCAGTCTCACCCAGCCCATCCATTCACTGCCCTGGCCTCACCATCCTGGCCCATCAAGGCAAAGTTGAAAGTCCTTCCAAGGCTCCCCATTACCCTCTGGATGAAATTGAAACCTCTCAGCTGGGCTTAGGAGACTGCTTACGATCTGCCCTCAACCACCTCTCCAACCTCATCCCTCATCCTTCTCCCTTTCAAATCTTAAAGCTCTTAAATATAGATGTGCCTCCATTCCTCCAAACATACTGTTCCCTTTTGTCTGGAACCCTGTTTCTCTACTTTTTCATCTGGCTAATTTTCATCCCTCCTTCAAAGCACAACTCAGGATTCACCTCCTTCAGGAAGCCCTCCCTGATTGCCTACTAGTGTTCAGAACCTCACCTCTCTGCTTCCACACCAAGCCCCCATGCTTCCCCATCATTGTGTTTATCACATAGGTTTGACATTATCTGGGGCAAGAAAGGTTGGTTTTTATTTTTATTTCCAGTTTTATTGAGATATAGTAGGCATACAATGTTTTATTAGTTTCAGGTGTACAACATAATGATTCGTATATGTATATACTGTGGAATGATCACCACAGTAAGTTCTTTTTCCCCTTTGGCCATACTGAAAGGTATGTGGGAGCTTAGTTCCCCAACCAGGGATCCAACCCGAGCCCCCTGCACTGGAAGCTTAGAGTCTTAACCCCTGGACACCAGGGAAATCCCCCCGCAGTGTTTAGCCAACATGCATCACCTCATGTAGTTACAATTTTCTTTTTTTCTTGTGATGGGAACTTTTAAGAACTGCTTACTCTCCTAGCAACTTTCAAATATACGGTACAGTAAATTTCAGCCACCAAGTTGCACATAACATCCCAAGAATTTATTTCTCTTGTACTTGGAAGTTTGTACCCTTTGACAATCTTTATCCAATTTCCCCCATCCTTTCACTGTTTTTTAAATGAATATTTTTCTATTTAATTACACAGATAACGTGCTTCCCTGGTGGCTTAGACGGTAAAGAATCTGCGTCTAGTACAGGAAATCTGTGTTCTGTCCCTGGGTGGGGAAGATCCCCTGGAGAGGGAATGGCTACCAATTCTGGTATTCTTGCTTGGAGAATTCCATGGACAGAGGAGCCTGGTGGGCTACAGTCCACAGGGTCGCAAGGACATGATTGAGCAACTAACACTTTCACTTACACACAGGTAATACACAAACATGTACTTACTATAAAATTTTCAAACATATAGATACCGTAAAAGACCTCCTCATGGATGCCAGTTTGCTGTCTGTTCATTCATACATTTTTGGGTGCATTGCATGCATACACATAAGCGTACAGAAGTTTCAGTTTCATTTGAGTTTTTTTTTTTTAATTTATAAAGTGAAAGTGTTAGTCCCTCGGTTATGTCTGACTCTTTGTGACCCCATGGACTGTGGCCCACCAGGCTCCTCTGTCCATGGGATTCTCTGAATAAGAACACCGGAGTGGGTTGCCATCCCTTCACCAAGGGATCTTAGTGACCCAAGGATCGAACCTGGGTCTCCTGCATTGCAGGCAGTTATAAATGGAATCATATGAGTATGAATTGTTCCACAACTTGTTTTCTTTACTTAACAATGTCTTGGAGGTCATCCATGTTAGAACACAGAGACCTATGTTTACTGTTTTTAACTACCATATAATAACCCAAAATACGACGGTACTGTGTTTTTTAGTCATTCCCTAAATGTATTAATCATGTTTTTAATTTTCTGTATTTTATGATGCTTTCACATCCTAGGGCCTTGCTAATCTTGGAGAGATTGCTCTTCTCAGGGCTAGCAATTTTGTAGAGGTAGTAAACAACTTGCCTGAGAACATACCTTTCATATAAAACCAACCCCTATTTAAAACCCATATCCCCAACCACCTTCTCTATCTAAGTCTCACACACCAAGTCAATATTTTCCCCGCCCTAACTCACCCCAGGGCCAGGTATTGGACACCCTGGAAACCACCCGCATTGCCCAGAGCCTGCTAACATGCAAACTAGCAACCCCAAGCTTGTTCGAACTTGCCCACCCTCCGTCGACCCATTCCTTCCAAGGCAAACCACAGGAAAGGTTCTGGGCCCTGACCTGCCTTGCTTCTTCTGCCTTCTGACTGACCCCGGTGCTTCCCCAAGTGGCCTTGTGTGGTGTAATATGTCCCTTCCTCTTTGGATCTGTAAGTCGCAAAACTTCTTTCAGTGGCATTGGCTTCACTGTGATTGTCACACAGTCACGTCTGTAAATTAACCCCAGATACAATCAAAACACAGAATGATGGACATCTAGAGGTTTTCAAGTTTCCACTGTTACAGAAAAAAACTGCAATGATCATCTTGTATATGTGTGCATTTCTCTAGGTGGTGGACCCGACAGGTGCTAATTACCTAATTACTCTATGGGCAACGCCCCTCCCAATCCCAGTCCCTGCCTGCTCCCCTCCTTGTCAGTCTCTTAGCTGTTGAATCACAGAATGAATGAGATGTCCTCACAGGGATGGTCCCTGGAATGGTTTGGTAAGTACCAAAGAAGCTCTGCAGTGTAAAACATATTTCTATCCGCTCTGTCCCCTGAATTTCCTCTCGTGTGAGCCTAAGAATTATCTGGTCAGGGGAAATTTCCCTGGAAAGAACACGGCCAGAAAGTCAATGAGAACTCTGTCAGAATCATGCTGCAAGGAAAGGAATCAGGGAGCTTCCTGTTAGTGAACACTTGGAGATTTGTGGGGAGTGCTCATCGGACAGGGCAGAGAAGCTCCACGCCCCTTCCCATATACCTTGCCCTACCCATGTCTTCTATCTGTTCCTGAGTTATATCCTTTTATAATAAACTGGTAATCTGTGGATAATGTTGACCTTGTGCCCTGGAAAGCAGTGGACTTCCTGGAGCCTCTCTGCTGGGACTCCCTTCTTCAGCCTACCTAGGGCTGTAGCATTCAAACACGCCTGGCTTCCAAGCTCTGGTGACACAATCCAGGCTGAGGCTGTGCTTTGCGTCTCTATGGCTTTTAAGAGATTGAGACATCCTCCTATCTCCCATAAAACTAAAAAAAAAAAAAACCAAAAAACCCTGAAAGTGTTAGTCACTCAGTCACGTCCAACTCTTTATGACCCCCCATGGACTGTAGCCCACCAGGCTCCTCTGTCTGAGGGATTTCCCAGGCAAGAGTACTGGAGTGGGTAGCGATTCCCTTCTCCAGGGGGTCTTCCCAACCCAGGGATTGAACTCTGGTCTCCTGAAAGGCAGGCAGATTCTTTACCGTCTGAAGCACCAGGGAAGCCTAAAGGTTTCATTAAAGCTTCTTTTCAAGAAAGAAGAAAAGAAAGAAAGGAAGGAAGGAAGAAACTGGTTTTGCAGTCAGAACACCTGGACAAGTCACTTTACCTCCTGAGTCTTGGTTTCCTCACCACCCAGAGTAACTGTCAGAATATATGTAATACATACTAAAATACAACAGTGGATGTAAAGCCCTTTTTCATTACAGATGTGCTAAAACCAAAACATGCCATGTCTTCTGCATTTGTCCCCCTCCCCTACCCAGGTTGGCTCTCCATTTCCCACCTGGGGAAGAATCTGGGCTCCTCTGCTCTCTGGCTTCTGCTTGGAAGTGGCCAACAGAAACACTGGCAGAAGATTGGTGTCTAAAGGAAGAGAGAGGGTCAGGAATTTTTGCCCTGCCTCCCTTTTCCCTGTTGGGCTCCTCTGACTGTGTTGAATTTGTCTACCTGAGGCCACAGCTCCTTTCCTGCAGCTACAGTTTCCCCACTCATTCCCTTTAACCTTCAGGGCTGTTGCTGGTCCCTGGGTGCCCCTCTATCCCTTAACCACACCCACCCCTTCAGAGAGTCAGTCAGTTCAGTTCAGTCACTCAGTCATGTCCAAGTCTTTGTGACCCCATGGACTTCAGCACGCCAGGCCTTCCTGTCCATCATCAAGTCCCGGAGTTTACTCAAACTCATGTCCATTGAGTCGATGATGCCATCCAACCATCTCATCCTCTGTCATCCCCTTCTCCTCCCACCTTCAATCTTTCCCAGCATCAGGGTCTTTTCAAATGAGTCAGTTCTTTGCATCAGGTGGCCAAAGTATCAGAGTTTCAGCTTCAGCATCAGTCCTTCCAATGAACACCCAGGACTGATCTCCTTTAGGATGGACTGGTTGGATCTCCTGAAGTCCCTTTGTTAAACTCTCTTCCAGGTGCCTCTTCCAGTGGGCCATCTGCTTCCTGCTGGAACCTTGACAGATGTAAGGAGCCACTTTCCTTTTATATATATATATATGTATGTATATATTTTATTTGTTTATTTATTAGGCTGCACCAGGTCTTAGTTGCATCACTCGGGATCTTTGATCTTCATTGTGGGCACATGGGATCTTAGTTGCAGCATGCAAATGCTTAGTTGTGGCATGTGGGATCTAGTGCCCTGACCAAGGATTGAACCTTGGCCCCTTGCACTTGGAACAATTAGCCCCTGAACCCCGAGGGAAGTCCCTTTCCCAGTTTTTATCAAGATGTTCTCCCTGCCTGGCCCACATCACACTGCAGAAAGAAGGTCCCTGTATCCCAAAAGATAGGCCCTTCTTGGGGAAGTCTTCAGAGGTGTGGAGTTAGACCCCAGCTGGGAGAGGAGTCTCTGCAGAGCTGCCTGCTCAGCTGAGCCCCACAGATGGCAGCCTTAAATGAGGCCTTGGTGCCCCAATCCTCCTCTTGAGTGTTTCAAGATCAAGGTCTTAGCTATCCAAGCCCCTTCTACCAGCCCCAGGATCCAGGCCCTGGGACCCTGACTCACACTAGTAAACCCATCCAGGACCATCCAAAATACCCCAAACCAGCATCTCCATTGATCCTGAGAGAGACAGAGGCTGAATAGCAAGAATCCTGAGGTCAGCGGGCCAGAAAGTTCTCTTTCAGGAATCAGTAGTAATAACAACAGTGAGCAGGTACTGAGCAACTACGGTGTGTCCAGGAACCTTAGTTTCATTTGTTCATTTGGCAGATATTTATTAAGGCTCTCCTATACACAGGATACCGTCATAATCCATAGGGATACAGCCATCAATACAACAGATAAGAACACTGCATCTTTGGAGCCCTAGGAGATGGGCATCTGGGATCTTAGTCCTTCAGGAAGGGTACTGAGGTTCACAAACTTGCCAAAGGCACTCAGCAGGCAAATGGGGGAGCCAAGATTTGAACCCAGGTTCCCAGCAGGAACTATCATCTTAGAAAACTCCAGAAGGACTGAGGGCAGCTTGGGAAGAGCCAAACCCAACTCTCCCAAGAGACAAGACCTGGGAGGAGGATGTCTTGAGCCTGGGGGAGGGGCTGCGAGGCTCCCATCTGTATTCCAGACGCCTGCTGTGACTAAAATATAGGATCAGGGGCCCAGGGTGACACAGCCTGGGAAGGACGCTCGGCAAAATGATGCTCCTAGTTATTACTTCTTTGTAATTTCCTTCTTGACGTAAGATTTGTGAGTCATAGTCTCAGAACTTGTCTAGGTTTCACAATCAACACAGATGATTGCAGATACCATCGTGTCTCCTGCCAGCACATTTTGCCCCTCCTCCCCCTGTGGGGAACCTTAGGGATTTATTTTGGAAGGTTGGTGGGAGCTCTGCAGGGAAAGGTAAGTATAGGACTTCACGGGTCACTCAAGGGGCAGCCGTGCCACAGGTCTGGTCAGAGTTCCCTCTCCCTAAACACAAACAGACATCTATTTCATTTGAGCACCTACTCCGGGCAGACAGTAGGTTAGGCAAAGTTGAGCAATCATTGAAACCAGACCCTGGATTGACTGGATTCAAGTTCCAGCTCTACCACTTTCTGGCTGTGTGACTTCAAGCAAGTCAGTTCACCTCTCTGAGCCTCAGTTTCATTGTGGGTAAAATGGTGGAAATAAAAGTGCCCCCCGCCCCCGACAGGGTTGCTGTGAGAATGAAGCAACGTATCTAAATGCTTAGAAGAGGAGACAGCACTTGTGAGTGCGCAAAAAGTGTTAGCAGTCACTACCGTCCTCAAACACGTGACATGTTTGCATCATATTTGCATATTTGTAATAATAATGCAATTGTGATACAGATGGATACTCGTGCTAGTCAGTTTCATCCTCACCTGTCCTCTTTGACACTGACATGGCACCCTCCCTTGGCGTGGATTCACTAGGTCCTCACCCCTTCAAGGCCTCAGTTCAAATAGCACCTCTTTAGAGGATTCTCTCCAACCGTCCAGTTTAATCAGAGATGCACCCTGTCTCTACCCTGTCACCCCTTGTATGTTCATCATAGAACTTAACATTCTCTGACCTGTTTCTACTGACATTTATTTGTTTGTCTATGTTCAGCTTCTCCCACAAAAATGTAAGTTTCCGTGAGAATGGGAGCCTGACATCCTGGTCCCTCCACAATTCCCAAAGCCAAATACAACGCCTGGCACATACCGAGCACTTAAAAAAAATATTTGTTCAGGGGTTTTCCTGGCTGTCCAGTGGTTAGGACTTGGTACTTTTACTGCCATGACCCAGGTTCAATTCCTGGTCAGGGAACTGCGTCCCACAAACTGCATCATTAAAAAAAAAAAAAATTTGTTCAAAGAACAGCTAATAAATCTGAGCTCCCCTTCACCCCTCTTTAAGCACCGTGTCTCTCCTTTGTACAGAGGAAGGTAATGGAGGCTCAGGGAGGCAAGATGATTGCTCGTTTAGCCTCACCCTTGCCTGTCTCAGTCACTGAGCGGCCCCACTTTGCATCTGAGCTGTGTCCCAGAGAGTGATGGGATGAGGCGGTGCTGGTCAGATGTGGCAACCAGAGCTGTCTGCCCTCCACCCCTCTCGTGGTACCCCCTGGTGCAGACAGCCTCTGGCTTGTGGCAGGAGCCCTGGTTCCCTGTTCTATCACTGACCCGCTGGGTGACCGTGCTCCTCCTCACTTGGCCTCAACCTCCCTTCTAGAAAATGAAAGCCGTAGAAGAGATCAGAGGATTTTTCAAAAACTGAGCTATAACTCACATACCACAGAAGATCAAAGGTTTTTCAACTTTCTCTTCTTGAGAATCTCTTTACTAAAATTTTACGTAAAGTCCCAATATGTAAACCAGGCAAAAGTGGGGCTGTTTGGAGGAGTTGGAGGGGTGGCCTGAGAAGCTGGCCTGCTTAGTGTACCCCTTCTTTCCACCACGCTCCCCCACCCCACCCTCAGAGGTCCCTGGGACCCTTCTGCAGAATCCCAGGGCTTGGAGGAACCCAGTTTGAAAACCGCTGGACAAGACTCCCTCTTCAGGGTCCCTCCCAAGATGCAGGAGCCCTGGAGAGGGAGCAGGCGCCCGCACTCTCCCAACTTGCAGATGGGAGTTGTTTCTTGAACTGCCGTCCAGCTGCCTCCCCCGGGTCATGAGAAAGAAGCCAAGGGCAGGCTCGGGGCGCAGGAAGTAGAGCTGGCCAGCTGGGAGGCAGTGACAGGCGTGGGTACCAGGGCCTCCTGGATGGGCTGGTGACATCACAACCCCAGGAAGCAGCTGCCCGAGAGGCCCCCGCTGTCCCTCAGCCCTCCTCTGGGAAAACCAGCCACCAGCTGTTGCAGTCCTCTTCTCACTCCCTTGCTGTTCTGGATTGTCCCCTCCTGAACCATCATCTTGAACGCAGCAGACACTTTCTCCCATCGATGACCTACTGTGTGCCAGAACCACACTTTGGAACCCTTCACAGAACAGCTCGTAATCGCGTGCATTCCCTCGTATTATTTGGGCTTCCCTGGTGGCTCAGGTGGTTAAGAATTCGCCTGCAATGCAGGGGACCTGGGTTCGATCCTTGGGTCGGGAAGATCCCCTGGAGAAGGAAATGGCAACCCAGTCCAATATCCTTGCCTGGTAAATTCCATGGGCAGAGGAGCCTAGTGGGCTACCGTCCATCGAGTGGCAAAGAGTCAGACACAACTGAGTCATCACATTGACATCACGAAGTCGGGACCAGTACCAAGCCCACTTTATAGATGATGCAACTGAGGCTCAAATGGGCAAAGTAGATAGCACAAGTTTACCCGGGTGGTAAACGCCAGAGCCAGGATGTGAACTGGGTTCTGCTTGACTCCATCTGTGCTCTTGTCATTACCACATGTCATTATCACATAGGTTCAGAGCCAAACAGTGCCAGGTGCAGAATTCTTCAGACATGGCAAGGTGAAATTATAAACTTCAAACCCAGTTTCTTTTATTAATGGTTGAGTGAAGTGAAAGTGTTAGTCACTCAGTCGTGTCTGACTCTTTGTGACTCCCATGGACTGCAGCCCACCAGGCTGCTCTATCCATGGAATTCTCCAGATAAGTATATTGGAGTGGGTTGCCATGCCCTCCAACGGGGGATCTTCTCTACCCAGGGATCAAACCCGGGTCTCCTGCAATGCAGGCAGATTGTTTGTCATCTGAGCCACCAGGGAAACCCTTATTAATGGTTACTCCTGGCCTATTATTCAGGCTGGGCATGGATGCATGGAAATGGATTAGCACGCTCTCCAGCACCCCACAGATGTTAGCAATTACTGTGACTGTCCCCATTCTACACAGAAGGAAACTGAGGCTCAGAGGAGCAGAGTCCATTAATGAAGACCATAGAACAAGTAGGTGCCAAAGCCAGGTCTATGAGACCCCAAAGTCAAAGCTGTTTCTCTCAAGCCCTGAATTTCTTAGCCAGGATTGTCATCTTGTTCAACCCCTGCTGCTCTCCTAGGGCTGCTTTAACGAACAGCCCTTGGCTTAAAACAGCAAGAATATACTCTCTCATAGCTACGGAGCTGAGTGGTCCAAAGTCAAGGTGTCAGCAGGGCTGGTTCCCCCTGGAGGCTCAGAGGGCAAACCCATTCCACGCTTCTCTGGCTTGTGACGGCTGACCACAGTCCTCGGTGTTCCTTGGCTTGGGGCTTCGTGACTCCAATCTCTGCCTCTGTCCTCTGTCTTCACTCAGCCTTCTTCTCTCTGTCTCAGACCTCACTTTCCTTTCTCTTCTAAGGATGTGCTGTCCTCAGTCGCTCAGTCATGTCCAACTCTTTATGACCCTGTGGACAATAGCCCACCAGTCTCCTCTGTCCATGGCATTCTCCAGGCAAGGATACCGGAGTGGATTGCCACGCCCTCCTCCAGGGGCTCTTCCTGACCCAGGGATCAAACCCTTATCTCCCGAGTCTCCTGCATTGCAGGCAGATTCTTTACCGCTGAGCCACCAGGGAAGCCCATCTTATAAGGATACCAGTCCTTGGATTTAGGGCCCAACAGCATGCTGCTCCCAGGGACTGAGGTCATTGTGTGAGGCAAGCATGAGTCTCCTTTAGTAAACCTTCTCCTTAGGACAAAATAGTTTAATCTCCTTCCCCTTACTTGAGATATAGATTGTCTCCTGACCTTGTGACTAACGTTACCCCTTGTTCCCTTGGTAATGGTTGCTGTACATCTGGTTTTCTGATCTCTATCATTCCCGAGAGAAGTTTCTTGTACTGCAGCCTATATATACTCATAGAAAAATCATTAAAGCACCTTTGCTCCACCAGAGCTTAGGTCCCCGGGTCTTTTTTGTCTCTCTCTCTCTCTCTCTCTCTCTCTCTTTCACTTTCTTATCGTCGACTCCGTACCACAAGGTTCCGGTCCATTAAAGGACCCCAACAAATGGCGCCAAAGAACAGGGACACTGGTATACGTGGCATATCGGGTGGAATGACTCAGGGACCTATTGAGGTCGGTAAGTACTAAGGCATGGGTTAAACGGCTGGCCAGCCCCATTATTTTTCTACTTTACTTCACCATTTGTTTAAATTTCAGGGACTTCTGGCTTCACGGCAATGAATAGAGGCTTGCCTTCAAACAGTAGTTGAACATAATCCTTAGTTTCCTGATAAATGCAGTTTTGATTTAGAAATTTGGCTCCAAGTCAAAGAAAATGTTAAATGAGCAGCCAAACAAGGAAAAAATATTCCAATTGATCTCTAGCCCCTATGGGCTCTTATTAAAGCTGTAATTCTGCCATTTCAAGGTACATTCTAGCCCTTCCAATATTCAGCAACAGATAGAACACTTACTACATAAATATAAATTAAATGATTAAACTTTACAAAAGGCCTAATTAAAACAATACAAAATATCTCAAAATTTTCTTACTAGCCCTGCCCCGGCTGCTCCAAATGCTTCTCCTCTGCCAACAGTCGCAACTCCAAAAGTCTCTCATTTATTGGAACCTAATGAAAAGTTATGCTAATTTTTAAACTAGATTAGAAGCTGCTATTTCCCATGCTGTAATCGGAGAAGAAACCAAAAAACAGCTAGAGAAATTACTTGCTTATGAGAATGCAAATCAGAAATGTCAAAGAGCTATAGCTGCAATTTGTGAGACTAGGACTATTATTGATTATTTAAAAGCTTATCGCAATCTAGGATCAGAAACTCAAAAGATGCAAATACTGATTGAGGCAATGGCTACTACCTTTAAAAAGGGAAATGAAGGATGCTTTAATTGTGGAAATAAAAATCATTTTAAAAGGGACTGCCCTAAGAAGGCTAATAAAATACCAAAAAATTTGCCCTCGCTGCCGTAGAAGAATGCACTGGGCCAAAAGTTGTAAATTTAAATTTGATATTGATGGAAAACCTATTCCAGGAAACTCCAAACAGGAACAAATTCTATCTTTTCCCTCAAACCCTCAACATCCGGCAGTACTGCCGTCTATATACCAGCCCTAAATGATTTTTTCCTTTACTCTCAAAACAGTCCCTACTAGAGTGCCTACCGGACCTTTTGGACCCCTGCCCCCACAAACTTTTGGTCTTTTGCTTGGCCGATCTAGTCTGACTTCTAAAGGAATTACTGTTCACCCTGGAATAATTGATTCAGATTATAAAGGACCCCAACAGCCCACCTTGAATGCAAATGGGCTTCTCTGGTGGCTCAGCTGGTAAGGAATCCGCCTGCAATACGGGAGACCTGGGTTCAATCCCTGAGTGGGGAAGATCCCCTGGAGAAGGGAACAGCCACCCACTCCAGTGTTCTGGCCTGGAGTTGCAGAGTCGGACACGATTGAGCGGCTTTCACTTTCACTTTGAATATTTGACATCCTTGCCTCAATTACATCTGTAAATACTCCATTTCCAAATAAATCACATTCACAGGTACAGGGGGTTAGAATTTGGACATATCTTTTTATTTTAAATTATTTTTTAAAATATCTATTTATTTGGCCATGCTGGGTGTCAGTCGTGGCGCTCTTCGGTCTTCGTTGCCACACGCAGGATCTTTAGTTGTGGCTTGACGGATCTAGTTCCTTAACCAGGGATCAGACCCAGGCCCCCTGCATTGTGTACATGGAGTCTCAGCCACTGGACCACCAGGGAAGTGCTGGACATATCTTATTAAAGGGTATAATTCAACTCACCCTGTTGCCACCCCAGGTCAGTAAATCTTCACAGAGTACAAAGCATGTGCCAGCCAGGGCACCAGCAGGCATATTACATTAATTCTGCCACGGTCTAGTGGGAGGGGCAGACAGCCATAGATAACAGCAGAATGGTTTTTAAACTAAGTGTAGAAATAAAGCAGATGGACTCACAAAAGAGAACAAATAGTAGTGTCTGGGGTGGAATAAAGCAGGAAGCATGGCATGTGTCCTATTGGTCAGTAGCTATTTCTTAAGCACTCACTATATGTGCAAGATATTTTAGGGGAAAAATATGTATGGGAAAAAAAAAAAACAATGCAGAGTAGGAAAATGAACCTGAACTTTAGCTTTGGAGGCAGAAAGACCTCAAAGGCAGGCTTTAACCCATCTGTGCCTCAATTTCCTCATTTCTAAAATGGGAATACACATAGCATTTGCCTCAAAGAGTTATTATTAGGTTTACATGAAACCACGCAAGTATTCAGTCTGTAAATATTTAACATTTTCTCTGTGAAAGTGAAAGTGAAAGTGTTAGTCTCTCAGTTGTGTCGGACTCTTTGAGATCCCATGGATTGTAACCTGCCAGGCTCCTCTGTCCATGGGATTCTCCAGGCAAGAATACTGGGATGGCTTGCCATTTCCTCCTCCAGGACATCTTCCCAACCCAGGGTTTGAACCCGGGTCTCCCGCATTGCAGGCAGATTCTTTACCAACTGAGGCACCAGGGAAGCCTGGCACAAAATGTGCAGGAAGGGGCTAGCCTGGCACCAAGAAAGCATTTAATAAATGTTAGTTCTCGTCCTCTTTCCCCTGATTCACAAGTTAGGTGAAAGTTCAGGACAGAAATACAAGAGAGGCCAACGCAGGACAGGCTAAAAGCCAAGCAAAGAGCCTGAGGTCTGTGTTTAGGCACTGCGGCACCATGGCCAGATAGGTTCCTGGGGAAAGTGGGCTTTTGAATCAGAGCCCAGAGAGAAGAGGAGGAGGGAAGACACCACGAAGCAATGGTGTGTGAACATATGGTTGGGGTGAGGAAACTTACTGGGAGGAAAAGTAGGTCTGGCCCAGATGATGACCTTTTCTGCAGGATTTTAGGGAGCAACTGAAGCATCATGAAGGGTAGAACTTTACTAAATTTAAACAGAAAAATATCAAGGTAAGCAGGTACTTAACCATATCACAAGCATTTGCATTTCTTTAAATTTTGCTCCAACTTTGGTACAGTTTTTATGCAGGCCATTTCCTATAGGAAATAGTTCTTTATGTTTCTACTACATTTAACTCATCAGATTTTCCTATTCACAAAGCTCCTTGAAGGCTGGGGCTGGATCTTAGCACCAATCCACCCCAGGGCTTGGTATATAGTAAGTGCTCAATAAGAATTTCATTGAATGAATAAATGACTTTTATATTTCTGTTTTACATAAGAACATGGCATTTTGATTGGTGCACTATAATTCATGCTTCCCGGACAAGTATAATATTGATAGCACCATACTATCAATATGATAGATATTGATACAAAGCCAGGTAGGATTGTTTAGTTGGGGACAGCTATTGGAATGATCAGCCTAGAATGCAGTAGGACAGGGCCATAGAGAGACCATGCTAAACTACTGAACTCCCAGGTTGTGTTGTAAACCCATTAGGCCGTGTTGCTTTAAACTCGGGGTCAGCCAACCAAAGGTGGATGCAAAAGACTTTAAATAAGCCTGCAGCTTGAGACCTGAAATAGAACAGAAAGGGAATTCACAGGACTCAACCTAGTCTTCTGGAGGGAGCCCTGAGACCTGAGGATGCAGGCTGGGCTAACTCTATGTTGAGATAAGAAAGAGCAGCTTTTTTAAGGTTTATTCTCTTTTTGGAGCCACCAGATCCACTGGGCAGATCATGCCTTGAAATAGAAGCATCTCGAAAGGCCTGTGAATCATTTCTTAGCGCCAGCCTGAGAAGTTTCATATCCTGTTCTCGGAGTTACCTTGGGTGTTGTGTGTGTGTGTGCATGCATATGTGTGTGTGCGTGTGAGTATTGTTTTCAAGGGGGTTTGCTTAGGATTTGGTTTTGAAACTTTTACTTTCTTTTAATAGCTTTTTTTTTTTTAAGCTGGAAGAATTTTTCAAATGGCTTTTGCGAGAAAGTTCAAACCCTGGAATGACTAAGTCTCTGGAAGAATTTGGACTTTGTAAGGGGAATTTGTTTGTATTTGGTATGAATCGCCCAGTCACTGATTTCTAAAAGAAAAGATCTTTTAGAAAGCTTTTAGGTCAACCCCCTCATTGTACACATGGGGAAATTGAGGCTGGGGGAGGGAAAGGGGTTCAGCTAAGGCCACATGCAGTGTCAGAGGAAGTGATGAGACCAGAACACAGGTCTGACTCCTGGAGTCAGCTTCAGCTTTGCAACAAGCTCTCGAACACCAGTCTATACTTAAATAGAGACATCTTCAACATCAGTAAAGGAACAGAAAGATAAAGAAGGTTCTGAGGAGGCAGAATTCACCCAGAAGAGGCATAGAAGGATGGGGAAAGGAATGTATAGAGGTATCTTGCAGGCATTAATGCATCTAACCCTTCCCAGATCCTATGAGAGCAATAGTTCTCAACCAGGGTTGACTGTGCCCCAAGGGGATATTTGGCAAGGTTGGGAGACATTGTCATTAGGAAGGGAGATTGCTACTGGCATCTCATGGGTTGAGGCCAGGGAGACAGCTTAACATCCTACGATGGACAAGACAACCCACACAACAAAAAATTATCTGGATCAGTAGCATCAGATCTGAGAAACTCTGTTGTTGGGACGGCAATCTTCTAAATACACCCCAATTTAACAGTAAGGTAGCTGAGGCTCAGAAGACATAGCTGCTCACTAGTTAACCTCTCTGCGCCTCTGTTCCCTCATCTATGAAACAGAGATAACAGTACTTCTGTCAGTGGTTGTTATAATGATTAAATACATTTTTATAAAGTGCTTAGAACAGTGCCTGGCTGTTAATACTTAATATACCAAGTATTATATGAGTATATGCTAAAAATAATAAAAAAAATAAACTTGCCCAGAATACACAGGCAAGTAGAAGAATTGTTCAGTTCAGTTCAGTTGCTTAGTCGGTCTGACTCTTTGTGACCTCATGGACTGAAGCACGCCAGGCCTCCCTGTCCATCACCAACTCCCAGAGCTTGCTCAAACTCATGTCCATTGAGTTGGTGATGCCATCCAACCATCTCATCCTCTGTCATCCCCTTCTCCTCCTGCCTTTAATCTTTCCCAGCAACAGGACCTTTGCTAATGAGTCAGTTCTTCACATCAGGTGGCCCGAGTATTGAAGCTTCAGTTTCAGCACCAGTCCTTCCAATGAAGAACTGTAATGAAAGCCTAAAGACATTTCAGGGTATAGGGACTAGAACATGGGAGCCCTTCGGAGGGTGTAGGGCCCTGAGAGCAAATGAGGCACGTGGTCATCCACATGGCATCCTACATCTCCCTGGTCAGGAGGTTTTCTTTCGCAGACACTGCTACCTGAAATGCAGCTTCACCTTTTTATGTTGGAATGATATGCACTGTTAAACATGAATGTCTTTGGTAAGTCTGACACAGTAAGCCACTAGCAGTCATTAGTAACTGCTCAGGATAAATTAGTTTAGCTCCCTCCCAGCAAGGCAGCCTACCGCCTGCTCTCAGGACTCCTTAACCATCAGTCATCCTCACCTCAAGCGGGCCTCCAGCCTGGACCAACTCGGTGCCCTGTCCCACCTTGCACCCCACTTTAGGGCCTGCTCCTGCTCCTCCCACCTGAAGCTGTGATGGCCCTTTTACCCAGCCAGGGACCTAGTCCTTATTTTTCTGCTTTGACCCCCTAATCCTATCTTTGGTCAGGGATCAGATCCCTCCACTGGCTGCTGATACCTGAACACTCTTGGAGTGGTTTCCATGTATTTCCTCCAAGGTCTAGATACTCAGCCCCTCTGTCAGCAAGCTCTGGGCTCTGGGAAGCAAACCAGGGGGAGTGTTAGCAGAGCAGACGGAGGAAAATTCAAAGCAAGAATCACCCCTGTCTCTCCTCAGCCTGGGCCCTCCCTATAAGACCATTTCTTCAGACAGCTGGTGCCATTTCTTGAGCGTCTGTTTTTTAAAGTTAAAGTCGCTCAGTCATGTCCAACTCTTTGCAACCCCATGGATGATACAGTCCATGGAATTCTCCAGGCCAGAATACTGGAGTGGGTAGCCTTTCCCTTCTCCAGGGTATCTTTCCAACCCAGGAATCAAACCCAAGTCTCCTGCACTGTGGGCTGATTCTTTACCAGCTGAGCCACCTGGGAAGCCCAAGAACACTGGAGTGGGCCGCCTACCCCTCCTCTTATTTTTCAGGCTGTGCTGGATCTTAGCTGCAATGCAGAGGCTTCTCTAGTTGCAACACGTGGGCTCTAGAGCATGCTGGTTCAGTAGTTGCAATGAGCAGACTTATCTGCCCCACAGCTTGTGGGAGAATAGTTTCCCCACCAGGGATTGAATCCAAGTTCCCTGCATTGGAAGGTGGATTCTTTATTACTGGGGCCAGTAATAAGGAAGCCCCCATTTCTTGAGCATCTTAAGCTATGTGTCTCCCACCTACAACAGCCCTCACCAGCAGGGCCCCACTCCACCATCCCAAGACCTAAGAGACCCCCATGTAAACTGCATTAGTTTCCTGTCATGGCTGTAACAAATTACTGCAAACTTGGTGCCTTCAAATGACACAAAGGTAGTATCTTACAGCTCTGTAGATTAGAAGTTCGACAAGGATCTCACTGGGATAGAATCAAGGTGTCTGCAGGGCTGTGTTTCTTTCTGGAGGCTCTAGGGGAGAACCCCTTTCTTTACTTTCCTGGCTTTATGGCCCCTTCCTCCATTTTCAAAGTAAGCCATATGGCACCTCTCTGACCCTGCTTCCACTGCCACATCTCTGACTCGCCTCTTCTGTTACCCTCTTCCACTTTTAAGGACCCTTGTGATTAGGCTGTTGTTGGGTGAGTCATTCAGTCATGTCCCACTCTTTGTGACCCTATGAGCTGTGGCCTGCCAGGCTCCTCTGTCCATGGGATTCTCTAGGCAATAATTCAACCTTAACTCCATCTGCAACCTTGGTTCCCACTTGCCATGTAATGTTCACGTAACAGATTCACGTTCCAGGGATTAAGAGGTGGATACCTTCTTTGTTTTTTTAATTCAAGTATAGTTGATTTACAATTGTGTTAATTTCTGTTGTACAGAAAGTGATTCAGTTATACATATATATTCTTAATATTCTTTTCCATTATGGTTTATCACAGGATACTGAATATAGTTCTCTGTACTATACAGTAAGACCTTGTTGTTTATCCATTCCTTAGATAAAAGCTTACATCTGCTAACCCCAACCTCCCACTCCATCCCTTCTACCTTCCCTTTCCCCTCTGGCAACCACAGGTTGGGTCTCTATGTCTGTGAATCTGTTTCTGCTTTGTAAATAAGTTCATTTGTGTTATAATTTAGGTTTCACATATAAGTGATATCATATGGTATTTGTCTGTCTCTTTCTGACTTCACTTAGTATGGTCATCTCTAGTTGCATCCATGTTGCTGCAAATGGCATTATTTCATTCTTTTTTATGGCTGAGAAATATCCCATTGTATACAGATACCACATCTTCTTGATCCAGTCATCTGTCAATGGACATTTAGGTTGCTTCCATGTCTTGGCTAGTGTGAATAGTGTTACTATGAACATAGTGGGGCATGTATCTTTTTGGATTAGAGTTTTGTCTGGATATATGCCCTGGAGTGGGATTGCGAGATCATACGGTGACTCTGTTTTTAGATTTTTAAGAAACCTCCATTCTCTTTTCCACAGTGACTCCACCAGCTTACATTCCCACCAACAGTGTAGGAGGTTTCTGGGATGTGGATACCTTCAAAGTGACCATTAATCTGTCTACCCCATTTAACCGACAGGGAGTGGCAGGGACCACGACAATCCAGAGAGAACATACTAAATGAGAACACATTCTCAATGCCCCCTTCTAAAGGGGGCATCTGCTACTCAGCCCTAGCTTTCTTCAGGTGAAATCTTCCAATTCTGAAATCACCGAACAAGCCGGAAAAAAAAAAAAAAAAAATTCTCATGGGCTAGATCCGGCCTGAGGCCACCCAGGTGTGACCTCTGAATTCATCTCCACCCCATCGGTGGTGAGATGATGAGATGCGCTCTGGCATTTACAGGCTTTCCAGGCTCTGGGGGAAGAGGAACCAGCTGGGCCTGGACGTGGGAGGGAACGTGGTCAGGAGCGGAGCAGGTACTGCAGGGGGTGCCTCGGGGGAAAGTTTAGAGGGAAAAGGGACCAACCATTTCCCCGAGGGGCCAACCATCACCTGCAGAAAGCAGTGGTGCAGCAAAGGGCACAGGAAATCAGGCAGAGGCCGACCTGAAGAAATCAGCCAGACTGAGGTAGGCTTTATGCCTCACGGCTTCAGAACAAATCAAGCAGACCCTTTCTAATTTCAAAACGTATCAGTTCTTCTCCTCCCCCTGAAAGTGCTAGCAACACTGGCTGACTGTGTGGAGACTGGCAGGGGTCGGGGTGAGCGCGAGGCTTTTCACTCTCTGCGTTTTCATGCTTTTTGAATTTTGAACCAGGTGGACGTGCTATCTATTTGAAACACTACATTGAAGTACCTTTATTCATTGAAAAATATTTTAAAAATTCAATAGTTTACGTTCAAGGTAAAGAACAAAACAAAACATGAATGCAATGTGTGACCTCATGGCAGGAAGGTTTAGAAATGGTGAAATGTGAATGAATGTTAACAAAGTGGGCCAATTACTTTGGATCCATCATCTTTGCTGCTTTTCCTTATCCTCACACACAAGGACTTTGATAAACCAAACTGGTGTCTTCAGTTCCATTCTATTCCAATCTGAATGGCAAAAAGCTAAGACTTGAGAGTCAGTCAACTTGGTGACCTTGAGCCAATGTGCTTAATCTCTTTGAGCCTCAGTTTTCCGGTCTGTAAAATAGAGGTAATAATGATACCAATTTTATGGACTGTTATGAAGATTAATGAGTTAAGGCAAGTAAGGCACTTGAAACAACACAAAATCAGTGTCCAAAAATGATGACTCTTATTATTATTTTTACTGTTCTCTTCTAAACTTGTTTCTTTAGAGTGGGAGAATTATTAAAACCATAACAACTTAGGGCTTCCCTGGTGGTTCAAACCATAAAGAATCTGCCTGCAATACAGGAGATCTCGGTTCAATCCATGGGTCAGAAAGATCCCCTGGATAAGAAAATGGAAACCCACTCCAGTATTCTTGCCTGGGAAATCCCATGGACAGAGGAGCCTGGTGGGCTACGGTCAATGGGTTCACAGAGATTTGGACATGACTGAGCGACTAACACAATAACAACTTAAGACATGCAATGAAGGTGATCAAAATGAAGTGAATTTAACCTCTGGCCCCCCAAATACTTACAACCACGCTCTGAAGGGAATATCCATGTCTCCATTTTATAGATAAGGAAACTGAGGCCTGGAAAACATAAGCAAGTTCCTCAAGGACACTGAGTTTGGACACAGAGAAGAGACAGAGGCTTGAACCAGGATTTCAAGATTCCAGATCCCATGACTTTCAATTAAAGTCTGTCTTCTGGTGTGATTATATGGCATGATCATAAAATAACAGGACTGAGTGGGGCAGTTGGATTTCCTTTTGTTTGGTTTGAGGACAGCCCCTCCCCTGTCATAGTCCCAGATCCAGTAGATTCTAAGGTGGGGGTCAGGTCAGGTCTCTGGCTCACATTCTGGTCTCAGTTTTGGAGCCAAGTTCCTCTCTCCCCGGGGAGGGATGCAGGGTTGGGGAGGGGGTGTCAGTGCATCGGGGGTTGCCATGGGTGACCCTGGCCCAGCTGCTGCCTGAGCTTTCTCACGAGGAGGTTCTCCCAGCGTCCCAGATCCACCCCAGGCCCTCTGCTGCCTCCCCCGACCCTCGTCATCTAAGAAGCAGTTGTTGCAGCTTGCAAATGTGTCTGGCACCAAACTTGGGAGTTAGATGCTCCAGAAAGATGAAGAGCACTGCCCAAGCAAACCTCGGGAAGTGAGAGAGCCCAGTGATCAAGAGCACAGCCTTGTAGGTTTCAAACCTGGCTCCTCCACTTCCTAGCTGAGTGGCGGTGGGCTTCACCTTTCTGAGGCTTCCACACCTGTGAAATGGGAAGGCCAGCGTATCTATCTCAGATGTTGAGACGCTTTTCTTTTTTTAAAAGCGCTTTATTGAGGTATAATTTACATACCATAAAATTCACCTGCTTTAAGTACACAACTAAGTGATTTTTAGCCTATTTAAAGAATTGTATGACCATCACTGCATCCATTTTAGGATATTTTTATTGGGGCTTCTCTGGTAGCTCAGACAATAAAGAATCTGCCCACAGTGCAGAAGACCCAGGTTTGATCCCTGGGTTGGGAAGATCCCCTGGAGAAGGGAATGGCTACCCACTCCATAGACCAAGGATACTGGTGGGCTACAGTCCAAGGGGTCACAAAGAGTCAGATGTGATCAGTCTCTCCAAAAAAAACTCTTTTGTACTCATTAGCAGCCACTCCCCTTCTTCTTCTTAGCCTTGGGCAACCACTAATCTATATTCTATCTCTGTAAATTTACCTTTCCTGGAAATTGAACATAAATGGAATTATACAATATGTAGTCCTTTGTACTTTGTTCCTTCCACTTAGGCTAATATTTTTGAGGTCCATCTATAGATTGTATACATCAGTAGTTGTTCCTTTTTTTTTTCTTTTTGGTCATACCACACAGCTTGTGGGAATCTTAGTTCCTTGACCAGGGATTGAATCCAGGCGCAGGGCAATAAAAGCACCAAGTTCTAACCACCGGAACACCAGGGAATTCCCGTGTTTGTTTCTTTTTATTGCTGAGTAATATTCCATCATATGACTATACTACATTCTGTTTATGCTTTCATCATTTGATACACTTTTGGGTTGTTTTGAATTTGGGGTTATAATGAGCAAGGCTGCTATGACTGTTCCCTGTACAAGGTTTTGAATAGACATATGTTTTCATTTCTCTTGGGTGAATACCTAGAAGAATGGCTAAAGTCATATGGTCAATTTATATTTAACTATATAAGAAACTGCTAGTTTTTCAAAGTCTTACATTCCCAGCAGTAACGTATGAGGATTTGCTGAGAGAATTAAATGAGATAATTAACATAAAATGCTTAGCACTGTGCCTGATCATAGTGAATCTTCTATAAATGATAGCTAGTATTATAGAGGTCTTAAAAGAATCTTAATAGAATAGTGCTAGAATCCGAGGTACTGCTGCCTCCTTTCCTGGAAAGAAAGCGAATCTCCAAGAGGCAGTCACTCTACAGTGTTAAAGCCCGCACACCCTTTATCCTCTTAGCCTGGCATTCAAGGTTCTCCACACACCCCATCGCTCCATCTACTCATCCAGTCTTGGCCAGCATTCACCCTGCCCTCTAGCTTCTGCCCAGTCAAGCTGATCAGCACCTCTGCTCCCACCATTCTCTGCCATCTCCCTCTTGCTTTCTCTTCAAGTATTAAAATCCTACTTGGTTTTCAAGACTCAGGTCTAGCTCAGGTGTCCTTTCCTCTCCAAGGTCTATCTTGACTCTTTTTTTTTTTTTGATCATGCTGTGGGCATGTGGGATCGTAATTCCCTGACCAGAGGTGGAACCCATGCTTCTTGCACTGAAGCTTGAAGTCTTAATCACTGGACCAACAGGGAAGTTGCCTATACTGAATTTCTAACTAACCAGACTAGCGCTGTCTGTGTGCTGTTGAGCACCTGAAATGTGGCTAGTCTGAACTGAAATGTGCTGAATTATAATATACACACCAGATTTTGATGATTTAGCATGAAAAAGTAATATGAAATTAATAGGGTTTTTTAGTATTAATTACAGGTTCAAATAGTATTGGAGGTATATTGGGTTATGTAAAAATACATTATTGAAATTAATTTATTAAAAAATTAAAAAAATTTTAAAATGAGGTTGCTAGAAAACCTTAAATTACACATATGGCTCACATCTGTGCCTAACTGCTAGTTCTACTGGACGGCATTGGTAAAGAGCATCAATATCTTAACAGCTGCTGTTTATTGAGCACCTATTTTCTTGCATTGTTGCATCTGTTATCTGATGTAATGCTCAGTGCAACCCTGTGAGGAGATGTTATGAATATCTCCTTTTTTACCGGTAAGGAAACAGAGGGAGGGTGTGATCTCCCTAAGGCCACACAGCTGAACAGTAGCAGACTCAGGATTCAAACCCAAGTTGTCTGCCTCCAAAGTCCATAGTCTTCCATTCTGCTGCACATACCACTGAAGCATCAAGGGGGGTCTCCTGGGGTGCCTTTGGCTGGAATCAGAACAGCTCTTCATGGTAATGAATCATGCTAATCAGAAACTCTGACTGAATGCTTGTCTTTCATAAACACAAAAGGAGAAAGCAGATTAATTAATAGAGGCAGTGCATTTGGAATAAATCAGATCTTGGCATTTCTGGGTATAATAAGATTGAGAACCACGGGTCTAAATACATATCTCATTTGACAGGTGGGGACGCTGATGCCCCAAAGGGAGAAGGTTTGTCCAGGGTTGTCAGCGAGTGGCAGAGCCACATGCAAAAGCAGGGTTTCTGGGCTCTCAGGCCGAGTTCCCCTGCATGGACCTCACTGTATATGGAAGGTCCCTGCCCCCAGCCACCTGGAAGCCTTTTGTCTTGAACCAGCCCCCTTCCTCTCCCCAGCCTATCCCGAGGACTAGAGAGGAGGAGGGGGTCAGGAGACCCAACCCATTCCCATCAGGGTCCCAAGGCCACCATCCGGTCCTGGGCCAGGAATTCCTTTCAGAGACTGAATTAAACTGAGCCTGAAAATAATTCCGCACCCTTGGAAGCCTCCAGGAGCTCCTTATTCCTACTCTGCCTGGATCTAGTGGGCCAAGCCTCCCCAAGTCTCCTCTAGGCCATCTTCTGGGCTCCCCCAGACTTCCCCTGCCAGCTTCCATCTCCACTCATAAGTGTGTTAGGGAGAGGGGGTGTTTAAATGTCTAAAGGCTGCCCACATCTCTGTGCCCTCGTCCCAGCCTCTCCAAACAGGCAGGAGAAAGGGCGACAGAGACGTCCTAAACCCGGCATCATCATCGCTATGAGCCAACCCAGGAGGGCCCGAGCCAGAGGCAGAGAGAAGAAACCCAGACGCAGACACAAAGGGGAACCAAGAGTGTGCCCAAGACAGAAGAACAAGGATGGACGCGCAGATCAAGATCAAGGCACGGAGCGAGAGACGAAGGGAAGAGACAGAAGAGAAAGAGAAAGAGAAAGAAGGTGGAGATGAAAAGGGGATTCAGAAAAAGGAAAACGAGAGGAAGGCAGAGTAGGAAGACGAGAGAGAAATGAGAACGTGCGGGAGAGACAGCGAGAGCAAGAGAGGCGCGACCTGGGCGAGGAGGAAGGGGGCACCCCGAGGGCGCGAGGGGCTATGCGGGCGATCGGGGGTGGGGGGGTGGGGGGTGGCGCCCGGGCCGTGGGGGTCCCGGGGGTGGGGCGCGGGTCCTCCTCCCGGCGCCTCGCCCCGCCGCGGCGGTCGGCGCAGCCACATTCCTCCGGGTTTCCCACACACTCGCCATCAAAGAGTCCCCAAAGCCCCGACTTTTCCCGCGCCCCTCCTCCTCCAGGGCCGGAGAAGCTATTTTTCACCCCCTCCTGGTCTTTAATCTGTTGTGGGGGAAAGAAAGCGGCTTTTGTTGGGCGAGGGGCTGCGCGAGGGGGCGGGGCGGGGGCGCCGGCGATTGTGTGTCCCCGCAGCTGCGCGCCCGGGGCCGCCCGGGTGGGGCCGCCGGGGCGCGGGCGGGGAGGGCCCCCCCGAGGTCGGGCCGGGCCGGGGTGGGGCGCAGGGGCGCGGATGGCCGGGGCAGGTCGACCCGGCCCGGGGTGGGGGCCGCGGGGGCGCGGGGTGCAGGCGGGAAGGTCGCAGGGGCCGAGGGAGTGGAGGAAAAGGGCCACCCGGGCGCGCAAGCCCATTGTCCTCTTGGCCCTGTTCTGCAGCTGGCCCCGAGATTGGGGGAAGATGGGTACACGCGGAACGGGCGCGTGGGGAGAAGGCTGCGCACCGTGAGGAGGTCGTATGCTCAGGAAGGGGGCCACGAGAACTCTGGGAGATGCACCGCGCTTTTAAGTAACACTCAGGGAGACACGTGCGCGCGCGCGCACACACACACACACATATACACCGTCTCACCAGGGACACAGACACACAAACTCTCAAGAAGGGTCCCACAGCCAGAGAGGGGCCAACAACACACACTCCGGGAGGAACACACACATTCAAAAGAAGAACCCACTTACACAGATACACAGACACCCACACACCACCTGACACCATAAAGGTCTGTTCAACAACGTGGATTTCCAATATGAATTTCCTTTTCCCTCCGGTTGGATTCCTGGGTGGGGAAGATCCCCTGGAGAAGGGAAAGGCTACCCACTCCAGTATTCTGGTCTGGAGAATTCCATAGACTGTATCCTCCATGGGGTCGCAAGGAGTCAGACACAACTGAGCGACTTTCGCTTCACTTCACTTCTCCTTCCAACCCCCATTTCTCCTTAAGACTGGCCCCCATTCTCCAGTATTAGCTTCCAGACCCTCCCTCCAGTTGGCAGCCTGGCTCATGCTTCCGAGCAGAGCTCTGGACTCAAGCAGCTGTGCTCTGCCTCCTAACAGCTGTGTGACCTTGGGTGAGTGGCCTCACCTCTCTGAGCTTCTGATGGATATGTGGGTTGTAAGAGACAATATATGTTAAGATGCCTGACTCATCGTTGGCACTTGGTTAAACTAATCCCTTATGAGCCTGCTGATGCTGGGGCCACAGTAATGAAGACACTCAGGGGCAGCTGTGGCCAGCCTCTCTTCAGCCTCCCTGCACCCCTGCACTTTCACTGCAGTGCCCAATTGGGCGTGGGGGAGGCTTTTCCCCTCCAGCAGGGTCAGCTCTGTCCCCAGGCTGGATCCGTACCATCCCAACCTCAATATCTACCCTTTGAACTGCTGCTGGGACCTGGGCCAACACAAGACAATATCGGGGCAGGGTGAACATTGCTTTTCCAGGCTCCTTTATATTTTTTTAACCTTCAACTTTTCTTGCCTTGGTTCCATCATCTTTCTAAAGCCCTTCCTGAACCCCAGTAGTGAGAGCCCCAATCCAATTTTCAGCATCTGTCTGTGGTAAAGAACATCCCCTAAGGGGTCTCCCACAAGTGATCACCGAGGTGGAGCTTAATTCAATACATCCTTACTCATTGCCCATTCTCTGCCAGGCACTGTGAGGGATGCTGAGACCAGGGAGATGATATGACATAATTACAAAGCAGGTGAGCGGTAAACCCCACAGGATGGTTGGAAGAGTTCAGTGAAACTATGAAGAAAAGTGCCTTGGAAGTAGCAAAACTTCTGCAATAATTCCTTTTCCTTTTGCTACTTGTTAAACCAGATTTCCACATAACCTACTGATGCTCTCTAAAGACTAGAAGCTCCAAACCTTTCTTTTTTTCTCCAAACTTCCCTTAACAGGGAAATGAGCTTATCCCTATCTGGCCTCATTAGCCTTAAAATGCTGGAGTGTCTGGACACTGTGTGCAGTTTGAATGTTTGTCTCCATCCTTTTATTCATCAATGTTTGAGCCCCCAGACCTGAGAGTTCAGATTTTGATTGTTGGAATTTTTTTTTTCTTCTAGCTCTGTAGACAAGTCTCTTTGACCTTCAGTACCTTTGTCATAATACCTACCCTCAAAAGAGATTATACAAGACAGAATTTATAAAGAACCAGCGCAAGATAGGTTCTCAGAAAATAAATTCCCTTCATACTTCCCTGTGGTTGTCCACCCACCCACACATCTCCCAGATGCCAAGCCAGCCCCTGGATGTCCCACGGTCACTGCCTACCTGCTGACATAAGGGCTTAGTAACTTAAGAGTGTTATGACTGTTCCAAGCTAGGCTGGCTTTGGGTTGAAAGAAGGAGAGAGGGAGGAAACTCAACTCCAAAGCTGACTCCTAAATACAGGAGTAGTCAGTTTGCACTTTGTTTAAGAATAAACATCCCTTAAAGCATGGACAGGAAGGTTTTTTTTCGGGGGGGGGGGCGGGGGGAGGAATCTTCAGATTTCTAAGAAATTTCCAAAGCTCTCTGAGTCTCTCTCTGCTTAGAAAACATTTTCTAATACCTTAGTGTCTGTCTTCTGACATAATGATTGTCTTGCTTTTCTCTGTCGGGTAGAATAAAACCATCTCAGGAGCAGGCTACTTTCCTAGGAGGTCCCTTGAAAGGGCAGAAGGAAAAGCATAAACACAGAAGGATAAAAGATTTAAAACAGGTACCTGGGTGCAAGATTTGGATCTGTAGCTTATTAGCCATGTAACCCTAGGCAAGTATATTAACTTCCCTGAGGCTCAGTCTGCTGGTACACAGAATGGATCAATGAGATAACGCATAAGGCAAGCAGGACTTGGCAAATAGTTAAGATTCAATGAAGTTAAGATTCAACGACGATGATGATGATGATAATGATGGGACCAAGTACTTCTGAACTGTAAAGGAGCCCATCTGGGAGGCCCCTAGACATCCACATTCCTATAAGGACTCATGCCTGAGATCCAGGTGCTCCCCATAGTCCCCTTCTCAGTATTGCCCACGTTCCTGAGAACAGTCTCAGCAGGAACCATTAAGCTTCTTGAAACCACCTACCTCACTCACCAGCACATGACAATAACTAATTGACTCCTGTGGCACTTTCTATCCCTTATCCCCTTGATCCTCCCAGCTGTTAAGTGGGTGGGTATTTCTCCCCATTTTACAGAGGAGACAACTGAGGCAGAGGCAGGCTAGGTAGTCTATCCAAGGGTTTGAGCCTGGCTTTGAACCTGCATTCCCTGTGATCTTGTTTCACAAGAGTCTCAAGCTGTAGTTTGAGGTCTAGCCTTGCTAGGGGGAGGGGAGGGGTATGTTCTAACTGTGTGGCTAGGAAATCCTCCTCACATTCTCACAGGTACTTTGTGAGCAGACAGGTGTGTGTGTGTGTGTTAGTCACTCGGTCGTGTCCGATTCTCTGTGACTCCATAGACTGTAGCCTATCAGGCTCCTCTGTCCATGGAATTCTCCAGGCAAGAATACTGGAGTGAGTTGCCATTCGCTTCTCCAGGGGATCTTCGAGACCCCGGGAATGAACCAAGGCTCTCCTGCACTGCAGGCAGATTCTTTACTGTCTGAGCCACCGGGGAAGTCAAACAGGTACATATTAGGAAACGCAGCATCTGGGGATGTCCTGAGATCCCTAATGTATCCCTAATACAGCAGACTACCCTAATTCAAAAGAGATTTAGGGGGCAAAGTGGACAGGGAGCCACAGGAGGGGTAGGTCTGGGTCCTGGCTACAGGTCAGCAACTGATATCTTGCCCAGAATAACTTTGGGCAAGATTCAGAAGTTCTCTTGGTCCCCACTTTCGACATTAAAAGCAAAAAAATAGAAAGGTAGATATAAGCTCAGTTTAGGCAAAAAGACATCTGCAATTCTCATCATCATTACTTTGGCTTTGAAATCGACAGCTCAGAGACCCCCCACCATTTTTTAAAAATTTAAAGACAAAACAGTGTAACTTAACAGTTCTGCCAACTCTTAAAAAAAAAATCAGAGAGCACAACACTGACTTTTTTTTTCTTTTTTTTTTTTTTTAATTTTGGCAAAGGAAGATTCAGTTCCTGGAAATGCTTGCAAAATGATTCCTGACACTGGGGGGAGACAGTTAAAAAAAGAAGACGACGAAAACTTATTAAACACATGTAGTAAAGGACGAAGGTGGGAAGAAAGAGAATCAACGAAAGAAAGAAAAGAAAGAACTAAAAGAGATAGAAGGTGGCGGGGGGGGGGGGAGGGGGGAGCCATTAAAGGGCCCCAATTCAAGGAACGTTATCAAGTTCTCAGCATCTGCAATTCACAAGCCGCTTGTGGGTCGGGGCGGCGCAGACTCCGCCCCTTTCTCGGGTGTCGGACGCTCATTGGTGGGGGCGGCAGTCGCCGGCCGGTGACTGCCCGAGGAAAGGTTGCCTGGGACACGCATCCCTGTGTGAACGCATGACGTCCCACCCTGGCGCCAGGCTGTCTGGGGCTGAGTCTTAGATCAACACAGCTGTGGGACCGGGACCCACAGCTGGGCAAAGGAGCGGATTCCTCAACAAAAAATAGGATTGTGAGAAAAGTTCTGAAACAAAAACAGCGCAGACAAAAGCCTTAATGACATCCTTTCATAAAAATAAAAAATGCAAGAGGGGGGAAAAAGCTGGTAAAAGGAGCAGAACTGGGAACAGAAAGTTCAGAGGCATTTGGAATAAGAGACTGAGGCCCCACCACCGCTAAACAAGTTGCAGAAGGCCTGAGCTAGCCCTTCAGTCCGCTGTTGGGAAAAAGAAGTCTTTTGGGTTCAAACTTTATCCAGTGTTCTCAACCGTAACCCATTTCTTTCAGAATTAGCATCTTACATTGGAGAGTACCCTTAGAGGTCATTTGCTCCCCCCTCCCCCAATTTTACAAAAAATGAAGCCCAGGAAGGAAGGAAATTCTTCCAAGGCCACATTGCAAGTTATTGACATGACCAGGAAAGAATTCTGCTTGCTAATCCCACTGCATCTCTTTCCTGCCTGTGTCGCCCAGCTCCTGGGCATTTTAGCCTGAAAGCATCTTTAGAGATAACGCGAAAGTGCTTTGCAAACTGCTGCACCAGCCCGACATCAGTGGTAGTGATGGAGGAGGGAGAAAGAGAGGGGGGAATCTATGTGCCTGCTGCTACGTCGCTTCAGTCATGTCCAACTCTGTGCGACCCCATAGACGGCAGCCCACCAGGCTCCCCCGTCCCTGGGATTCTCCAGGCAAGAGTACTGGAGTGGGTTGCCATTGCCTTCTCCCGAATCTTTGTGGACCTGTGGACTAAGCACGGACCACTCAACCAGACACACGCACTCAGCAGTCACTTGCCCTCACATCCACTCAACCAGTCCTCAGGCACCAAGGAGACTAATGGATGTGATGCAGTCAGTATGTTAAGCGCCTTGCAGAGAAGAGACATTTAATAATTATTTGTGGAAGGAAGGAGGTAGATCTAGTTAGCTCCATTTTATAAATTGGAAAATTGAGGCACAGAGACGTGACTTACCCAAAACTCACAGGTTTACTAAAAAAGAATGGAAATTTGAACATAAAAATGCCTAGCCCCAAAGGCCATGATTTTTTCCAGAACCTGGGCTTGACTATTTTGCACAAACCATGGAGGCCTGCATGACCGAAAAGGTTTTCTTTTTGGTCATGCAGGAGTCCTTATAGTCACCATATTCCTTTCCTGAGACCAAATAGCTGACAGGCTCTCCAGTTGACTTCTGTAGCATATATAGACTGAACTGTCCATTCACAGGATATTTTCATCCTCTTATACTAAAGAGACTGTCCTTGAAAACATCCGTATTTCAGGAAGAAATCTTTTGAAGACCTTTTACTTGGGATACAGATTCCTGTGGTATGACAGCAAAAAAAAAAAAAAAAAAAAAGACTTTGGGGTTGGCTCTGCCATTACTTGTGGTGTGACCTTGGAAATATTTTATAACTCCTTTCTGGACCCTTTACCATCCCACACCTGCCTGTCCAAATTTCATAAAGCATCAGACTTCTAGAGTTGGAAAGGATTTCAAATAACCACTTAGCGCCATTTCCCCACTTTATTCACAAGGAACCAAGGCCAGGGTACCTGAGCTTGTCCATGATCACAGGACAGATTATTGGCAAGGCTGGGAAGTTGAATCCAGGACTCCTAACTCTCAGTCTAGTGTCCTGTTTCACTATGACTCTTTTGAGATTGTCCTAGCTCTGAGCTCCCATTGTCCTGTTAATCAGTGCCACACAGTATAGAACTCTTAATTGTTTCCGGTGTTAATTTTGTCTCCCCAAATTCTGGGATCCTTGAGAGCAGAAGTCACTGTTTTAAGGAAAGCAACTCCATAAATATTCATCAACTGATTGATTAGGGAAGCAACCATTGAGGGATCCCACCTGGTCACTCCCAAGACAGAAACCAGCATTCAGAGGCTGCACTTTCCCCAAAACCCTTGGAAATGACAAGAAGACAAGCAAAGAATGCAATGTCCCATTGCAATATGGGGCTTACTCGCCTGTCCCCCAGTTCCTTTCTTGGGGGCTCTCAGATAGAGCTGGAGCCATTTCAGCAAGGCTAAGAATAATCAAGTCCAGGTGGCCTGCCCTCCCACAGCAGAAAGAGACAGACAATAGAGTGATGAAATTACCAAACTATTGTTTTCTGCAGAGAGGTGTGTGGAGAATGTGGGGTTCGGGGGAGGGAGAAGGGAGAGTTAAAAAAATATTAACTGACCCAAAGGGAGATCCTAAAAAGGTTATCTAGAAATCAGCCCATCTGTACTCCATATTCAAAACCCTGTCCAAAATTCTAATCAAACTCACTTCCAAAACATAACTGGGCATATATTTGGCTCCTTATGGAATGCATGAGGCCAGAGGGTGGGAGCTCTTTTTCTTCCCCATGCAAAAAGCACAATTCAAGCCTTTTTTTTTCCTTTCTCCCTGTTGCTCAGTGTTCTTTGCTCAAACCCCCTTCCCCTCCTCCTTCTGCAATCTCAGCGCCTAGCCCAAATCTGTTTTCTTCATTGTAACCTCAGCTTCACCGCAATTAATTTTTTCCCCCTCTGGTCACAAGATAATTCCTGACGCCAGTGAGTCTGGAGGTCAGACGAACAGCAAATTGGGGAACAAGGCGGCACTAATTCCTTACAAGTTTCCCTTGAAAAATCTTTTGCTTAAAAAAAAAAAAAAAGCTTTGCTGTTCAGGGATTTATGACCTCGGAGGACTATGGGTTCGAACCAGTATTGGGCTGTAGGTGGACTGGCAAGGGGGCAGGGGAGCTCGAAGATATGGGGCGCTGCCAGGAAAAGGCAAATTTTTAAAAGTTAATGGTTTTAAGTGATTTTTTAAAAATCCTTGCTGGCAAAGAGGCCCGCCTCTCCCCAGTATCAGCGCTTCCTCATTCTTTGAATCCGCGGCTCCGCGGTATTCGGCGTCAGACCGGCCAGAGGAAGCCTGTTTGCAATTTACCCGGGTTGTGAACGCCCAGGGTTGGCGGAGGCGGGGCCAAGGCGGGATGTTTTGCATAAAGGGGCGTACCCTCCAGGCCGACTCTATAAGTGCAGACTTCGGAGAGCGTGCGCGCGTTGCAGGCTGCTCTAGAGGGTCTCTGGCTTTCTCCTTCCTTCCAGCACTTCCCAACCTCATTGCTCAGTATGAAGGCGCTCAGCCCGGTGCGCGGCTGCTACGAGGCGGTGTGCTGCCTGTCGGAACGCAGCCTGGCCATCGCGCGGGGCCGTGGCAAGAGCCCGGCCGCCGAGGAGCCGCTGAGCCTGCTTGACGACATGAACCACTGCTACTCGCGGCTGAGGGAACTGGTACCCGGAGTCCCGCGAGGCACTCAGCTTAGCCAGGTGGAAATCCTGCAGCGCGTCATCGACTACATCCTCGACCTGCAGGTGGTCCTGGCCGAGCCGGCCCCTGGGCCCCCAGACGGCCCGCATCTTCCCATCCAGGTGCGCGCGGGCGTGCTCGGGAGCTGGGGCGGGGCTGAGCTCCAGGCTGGGATGCTACGGGGACCCCTGGACCTTCCAAACTCCGTGCGTAAACCCTTCCCCCCTTTTCCTTCTCTCAGACAGCCGAGCTCGCTCCGGAACTTGTGATCTCCAACGACCAAAGGAGCTTCTGCCACTGACCTGGCCCGTCCTGGCGCCTCCAGGTGAGTTATCCAAGCCGAATCTCTCGGGGGCGGGGAAGGGGGACGGCTGGTGCTTAAACGGCAGAACTTAGAGTTGGTAGACCTTTTAAAGGATTGCCGCGGCCCCCTCGGTTTAGGGAAATTCAGGCCAGAGAGGCGCCAAGTTACTGGCCTGTGGTCACATCAAATGAATGGCGGAACCAATTCCGATCCAGAGTTCGTTTCAACCTAAAGTGCACGTTGTTACGGTCTTCCCCCATTGGCCAAAGACGCGAAACTATAGACGCAGGTCCGACTAAATAAAATAACCAGTCTGTTTGTGGCTTGGAGTCGTAAAGGGAGCCGCGCTTTCCTCAGCCCCCTCCCAAGTAGTGTCACTTCCAAGAGGGAGGGGTGGTGCAAGCTCCGCCTGTGGTCCTTCGGCGCCAACTGGGTGGGGGCAGTGTGGGGCGCGGAGTTATCAGCTGGAGGTAGAGACCAAGTTTCCTCCCTGGCGCCGGCCAGTCTGCGGACGGCCCCCGCTTCGGCGCGCTCGGCGGAAACTGACTGCTCCCTGGTCTTCTTTCCTCCCCCGCCCAGAACGCAGGTGCTGGCGCCCGTCCGGGACCCCGGGACCCTCTACGGCCGGAAGCCCGAGGGCATGGATGGGCCTCAACCTTGCCCTGCCCACTTGACTTCCCCAAACCCCTGCCTCGAGGCTGGACCTGCGCCCGGGAGCGAAGGACTGTGAACTTGGGTGGCCTAAAGAGCCAGCGCTAGCTCTGGGCACCAGCTGGGCAACCTCCCCCAGCCCTCACCCCACTCCCAAGTTTTAAAGACTGTCTTTCAGTGTGTGGAGGTGTACGGGGTTGGGGGTGGGGGCTGGCTGTTCTCCAAATTCTGCCTTGGCCAAGGCAGCGGTAGAGCTGGTCTTCTGGTCTCCTTGGAGAAAGACTCTGTTGCCCTGATTATGAACTCTATAATAGAGTATTTAGCTTTTGTACCTTTTTTGCAGGAAGGTGACTTTCTGTAACCATGCGATGTATATTAAACTTTTTATAAAAGTTAACATTTTGCATAATAAACGGTTTTTAAACACTTGTGTTTATAATTTGATTACTTTAAGTACTAACACTGTTTCTCACAAAGCTGGATTTAGGGAGAATAAATTCATGTCTTTCTTGGAACTTAGGAAAAGTAAACTTGCTTATTCCCTTAAAAGGGAGATGGGAGAATGCCCAGCTAAGCCTGGGGAAGAGGGGGAAGTAGAAAGGGCTCATGGGGGGAGCCCCACACGCATTGGGTGCAGAGAAGAGCCTTGCCCTGCCTCGCTTTACAAGTGAGGGAAGACTGGAGAGAGAAAGTGACTGGAAGGAGCTCACCCAGCAAGTTGGGGGCCTAGGATAGAAATCTCTCCTGAGTCCCAGTTCTTAGGTCGTTTGAGAGCTGTGTTGCTAACTAGCAGATGGCAGTCCTCATTAATGCCATTAATCATGATGTTTCTCTAGCAGGGGATGTGAAACAGGACCCTCACCTGTCAGGCAGGCGTGGTGCTGATAGATCCATTTCAGAGATGAATAAATGGATCATTGGGCTTGGTTTACTTCCCGCCTCACGTTCTCTGGTTTATTTCCTCTTGGGCTTCCAAAGTTGGGGAAAATAGGAGAGGGTCTCTTCCCTCAAATCTGATCAACTACTCTGATCAGAAGGACTTCGGTGCTGGTTGGGAAATAAGGGAATAAATTCTACCACCAGGTAGTTGAAGACTAAGCCTAGACTGGGAGTTTGAGGAAGACAGCACTAGAGCCTTCATTCCTGGTGTATCCTTCCAATAGCATCTCCAGTGGGAGTCTCCTCATTCCTGGTATATCCTTCAAATAACATCTCCAGTGGGAGTCTCCTCTGTAAGCATCTTTAGCCCTATTTCAGAAATGGAGAAATTGAGGCTCAGTGGATAATAAGTTGGAGTCAGGTTCACACAGTCCCTCGAGAGGCAGAAATGGGATCTTAAACTTTACCACAGTGACCATGGACAGGGAAGCCTGGTGTGTTATAGTCCATGGGGTCATGAACAGTCGGACGCAACTTGGTGACTGAACAACAGTGACCATGACTGTAGTGGAAAGGAGCAGGATCTGCGGCTGGCTATTCCATGGGGCCAGGCTTGAGAGTCAGGCAGAGGGCAGGACTCCCAAGCCATGCCATCTTCCTTTGCTTCCCCACCCCAACATCGATCTGGCAGTTCCCCAGGTGGGTTCCACCAGGCGCCTGGTCTTACTAGATTCCTGTTTATGATATGATCTCATTCATGTGTTGGCACCTGGCATTAGTTACTTCAGTATTTCATAACAAACAGGTCACGTCATCACCCACCTTTCATGACTTAACCCTGGTGAATTTGCAAGGGTGAACAGGGGCATGTGACGGGGAGGCAAACTTTGTCTTTGTGAACCACTCTCCTGATGGACCAGTGTTCTTAACCTGTTTCCTGGTCTCCTCCAAAGATCTGGTGAAAGGTATGAATACTCTTCAGAATATCCACACGCACACACAATTTTGCCAAAGCAATAGGGCTTCCCAGATGGCTCAGTGGTAAAGAATCTGCCTGCCAATACAGGAGACACAGATTCAATCCCTGCCTCAGGAAGATTCCCTCGAGAAAGAATGGCGACCCACTCCAATATTATTGCTTGGGGAATTCCATGGACAGAGGGGTCCGGTCGGCTACAGTCCATGGGGTCACAAAGAGATGGACACGACTGAGCGACTGAGGATGCACGCATGGCCAAGCAAACCTCCAATGCCCTGGGGAGAGCCCTCAGTCCCCATGTGAGGAACTTTTGCTTCAAACCCAGTAAGTACAAGACCCAGGCCGGGTCTACCTGGGATCATTCATTAGGTGTCCTGTGCTGACTCTGAAGTCAGCCACACAAAGGTGCGAACAGCATGCTAGCTGTTTGACTGCAAGCTAGGGACTGTTTCTATTGAGCCTCAGTGTCCACACCTGTGCGAGACTGCTGCTCTTGATACAGTTCTGAGGCACCTGGCCCCACATTAAACCATTAATTGCAGCAAAGCCAGGCACTGAACTCAATGCCCTGTGCCCTTTCTGCCACACCATGCCGCTTCCTGCTCGGAAGTTGCGGGACTGAAAGGCGAGGAAGCGCTGGATGGCTCATCTGCCCCGTGACCTTGAGCCAGCCACCTCACCTCTCCAAGCCTCTCTCCTCCCTTGCGCAGCAGCTGGTGCTTCTTGCATTGCTGCCTCCCAGGACAGAAGATAATGGTGGGAAAGTTCTTTGAAATGCATCACACACCTACGAGGTATTATTAAGCTAATTCCAAGGAAATTGCCTGTAAGGTCCTCGGAGACTGAACTGCTCAGGTGGCAGGGACAAAAGCTGGAACCAGCACACCAGTTCATTAGTCATTAGAGAGTGAAAGCAATTTGGCCCTAGGTCAGAAAACTCTGAGAGAGGAGAGTTGTCTTGTGTCATAAACACCTATCAAATGCCTACCAGGTGCCAGGCTCTATTTCATATTAACATTTTTCTAATCCTCACCACCACCCAGCAACGTTTCATTATTCCCATGAAACAAATTCAGAGAGGCTGAATAACTTGATCCAGGTCACATAGCAAGGAAGGGCCACAGCAAGGCAGCATCCAGCACCACCTAGCTCCAAAGTCCACGTTCAATCTTTTCCCTCTCCATTCCCTTCCCCTGGCACATATCTGGTCCCCAGTAGGCGCTTGCTGAATGAAAGACCTAGGCCCACCCCAG